>NC_089254.1:110283738-110589738 GCF_963930625.1 Muntiacus reevesi | reverse complement strand
CAAAAGGAAAAGCTCCTCCGCTGCAGCCAAGCAGATTTGCTGCACGAACCCTGACTGCTCCGGGGCACTCGACGCTCTGAGCGGAACTGGAGGACGGGCGTCCCCTGGAGCGCGTCCGGCCGGAGGTTCGCTTCCTGCCCTCCCCACTGATGACCTCGGGGGCTGCGCTGGAGCGTTTATTTGGCTCAGCGTCGTTGACTGGACCTGTGGTGGCCCTTTCCCAAGCCGGGAGGTGTCAACACGGCAAATTCAAGGAAGGGTGCCTTCCAGGAAACGGTCAGGAGGTCCCCTCCCGGGTGAGTCCAGCGCGCTGCTTGGGGGGTGAGTGAAGAGGGGCTAGCGGGGGTCCGCACTTGTCACGCGGCTGCTTTTTTAACAGTGCTGTTCTGACTTCAGGGCTCTCTCACATCAACCGGGCACCTTGGCAGCCTGCAGCGCTCGCTGGGCAGGGCTGGGTGGGCTCAGATCCTCCATCCTAAGCAAGTCCCAGTCTGTGGTCCGCGGTCCGCACCTTGAGGAGCAAGACCTCAGAAGAAACCTCGTGATAATCCCTTGTGATTTCTTTTGAATTGTCTTCTGGTGTGTGAACTTGAGCACTCTTTTGGCAAGCATAAAGTCCTGAATAAAAATATTCATCCAAAAATACACATTACACTGTTTTCCCTCAGGCTTATCTTTTCCTGGATTTTTCCCCCTTCAGATCCTAGCAAACCAAGTTGGGAGAGAATAAAAAGAAAATCCATCTCTCTCATGTATTTCCTTATGAATTAGGAAGTCAAGATTGCCCATGAGTTTATATATTGCATGTAGCACTTACACAGTGAATGTCATCAGGTAATCAATCAACAGACTATTGGGTACCCCTTCTGTCTACATTCTGTGCTGGGTGTTCAGGCCCTACCCTTAATGGGCTGCCTTGGTGGGATCACAGTAGGAAGCAGATACTTCTCACTAGGTGTTAAATAATTAGGACGACATACGCCCAGTTTGCTTCATGCTGTAACATCTTATGAAGCAAAAATGAAGATTAGTTTGTAATTATTGACATTGTGCTTCCAGAACTGGGAGACCGTTTCAAGGCTCCGCGCGGCTTCCCACGGGGACCCCCTCGGGAGGAGAGGATGCCCCTCCTCGCTGTCTGACCACACTTGTCTGACTCTTAAGCACTTACTAATCAGCGCTGGTGGTATGTGGGTGCTTTCTATTAAACTAAAAACCCTGTGAACCTGAGGTTTGTGTCTGAGCCTCTGTGGTTCCCCACAGTACCTGTCACAAAGAGATGCTCAGAAAGCCTTGTTGGATGGTGTCCACTTCGCCCTGGAGCTTGGCATTGCTCTGCCCTGGACCAGCGTTAGAGGGGACCAGCTGGACCGCAGGAAGGGGAAGGCTTCCCTCCTTCCCTTTCCCTGTGGTCTCAGACCCAGCGTTGTGCGACTAGACAGATGCCTCCAAAAGAAACGCCTCCTGGTGGAGAGGTCTGTGGCTTAGGGGGTGTGGCAGAGGGGACGAGTTGGCTGATTCTCAGGGCGGAAGCATGTAGGGGCCGCTGGGTGGTGTTTGATGTCAATGACTGAGTTGCCACACGGATGTTATTGACATCTGAAAGACGTCCACTGTGTTCCTAACCTTAATTGAGAAAAACCAACTATTGATTGCTTTCCGGAAGCTTTTGGCTGTTTCACCACATGCTCGTTGGCACGGGGTCAGTTTCTCAGTCCCGATTCTGCATGAACATCCACGCACTTAAAAGCCTGTTTTCTCTTAGAATGGAGGAGAGAAAACCAGAGGGAAAACACCCACTGTTAAACTTGAATGAAGCCCATTCGAGTGGGAAATTTTTTAAAGTTTTCTCAAACTTCACAGTGCTTTTATCCCTTCTTCTTCCAGTCGGCTCGAGGCTCTTCCCAGGGCCGAATCCATTCATTCCCTTGGAGAACTATCTTAACCACGGGTTTTGACTTTTGTAAAAGTTCATTTTGCAAACCTTCTTTTCAGTGAACTACACGACGCCTGTGGTCCCAGGAGCCCAAATATCCACAGCTTCTCCAGCCCGTGTCACCAGCTTCCTTACTTGGCCAAATAGCATAGTGAGTGCAGAGCGTGTACCACGGCAGTGGTGAAGCATCCGCCTGCCGACGCAGGAGACGCGGAAGACGCGGGTTCCATCCCTGGGTTGGAAGATCCTTTGGAAAAGAAAGTGGCAGCCCACTCCAGTTTTGTTTCTTTTTTTTTTAATAATTTTGTTTATTTGTTTCTGAGCGTGCTGGGTCTTTGTTGCTGCGCAGGCTTTGCTCCTAGTGACGGTGAGTGGGGGCTACTCTCTAGCTGCGGTGTGTGTCGGCGTCTCACGGCCGGGGTGTTTCCCGTTGGGACCGCGGGCTCT
The DNA here is from genome assembly GCF_963930625.1 of Muntiacus reevesi. NCBI lineage: Eukaryota > Metazoa > Chordata > Mammalia > Artiodactyla > Cervidae > Muntiacus > Muntiacus reevesi. The sequence continues at coordinate 110,587,355 of NC_089254.1, read as the reverse complement.
AGGTGCACGGGCTTCAGGAGTCCTGGCCCTGAACTCGGTCGTAGTGGCTCCCCGGCTCCAGAGCTCGTGCACAATAGTTGCGGCGCACAGGCTTTGTCGCTCCGGGCAGGTGGGATCCTCGTGGACCAGGGATCGAGCCGATGTCCCCTGCGCTGGCAGGGAGACTCTTTACCCCTGAGCCACCAGGGAAGCCCCGGACTCCAGTCTTGCCTGAAGCTTCCCATGGACAGAGGAGCCTGGTTGGCCACAGTCCATGGGATTGCAAAGAGTCGGACACCACTGAGCACGCATGTATCCTGTGATGGCAGGAGGGGCGGCCTTTTACCAGGGTCCCCGCCCCACAGAATTCTGTCCCTTCCCCAGGAAGCCACTCCTCTGCTAGGACCTCTCTGGGCTGGCGTCTGTCGCCTTAGCAGTGCCTGTCGCTGCGGCCCGAGCCACCTGACTGTTGTCCCAATACACACGCCCACCCTGCCCTAGTTGCCCCAGATGCTGCCAGCTGGGGCTGAGAGGGACCCGGCGTCTTACTGGGGGTTGATGGGGAAGCCGCCCGCCTGCCGGCTTGTCCCCACGTGCGCTCACGCGTGCAGGGCCGGCCCGCGGTGTCCCTCTGTTGAGACGCTCACCTCTGGCCTCTCTCCTGTGACAGTCCCCTCATCAGCATCCTCCATGCCCCCTGTTGTCCTGCTCTTTAGTAGAACTCCTATAAGAAGAGCTGTATTTGCTTGTTCTCATTGTTTTAAAATTAATTACTTTGACCCCACCAGGTTTGAGTTGTGGAATATGTTTAGTTCTGACATGTGGGATCTATGTCCCCAACCAGGGACTGAACGCAGGCCCCCTGCATTGAGAGCATGGAGCCTTAGCCACTGGACTGCCTGGGAAGTCCCCCAAAGAGCCTTATTTCTTTTTTGCTTATTTTAACTAATTAATTGATTAAATCGACACTGCCGGGTCTGACTTGCGGCATGTGGAATCTTTAGTTGCAGCATGCATGACCTGCTTCCCTGACCAGGGACCAAACCCGTGCTCCCTGCATGGGGAGTGCAGTCTCAGCCACCGAAACGCCAGGGAAACTCCCAAAATAGCTTTATTGCTTGCAAATGTAGCTCCACTCCCTGATAGGCTGTCCCCTTGAGAAGCCCATCTTATTATCCTGTTGGTGGACTAGCTGGAAGTGCGTTCAGTGGCAGGTGTGAGCAAACCACACTCGAGTGATCGAGATCACGACGGTTTGCTGGTTCATCTCATGGCATGAGGTCTGTAGGAGACAGTGCAGGATCAGCCCAAGGCTCAACAATGCTGTGTGGGCCCAGCTCTGTTCTTTCTGGGCTGTCCCCAGGGTCTCCACCAAAAAAAAAGAAAGCTAAAGAAGATGGCACTCTCAGTGGGTGAGGGGACAGAAACAAGCCTGATCTCCTGTACAAAGGGTGGGAAGGGCTTGGGGAAGCGGGTGCAGAAGCAGGTGTTCCTACCTCCAGCCTGGTGGGGTGAGGCAGGGGCTGTAAGCCGAACATGGAAAGGTTTGCAGCTGTGGCAGCAACGACTGGAGGACCGTTGGAAAGGAGCTGTGGCTTCCAGAAGAGGAACACAGCCAAGGGGGAGCAAGAAATTAACCTGGCTTTCCTGCCCGCCTCCACGCTCCCAGGGGTGCCTCTCAACTTCCTCTTTGAATAAAACAACTGAAAGCCAGAGGGTAAGGAAGCCCTGAGCCCAACACAAGCCAACATCTTAGGGCACTGAGCTGAGTGCAGGTGAGTGGAGAGTGAGTCTGGAGGAGCAGTGGAATACATCCAGCCCTCTGCCATCCTTACAGCCTGAGCTTTCCATCTGATGCTTGTCCATCACCTCATGGTTTCAAGAGGGCTGCAGACTCCAGGCATCATTCACATATTCCAACTGTGATAACTGGGTAAAGGAAGGAGACAGAGGCTTACACAAACTGTGTTTGTCCCTTTGTGTCAGGAAAGTGAAGATTTCCTGGAAGCCCCACCAGCAGACTCTCACTTATATCTCATGGGCCAGAGATGCATCCATAGTTTTTCCACGTAAAGCTATAAATGAGAGGCCATCAATTCCCAGAGAAGTTCCCTCCCCAGTGTCAGGCCATCCATCAAGGGCGCAAGAACTGGAAGATCCATCAAGCCTGCTTGGAGGGAAAATTTATATTTAATAATTTATAAATAATCATACATCAATGAATATAAGAAACAGTGTTTGTGGTCACTGTATTAGACTCTGCAAAGATCTGCAAAGTGAAAACAGAAGCAATTCATGATCTTTAACAATGGAGGCTGGATGATGCTAAGAGGATGTTGTAATATACCATCCTTATTACTCCATGTAATCTAGAGGAAAGACCGTTTGCATTCAGAATCTACCGAGAGGGCTATTTTAAAACATGTATTTTTTTGACTGCACTGGCTCTTAGGTGCTGCACTCAAAATGCTGGTTGTGCTCTGCGACATCTTTAGTTGCAGCTTGTGGGATTTAGCTCCCTGCCCAGGGGTGGAACCCAGGCCCCCTACAGTGGGAGCTCAGAGTCTGAGCCATCAGACCACCAGGGGATCATTTTTAGTGCAATGTATTTTTTTGAAAGTACCATTTTTTTTTAAAGCAGAACTTCAGGTGACCCCACACAAAGATTTCACTGTAGCGTGGAAGGACTCGGAGCAGAGACCCGGGTTCAGCCTCTCTCTCTCCTTGGCGGCTGAGTCAGCGTGGTTTGTGCTGTGCAGATGCCTCGGGGGAGGCAGGAGCTCGCTCCTTGTGGGTCTGCAGCGGCTGGAGTCTGCCCGAGCCTGCAGAGCGGGGAAGGGGCGGCAAGCTGTGCCTGGGGTCACCGAGCAGGACTCAGGCGAGCAGAGCAGAGACGGCGTGGGCATCGAGGAGGATTGGGGGCAGAGAGGGCGTGGGCATCGAGGAGGATTGGGGGCAGAGAGGGCGTGGGCATCGAGGAGGATTGGGGGCAGAGAGGGCGTGGGCATCGAGGAGGATTGGGGGCAGAGAGGGCGTGGGCATCGAGGAGGATTGGGGGCGAGGGGACCGCAGCAGGGTGAATCAGCGGTGGGGGGACAGCTGCCCGTCACTGCCGATTCCTCAGTGGGATCTTCAGCCACCTCTTCCTGGCTGATCACAGCCCTCCGGTCACGTGGTGGGCCAGGGCCGGGGCGGGGGTGTCCTTGATTCCCTTCTCTGCCTCATTTACACGCACCATCTTACCCCCTCCGATGAAACGACCACCTCGTGCATCTGCAGTGTGTCCTCAGGGCTGGGTGTGTGCACGTGTAAGCGTGTATATGAGTGTCCACATAGGCTGTGAGTGTGTTTGCATGTGTGTGTGCACAGTGTACATGTGTGTTGGTTGCATGTAAGTACACTGTGTTTGTGTAGGTGCCCATATCTGTGCATGCATGGGTATGGGTATCCACACGTATGTTGCACATGTATATACAGCATGTGTTCGAGAGTTTACACATGTTCACATATGCATGCATGTGTGCATATGTATACATGCTTGCAGGTGCATACGTCCATGCATGTGTGTATAGTATGTCCACACATAGATTTATGTATACACGCATCTGTGCATTGCACATGTATGCATATATGTGAGGGCATGAGCATACATGTGAATACATGCATATGGGACACGTGTATATGTATGTGTGTGTGGGCACAACATGCGTGTGAGTGTACATGTCCCTGGACCAAGGCTCTGGGTCAGGAATTGCACCTGAGCACGAGTGACTAGAAATGGTGATTTCCAGGATTTCCACGGTTCCCTGATCAGAACTGGTTCCATCCAGGGCAGGAAGTGGCCTTCCCTTACTACCCTGCACCTGGCACCACCGCTGTGTTGGAGGCAGCTTCTCTGTCTTCTCGTCCTCGCCAAGACCCGCCTCTTCCCCTGCTGGACAGTCCTCGCCCTGGGCGGCCAGATCTCTCAGGGAAGGTCAGGCAGTGCCTTTCTTGAGTCGCTCAAGTGCACCAAGCATGGGGCTCAGCCCTTTGAGCAAGCTCCCCCAGACTCACACCAGCCCTCGGAAAGACGCAGGTCTAGCTGAGGTGGCGGGTGCAGAAAGGTTGAGCAGCTTGCCCAGGGTCACACAGCGGAGCTTGCACAGAGATACTCTGGCTCCAGGTTCGGCGTACCTTCCCTTTAAATCTGCGAGTTCTGCTGACCATGGTCCTGAGTGAGACTTCAAGAGAGCTTGGCTGCCTCCATGTGTGATGACGCAGGCCTGACTTTGTCTTGGAGCCCAGCAAATGGAGGCCTGCGGAGGCCAGCTTCTGGCCTGTGGACCCATCGTGCTCTGCGGTGGACCACTCTGAGGGCAGGCTGATGGTCATCCTTGGATAAAAGATGGTGATTTTGATTTGGGTTCTGGTCGAGAGGCCACGTCCTTGGGATTTATCTTCTGCAGACACGGGGTCTTTGAGATGCAGGATGGAGGGAGACTGGGGGGTGGACAGATTGCTGACACCTGGCCTCGCTGTGTGTGTGTTGCTTGGGAGAAGCGACCTTGTTGATGAGGAAGGGACGGTGCTTCCATCTCACATGGCAGCTCCCAGGGCCATGGTCCAGGCTGGGAACCAGGGCCCAGCCAGCCCAGCTTCCTCCCGGACACTCCTCTGCCAGCTGAAATGCCAGGGTGCTCCGTGGGGGTCATGCTGGGCCTCAGCTGCACCGGAGTCCCTGATGGGCAGGTCTGAGGTCCTAGGAGTTTGGGGGGACCACTCTCGGCCCCGCTGGCCATGCCCTAAATCAGAGCGGAGCAGATGCCAGCCCACAGCATCACACGGTGGGCCACCCCTCCCCCACCCCCACCCCCACCCTTAAGGCAGGAGCCACGGTCCATGATGACGCCTGGGTTGGCCTGGGCCTCCCTCTGAGAAGCAGGGACAAGTCCTTACTCCTGCCCCACAAGCCTGGTCCTGAGGAACACTCAAATGGCAGGAGTTTGGGCCCGGAAGGACGTGGGGGAGAATTTGGGGGCCCGGAAGTGGGCTGGGCCTTTGGACCGCTGGGTGGCTCCACTCACCCTAAAGATATTGAGTGATGCTTCCTTTATGTGGTCCCCCAGAACCAGGGAAATTGCGCGTGGGTCGTCTCCAGTAGAACTGGGGGAGTTGGTTTTGACACAAGGAACCCACACAAAGAGACGATGGACAGAGGAGCCGCAGGCCCCCCTGCCCATCCCGGCAGTTCCGACGGGCTCCCTGGCGCAGACCTCTTGGCTCTGAGCTCCAAGACTAGTGTGGGAATAGATGCCACGTATGCCTGAGAAAAGATCATTATCGTCCTCCTGAGCCCCAGGTCCACGTGTGTCACCAAGTGAGAGCACTCTGCTGTGTGTGTGCACGCGTGTGTGGAGTGCCGCACACGTGTCACCAGGCGACCCCTTGGGCAGCAGCAGGACATGTATCCCCCACGGCCCCCGCCCGTCCTCTGTCTCCAGCACAGGTGTGAAGCTGCTCTGCATTGACGTAGGAAAGGAAAATCAAACGGTGGCCTGGAAAATTGGAGCTTGGAACAGTTTCCTCACTGTAATTATGCACGCGTGTGTGCTAAGTTGCTTCAGTCCTGCCTGACTCTTTGCAACCCCAGGGACTGTAGCCCACCAGGCTCCTCTGTCCATGGGATTCTCCAGACAAGAACACTGCAGTGGGTTGCCATGCCCTTCTCCACGGGACCTTCCCAACCCAGGTATTGAACCCAGATCTCCTGGGAGATTCTTTACCGGATTCTTCTGCAAGTGGATTCTTTACTGCTGAACCCTGGGGAAGCTCTATTGCAATTATACATTACATAACTGTATAAATGTCTGTCTCGATCTATGTGTGATCTATAAATGTGTGTGTGTATATGTGTGTGCACACACCTATGCAGACAAAGAGCTACAAGAATACTGATGTAAACTGAGGCTGTATTTCTTGAAGATGATTTTTTTTTTCTTGGTTGTGCCACTCAGTATGTGGGATCTTAGAACCCTTGCCCCCTGTATTGGAAGCTCAGAGTCTTAACCACTGGACCACCAAGGACGTTCCTCTTAGAGGTGAGTTTAAACACTTCCACGAAAAAATTTTGAACAATGCTGTTGCATTACTTTTGTAATTAGTAAAAAGTAATTATGATACAAACAGAAGTTTAAGGTGAAATATTCCGTGAAATTGACGTGAATATTTCTCAACACAAATTGTCCAAAGTCTTTACTCAACGGTACTCTAGGCAGGACCAGTCTTAAACTGTGGCTTACAAGAACACAAGGAGCCTCCTCATTCTAAGAGAGGCTCTTCCTCTGGGGCTGTTGCATGTCTGAAACGCACAGCGTCAGGGACCACCCTCTGGATTAAAGAGTACTGTCTCTGAAAGATCCCCATGAGAAAGCACGCCTCCTGCCTCCAGGGAAGGATGGCTCCTGAGGGGGTCTTTAGGACAGGCAGAGTGAAGAGGCTGGAACCGGGAGCGGAAGGAGTGGGAGAGAAAGCCTCGAGTCAGCCCGGGAGCCCCCAAAGGCCATGTGTCCTCAGAGGGACAGAGGACGCCTCCCAAGGCGATGTAGGAAGGAGGGGAGGGGGGTAGCCGGACAGGCTCGCTGTGCTACGGGGGCCGGCCGGTCCCAGGGCGGTGAGCACGTGTCAGGCCATGGAGCCAGACCTCCGGGCCGAGCCTGTGCAGTTGGCTGGATCGCTGCTGGATGGACCTTGGGGGGCAGGCGGTCCGTCCTGACCTGCTTTTCTTGAACAGCACTGTTCCATGACCGCGAGGCCTCCAGAGACCTGGACTTTCTCCTCTAGCCTCGCCCTGACCCTGTGGCCAGATTATTTTCCTGTGGTTTAGCCTTTTGGCAGCTGTTCCTGGCCAGCTCTCAGATCAGCAGGGCTGTCCCTGCTTCACAGTTGGTTATTTCTCCAGGAGACCTTTCCCACAGTTCATAACAGTTTTTCTTTCTTCTAAACTTACTCTTGTCTACTCTGTTCAGAGAGGCTTATGCCTACTCCCCCCAAAGACTCAGAGCCGGTTTAAGTCTTATCAGGGTGTTAGGGGTGAGCCCGGTTGCACGTTTCACTCCAATGCTATTGCCAAGTTCACCATCTCCTGGGCCAGCTGTGGGTGTTAGATATTTCAGATTGTGCTCGGACTAATCCCAGTGTCCCATCTTTCTATGTAAGGACTTTTCCTGGTACCTTGACCTTGCCAGTCATTTCTAACCCTTTTGGCTAATCATTTTCTAACATTTTCATGGCTCTGAAGCATGGGAGTCCCTTGATGTGCCTTAACTTGACCCGTAGGAACCCCTGGTGTGATGGCTGATAACCTGAGGCAATTTTTTTCTTTTCTTTCTTTAATTGTATAGATTTCCCTTTGTACTCTCAAAATCCTGACCCTGAGGAAGTTTGGGACTTTTCTGTCACTTAGATTTGTTAAATTGTTGTTGTTCAGTCGCTCAGTCGTGTCCAACTCTTTGTGACCCCATGAACCACAGCACGCCAGGCCTCCCTGTCCATCACCAACTCCCGGAGCTTGCTCAAGCTCATGTCCATCACGTTGGTGATGCCATCCAACCATCTCACCCTGTCGTCCTCTTCTCCTCCTGCCTTCAATCTTTCCCAGCATCAGGGTCTTTTCCAGAGAGTTGGCTCTTTGCATCAGGTGGCCACAGGATTGGAGTTTCAGCTTCAGCATCAGTCCTTCCATCAAATATTCAGGGTTGACTTCCTTTAGGATGGACTGGTTGGATCTCTTAGGTCTCTTTGGTCACTGAGGTTAGAACTGAGCAATTAGTTTTAAACACGCTTCCAAGACCTTGCACCTTTATTTTTTTTCTTTATTCTTTTCTGTTTTATCGGTAGGAAAAGGTAGCATATGAAAACACATGGAACTCCTCCAACTAATAAAAAAATTAAAAAAAAAAAAAAAAGAAAGAAAACACAAGGAAAAAATCAATATGTGGACCCAGGCACAACTTGAAACAACTGGTAGAGGAGAAGTCCCCCCAGTACAGCCTCAGACACCAGAACGATCTTCACCTTGGGTATGGTTCTTGCTTGTATTGGTAGTTGATCTTTCAACAGCAAAACCATCTACCCTGCTAGGTTGTCAGAAGCAGGTAGTAGCAGAAGCAGCAGGTTCCTTCTGCCTGATCCAGTCATGATCATGTTTCTGCCTGGATTCCTCAGTTCCTGTTTCCATCTCTCAGTTACTTCTTTGTGGCTCTCTTGTCACTTTCTCCCCAAAAATGCAGTGAGGTTAGACAGTAAAACAAGTCATCATAGCAAAAAAGGGCAGTTATCCTCCTGTCTGCCCCCCTGAACGGCCAGCCTCATGAACTGAGAAGCTGGGACTGGTTCTCTGAGCAGCGGCTTCCGGTGGAGTCTGGGGAGGCCCGGGGCTCCAGGAGCCTCAGCCCAGCTCCCCATCACACCTGCTGCTTCCGCCCCAGCCCTCCAGCGAGAGGCCTGTTTTACAGGCCGGCTGTGGGAGGTTTCGTCCTGTAGCAGCACCTCAGTCTGCTCTGGCTGCCCTAGCAGGACAGCACAGGCTGGCTGGCTTAGGAAACACACGTCTGTTTCTCATGGTTCTGGAGGCTGGGAGCCCGAGATCAGGGTACCAGCCTGGGCGGGTTCTCGGGAGAACTTTCTTCCTGGCCTGCACACAGCCACCTTCTCACCAGGTCCCCACGTGGGAGAGAGAGAGACACAGAGAGAGGACGCACGAATGTCTCTGGTGCCTTTTCTAGTAAGGGCACTAATCTCGTCATGGCGCTCCACCCTCATGATCCTTTCTAAACATAAGTGTAAGTTTGAATGTGCATTTAATCCCTGGTCTGGGATGATGCCCTGGAGAGAGGAAATGGCAACCCACTCCAGAATTCTTGCCTGGGAAATTCCAAGGACAGAGGAGCCTGGCAGGACTACAAGTCCATGGGGTCACAAAGAGTCGGACAGGACCGAGCGGCTAATTAACAATAACAGGGTTAGGGCTTCGATGTGTGAATTTAGGGAGACACAGACATTCAATCCATAACCGCCAATCAAATAGACTAGAGATGCTCGTCTATTACATCAGCCACAAGTCACATGAGGCTTTGGGGAACCTGACATTTAGCTAGTCCAGACTGATGGCTGGAGAGTGTAAAATACACCTTGGATTTCAAAAGCTTACATTAAAAAAAAAGTTGCAAAATATCCTGCTATTGTTGTTAAGTCGCTAAGTTGGGTCTGACTCTTTGCAACCTCATGGACTGCAGCATACCAGGCCTCCCTGTCTTTCACTATCTTCCAGAGTTTGCTCAAACTCATGTTTATTAAGTCGGTGATGCCATCCAACCATCTCATCCTCTGCTGTCCCCTTCTCCTCTTGCCCTCAATCTTTCCCAGCATCAGTGTCTTTTCTATTGAGCTGACTCTTCATATCAGGTGGCCAAAGTGTTGGAGCTTCAGAATACCCTGCACATAATCTAAACATGTAATGTTTTATTACACGACGAGATGAAAATATTTTGGATGAATTGGGTTAAACATGTTATACTAATTGGATTTCACCTTTCTGGGAAACTTTTTAAAGATGTCTACGAGAAAACTGAACCTCACACATGTGGCTGGTCTGGGAAGGTGGAAGAGGGAGACGGATGCAGAGGAAGGGACCGGGGCTGGGAGGTGTGGGCTGACACTCTGACCAGCTCCAGGGGCAGCGGCAGGCACAGCGGGATGGGGAAGGGCAGGTGGGGTGCTGTGGGCCTGCTGCCACAGCTCAGAAACACACATAGCCCTGATAGGCACAGACTTCTGTCAATGAATGGAAGCTTCCTACATACATGGTGCGGCAGAAACCCAGGAAAGGAGGTGGAAGTCAGAGTGACCAGCGTGACCAGCCCTGGGTTTGTGCTCAACGCTATGGACTGCCAGACTGTCGTCCCGCTGTCTCCCAGCCTTCGCTGTGGCCACCTTGTACACACAGGCTGCAGAAAATTCCACCAGGGTCTGGAACAGTGTCTGTCTGCTGAGTCAGTTCCCTTACCTTTGTATCAGAGGGCATGCAGACAGTTCCAGAGCTCCTTGCTCCACCCTCCTCCTCCTTCTCCTCTTCCCCCGCCTCCTCCTAGATGAAAGGAGAAGGTGAAGTTGCTCAGTCGTGTCCGACTCTTGGCGACCCCATGGACTGTAGCCCACCAGGCTCCGCCGTCCATGGGATTTTCCAGGCTAGAGTATTTCCTTCTCCGAGGGATCTTCCCGAACCAGGGATCCAACCCCGGTCTCCCGCACTGCAGGCAGACGCTTTACCCTCTGAACCACGAGGGGGAAGATCAGGAAGGTGAGAGAAGGAATGACAAGTGGTTCGACAGGGAGAATTCCAAACAGAAAGGAGATGGTATGGAAAACACTCCTACAATCCTTATTCCACCGTAAGTTCAGACTCAGTTTAACAAATGAGGTGGAGAGAAAAACCATTTGAGGCATTATTTCTCATGGATTGAACACAACAACAAAACACATCCTTGGCCAGAGTTCTTCATCACCTGCAGCCAGTGCAGGGGGAAGGTTGCTGTCCTTAGGTCAGGAGGAGGAACGCAGAGTGGGAGTATCCACAGCCTCATGAGGTCACGCCGCAAGATTCCTCCCAACTCTGCCCCCTGTCCAGACCTCCGCCTCCCCTGTCAGCTACCTAGGAGCCGCCGTTTTGCTCTTGCTATGAGGTTGCAACATAATTGCAAGTTAACAGAAATGGAGGGGTAAATAAGCCAAGCCCAAGATGCAGGCCGCCCCCCCCCCCCCCACCCCGGAGGCCGAGAGAGACTCCCATTGCAGGTGGGTCTGCAGCTAGGACTGGGTGGGGGGTGAGGGGCCTCGGGAGGGGCCAGGAGACGAGGCGTGGGCAGGAAGTGGCAGGCGTGACCGGAGTCACGTGGAGGCTGCAGGGGCCACGGTGGGCAATTGGGGCGGCTTGCAAGGACCTGGAGGCGGTGTGTAGGAGGCGGTGGGTAGCCCGCCTGGGTCTGGGGGATGGTGGTAAATATGAACAGAGCAGGCAGTTTGGAGATTAAGTTAGGATGCAGCGTTTGGACCCCAAGGATCAGCTGACCTGACCCCCACAAGCCTCCAGCAGAGAAACCCAGAGGTGAAATGGTCGCTCAAGGTCGTGCGGCCAGGAAGGGCCGAGGGTTCCTGGCTGCCTCCTTCCTAGAGCAGGAGCGTCTTTTCCGGCCTGGCGTGTGCAGCGGCCACAGCCACACATTAACTAAATGAACTGCAAAGGACAGTCCAGCTCCTCAATCACCCTGGCAACACTTCAGCTGCTCGAGCCGTGCTGGACCTTGTAGATCTAGAATATCTAGAATATTCCCCATTATTTCCAGAAGTTCCCTTGGATGGGGCCCCCTCCCCCATGGCTCCCCCTGCTTCCAGGGTGTGGTTCACCCTCTGCACCCAGCACCAGGCTCCTGGCCCCACGTCCAGTGAAAGCTCTGGCCAGTCATCGTGGACAGAGGCCCTTCTAGGTCCAAGGCCATTTCTGGTTCTCCTTGAATCCTTTCCCATCTGCTGCCTGAGGTCTCCTGTGCCCTTAGCAACTGCCCTGCATCCAGTTCTGGCCATAAATCACGGAGGCTGGCAGCTAGAGGAGGACTCAGATCTGAGACGATGGTGGCACCATTTGGTCTGGAATGTTCCTCCCGGTGGGAGCAGGGTGAGGTATAGACAGAGCCTGGAGCAGGTGGGAGTGGCCTTGTCTGGAATGACTGAAGTTGTCTCGTGGTGACTCGCCGGTGGCTTGGCCCTCCATGGAAGGGTCTGGGAGGCTTGTCTCTGGCTTCCTCCTCCGTTGTCCCAACGAGGGTGATGTTGCGAGCGTTTCGGACGCTGTCGGAAGGAGAGGCTGTGCCTCCTGCTCACTTGGCCGTGTCGCGTCCCTTATTTGTCTGATCTTTTTTGCTCAGCGGGTGGCATTTTCGTTCAGCCGTTTTGTCGTCGCTTGCGTTTATTAACGATGACATATTAATCATGCAAGTTAGAATATTATTAATGAAGAGCAGTTCATGCCGGTCCGTGTCTGTTTCTGCTGCAACAGCCTAGCTAGGTCCCTGTAGCCTCTGCAGAGGGAAGGACTGCAGTTCAGGTGGAGGCTGGGGACACGCAGGGGGCCCTTCCACTGCGGGGCTGGTGTGGAAAGAGTGCATTTCTGTGAAAGTGCACGCTTTTAGGAGGTGCAGCCCTCCAGCACCCCTGCCCTGTTTTAACATGTGTCATGGGGGCGGGGGGGACCTGCCGTCTATCGCTGTCTCCCACGGAATTCGAGCAGCAAATTCCAGCCCACGGACCTTGTAGGGTCCCTGAATCCCAGCGTTTGTTTTCTGAACCCCGTTTGCAGAGCTGGTGTGCTGACCCCTTCACACCCTGCACGTGCCCTTGGGCTTCAGCACTCTTGACCCCGCCGGGAAGGGCCAGGTTCCGGCCGAGGGCGCTTGCCCTCATGATGCTGGAGCCCGTTTCCCCTGCCCGCTGGCGTCTGGCCTGGTTTCCCGCAGTGGCCTGGGTTCCATTGACGTGCCCGTCTCTCCTCCCAGTTGTGCAACCTTCCCTGGCCCGGCCGAGCCAAGTGTGGAAACTCTTCTCGGAAACTTGGCGGTCGCCCAGCACGGCGGGGGTGGTGGTGCCAGTCCGGAGCACTCACTGAGTCACGCCACCTTGGGTCATGAGACGTGGCCGGCTGGGGGCTGGAGACGGTTGGCTCTGCCCTCTCCCCACCCTGCCCCGCGATCCTGATTCCACGGTGAGCCCAGAACCCAGACCAGGAGCGGGCGTGGCAGGGGAGGGGCCTTCTCGGAGCCCAGGTGTCAGCTGGCAGGGGCTGGCTGCCGGCTGGAACACAAGATTACTGTGCGGGCTTCTCTGTGCCACCTCCGGGGCGCGTTCCCCATGGCTCCGCCTCGAGGGCCCGCAATCCAGGGGTCGGAGACCCGGCGCTGCTCCGACTGCTGCTCTGCTGCCCAGGACCCCGCCCTCTCCCCCTGCCTGCATGTCTCATCGCAGCTATTACTGTCCTTCCCCTTCAAGGCGTCCAGAGCCCTGCTCTTCACCTGCTGACATCCCACCTATGTAGATTCTCACGATGCTTTCTGCCCCACCTGCCCAGCCTTCAAACCTGGACCCCAGTGGGGCGGGTGGTGGAGGGTGAGATTTCTCCAGCCTCTTTGATCTTATCACAAATGAGACCCCTGACCCCAGACCTGGGAAGCTTGACAAGGGAGCTGCATGAGTTGCTAGGGCCACTGAAACGTTAAGTACCGCGAAGGCGTGGCTTAAACCCTGCGAACGCTTGTCTCCCGGCCCTGGGGCTGGGGGTGGGGCAGGGGCTCCTTCCGAATCCGAGTGGGGGACCCTCTCCCGGGCCTCCCTCCTGGCTTCTGGCAGCCGCGGGACATCGTGGGGGTCCCTTGGCGGAGGGAGGGCCCGTTTCCCGCGTCCTCACGCTGTGTCCCCTGGGTGTGCACCTCCCGCTTCGCAGGACAGGCTTTCTACAAGCAACGGTTACAGTGGGCTCGGAGTCACCCTCCTCCAGTGTGACCTTGCCTTGAAGAATCACGTCTTCAGTGACTCTATTTCTGAGGTTCTGGGAGTTTGGACTTCGCCACATGAATGTTTCACAGGGGGACAGAATTCAACCCATAACTGGAGCAAAAACCACACTTGAGTGAGAAAAGCCTGCTGCTGGGAGCTTAGAGTCTGACCATGACTGCACACGGCCTAGCCACAGCAGACAGCCTGGAAACTGCCTAACAGCTTAGCTCAAAAGGCCTGAAGACCCTTAGTCCACCTCTGGCCACAGCTGGTTGGCTAAATTCCAGCCGGCCAGTTGGGAGACCCTCATGTCAAGTCAAACCCCAACCCCTGGATGTGGGTCATGTGCCCGGATCCCACACTTCTCAAGACAACCCTGTACCTGCTGGAGAACCTCATGGTCGTCAGGGTCTGGGAGACCTCGTAGGTCTCTGCCCTTCTGCACCTTGGCTGACCTGGGCCAGGGGTGGCTTCGAGGAATGCCAGAGACCCTGAAGGACGCAGTGAGTTTTCACACCATGATGAAAAGTCGTGCCACAGTCATTTTACTTACGGCTGGACCTGGGAGCCCTCCTTTGGCATGAATAAAAGAAAAGCCACCTCAAATAATGTTGATAGAAGGGGAAATTCCGTGGAACAGTCATGTGATTCCAGGAGATGCAGGGGCACGGCCAACTTCTGAGGCCGCGAGAGCTCCCCTCACCTGCGTCTCTGCCTCCGTCTACATGTCGCCCTGTCTGGGCCAGGCCTCCCAGCTGCCTCCTCTACAGGGAGAAGACAGGGCCGCTTCCTGTCCCTGTGTCGCCACGACGGAGGGGCCCGGACTGGCTCTCAGAATTCTGACACTGGGCGGGTGGTCCAGCTGTGTCCCACCAACCCTGGACCAGTGACCGGTTCCCGGGGGTGAGGTTCTATAGCTGGCCGACTGGACCTGTACACCCAGCCTGGGCCAAGCAGAATGGCCAGAGGTGCACTGGGGGTCCTCGAGGTCTTTTGAGCCAAAAGCAGAGGCCGTGCTTTGGGGGAGGTGCCGGCCCCCGCCACTGTGTGTCCCCAGAGGAACGGCCCGCTCCCCAGCTTCCCTTTTGTCTTCTCCTTACCACCTTTCAAGGCACTGAACCGGGGGAGCCGGGAGCATGTCACTGAGCAAGTTTGGGGTTTCTGCCAAATGTGGTCTGTGGTTGCCTTGGGCTTGGCAGGGAGATGTGTGTTTGGGACTCCTGGACTCGTGGCCGTGGGAATCGGGGCATGGGAGAATTCGATGCCAGGGTTTCAGGGCAGATTAAAATGATAGAACACCTGTTATGGGTGGAGTTGTGTCCACCCCGCTACTCACAGGGCTTCTCAGGTGGCTCAGCCGGTAAAGAATCCGCCTGCAATGCGGGAGACCTGGGTTTGACCCCTGGGTCGGGAAGATCCCCTGGAGAAGGGAACAGCAACCCACTCCAGTATCCTGGCCTGGAGAATCCCATGGGCCGGATAGTCCACGGGGTCGCAGAGTTGGACACGACTGAGCGACTTTCACTTTCACATCCCTACTCACAAATTCACAGGCTGGAGTCCTAACCCCTAGGACCTCAGAATGGGACTGCATTTGGAGATGGGGGTCTTTAAAGAGGCAATTATAGTTAAATGAAGCCACAGGGGTGGGCCCTGATGCAGTTGGACTGGTGTCCTCACAGGAACGCGGGATACAGATACATAGAGAAAAGACCGGGAGAAGACACAGAGGGGAGGACGCTGTCTGGGGCCCCGGGAGAGAGGCCCTGGGGGGAACCAGCCCCCCACCAGCTGGGCCTAGGACTCCCCTCCTCCAGGAAGGAGAGAGAGGCGTCTGGGTCTCAAGGGGGCCACCCCGCACCGGCACAGAGCAGGAGCTCAGCGTGGGGAGGACCTGGGGCTTGAACCTGGGCCTGAAGCAGCGCCTGGTGTTGGACTGCCCGCCCCCTCCTGCCCTGCCTCGGGGGGAGCGTGTGTTCACACTCGCAGCTCTCAGCGTTTCCTGAGAGAACCCACACACGTGTGGAGCTTCCGGCGTGCGTGTCTGTGTGCCGCCACCTCTGACTTTGAGTCAAACACACAGGACCAGAGACTTTGAATGGGAAAGCGACAGGTCAGCCGTTTCCCTGGGTCAGTTAAGAAACAGAAGAGGTGCCTCGGTGGCCCCCGCTGGGCCAGGGCCGATCGCGAGCGCAGCCTCGCCCCTGGGCCGTCGGGCCTCCCCAGCCGCCCCCGCCCCTCCGTCCGAGTCCTGCTGAACCTCCCCGAGGGCGCTTTGCTGTCCTTCTGGCTCCGTGCGGTCAGTCTGCCGTCGCCGGGCAGGCCTCGCCTCTCTCCCGCCGGCTAAAATCCTCAAGTGTGATTTTTGACCAGATCCAAACCCTGCTTCTGCGTGTTTCCAGCCACCAGGCCGCCCTCTTCCGCCCCTCGGTGCTGACCCGCCTCGACGACCCCAGGCCCTCTTCCGAGGCTGTCCACGCACCTCCCCGTCCTCTCCTCCTTGACCCCCCAGCCAGCGGCTGGGCGCCCCTCCCTGGAGTCCAGGGGGCTTCCACCACTTTGCATGTGCAAGACGCAGTCCTGATTTCCCCCGGATCTGTGCCTTCCCTCAGTTTTCACGTCTGTATCAGCTCCTCTGGAGCCCAGTTCTGCGCCGAGCCCCCAGAGTGAGCTTCCCAAGCCTGAGATCCTGACACTGGCCCTCCCTGAGCCCCTTGGTGTTCTGGACGCAGGACAAGTCCAGAGCCTGCAGACACCGCCCTAGGGGACCTGGGTGCAGCTCCCTTCCTCCCCCCCAGACGCAACGACCCAGGTGCTCTTTCAGCAGTATCTCCATGCCTGGTACCGCTCCTGCCTCTGGACCAGCTTCTTCCCATCACTCCATCCTGGTTTGGACATCTCTTCCTCCGAGAGGCTCCTCCCCATCTCTACTCACTCACCTGGCTTTAAAAAAAAAAAAATGTTGGTGTGTATTTATTTATTTGGCTGTGCCCAGCCTTAGTTGCGGCATTTAGTTGCAAGATTTTTAGCTGCAGCATGCAAACTCTTAGTTGTGGCATTTAGAATCAAGTCCCCTGACCAGGGATCGAACCTGGGCCCCTGCATTGGGAGCACGGTGTCTCAGCCGCTGGAACACCGGGGAAGCCCCCCTCACCTGGCTTTATCTTCCTTTCATGTCCCTGGTTACCACCTGCAGCTGTCCCATGTGATTAACTACCCTCGAGGGAATTGTCTCCCTTCCTCCGTGAATGCAAACTCTGGGAAAACAAGGGCCTTGTCTTCACTGCTGTGTTCACCCCGGTTCCTGCAAGGATGCCTGGGACACGGATGCACGGGGCAGACAGTTGCAGAAGGAACGAGGGCCGCTGTCTTTCATGGAGGCACCAGCAATCCCACGAGTCAGGAGCCTGCCCTCTGCGTTCTCAGCCCCTAGCACTGAGGGCTTGACAAGTGCTCGTTACATGCAGCGAACACGTCAATAACGCCTTTCACGTTTAAAATTTCTCAAAAAAGTGCTGCCCAGAGGTCTTTTAAGTTAGATTCTTCTTATCCAAGCTGCCACCTTTGGCTTTGTATACATGAATATGCTTTCTTAACACTCATGATCAGGTTTGCTTTTAAGTTTTAAGAGCACCCTGGGTCTCTGAAGCTCATGAATTTCTTTGCAGTCATCTGAGAAAGATCCATACTCCTGAGGAAGCGCCCACACGGCCCCCCTCGGCCCCGAGGTTTGCCATGCTGGTCTAGAACTCACCGCGCAGGAGGATAGGAAGGCTGGAGAGTGGCTGTCAGAATATCTCCACCCGCTCAGTGCTTTAACCGGTGGGTGTTGGGACCACTGCATCCTTTCCAGGTGGTAGGAAGGTGACCGAGGAAGCCAGGACCTGGGCCAGGCTGGCTTACTCACCTCGGGGAGGATGGCGGGGAGCTCCGGGGGTGCTCTGGGGACCGATGCTGAGCAGGTGCTGGACGCGGGAGGGGACAGCGCTGAGGGCAGAGTCGCAGGAGGGCTGGAAGCAGGAATCGCAGACGACGGAGCGGCTGGTGGACCCAGAGCAGCCAGCGGGGCTCCGGAGAGCAGCTCAGAGGCTCCGAGTGGTCTGGGTGAGGGGAGGCGCTGGCCGCCTCACGGGCAGAGGGTGCGGCACCCGGGGACCTGCGGGGTGTGGGTGAGGCTTGCATCCACGCCCCCTGACTCGAGCAAGCAGGAGCACAGTGATGCCGTCCAGTGGGTCAGAAGTGCAGGCAGGGAGCGAGGCTGGGGGAAGAGACGAGCTCAGGGTTTTGCTTTCAGTGGTGATAGAATACACTCCACGTAGCATCTAGCAACCAGCCACCTTCCAGCGCAGGGTTCTGTGGTTTGACCCGCAGGCGCTCTGTGCGGTTCTCACCAGCACTCGTCTCCAGACATCACGTTCCTCACCCGCAGCGGTCCCCGTGAAGCTAACTCCCCCTCCCCCAGTCCTTGGCCCCGACCATCTGTTTTCTTCTCTGTGACTCTGACGACACTAGGGACCTCGTGTAACTGGAATCACAGTGCCTGTCCTTTGCTGACGGCTTGTTTTGCTAAGCAGCCCATCCTCTGAGTCCATGCATGTTGTGTGTGTGCCTGCTAAGTCGCTTCAGTCATGTCTGACTTTGCCAACCCATGGACTGTAGCCTGCCAGGCTCCTCTTTCCATGGGCAAGAAGAGTGGAGTGGGTTGCCATGCCCTCCTCCGGGGGATCTTTTCGACCCAGAGATCAAACCCAGGTCTCTTACATTTTCCTTCACTGGCAGGCGGTAGCAGGTGTCAGAATGTCCTTCCTTTTAAAGACTGCATAAATATCCCACTGTCTGGATGGGCCGCGTTTCGCTTATCCATTCATTCACCCATGGACACTGGTTGTTTCCCTCTCTTGGCTGTTGTGAATAAAGAGTGTGGCTCACAGATATCTCCTTGAGACCCTGCTTTCAGTTTCTTCAGGAGTAAGCCCAAACACGGGATGCTGGACCATTATTTTTTGAGGAACGCTATAGAGTGAGATGTCGGGGTGGAGGGCACTAGGCTGGGAAGTGGGATGGGGGCTGCAGGACCGCTGGGAGCCTGTAAACAGAGAGGTTGCTCTGCGGAGGCGGAAGTCAGGATGGATGACTTCAGGGAGGGGGCGGTTCGTGGAGATGACAGGCCTGGGTAGACCACAGAAGCCAGGCCTGTCACAGACCCGGCCGTGTCTTGCATCGTTGGAGGGGGCAAAAGTAGATGCTGGAGACTGTCCGCTTCACTAATGAGGCCTCTTGTGCTTCCCACGATGGCGGGGTGGTGCAGAAAGTGCAGGAGCCCCGCGAGGAGCACAGGCCGCCTTCTGGGAACTGGTTTCCTCACCCATCGTGGGTTCAAAGCCACAGCCACGTCCCCTGCTCAGAGCCACTGGCAGAGTCAGATGAGACATCTTTGAAAAAACTTTATGTTCATTAAGTGCTTTAGTCTCAAGTTATCACACTTATATCAAAGACACCTAGTAAGTGTTGAATCAAGTCAAAGGAAATAAAGAAGGGATTCTAAGCATGCCATCTGCAGATCTTCCCCCCTCACTACCCCTCTATGTCCCGGTACCCTCAGCATTATAGAACCTCAATTTTCAAGAATTGCAATTCAGGGGCCTCAGGAGACGTGAGTTCAATCCCTGGGTCAGAAAGATCTGCTGGAGGAGGGAATAGCAATCCACTCCTGTATTCTTGCCTGGGGAATCCCATGGACAGAGGAGCCTGGCAGGCTACAGTCCATGGGGTCACAAAGACTGAAGCAATTTACCACACCCCAACATTGCTTGAGACAGGAGGAAAAAGGCAAAATTCTAAATCTGTTAGAATTAGCTATGCAGTCAAGTAAAGGAGAACTCCAACTAATAACAGCATGAGAAAGATAGAAGATTCTCTCATAGTCAAGAAGCCTGGAAACATAGGGTACACGGCTAGAAGGGTGCCTCTGGGTTTAGGGAACTCCATTCCTTCTAAGCTACTATTCCAGTCCCAAGTTTAGTTTATTGCCCAATAGAGCTGCCAGAGCACCAGCTATTAGGTTCATGTTCCAGCTAGAAGGAAGAGAGGGCAAGGAAGATGTTACCTTTAAGTGCATTTCCTGGAAGATCTGCAGGGCAAGTCTATCTCCATCTCACTGACCCAACCTTGGACACAGACACAATTCACGCTTGAGAACCTGAGAGATGGACTCTTTCTTCTAGGTGGCCCCAGATAGGGCCAAGAATTGGGTGTTCCCTTACGGAGGCAGACAGACAGAATGCATACAGTGGCCCAACAGAGACTGGAAGAATGGTGTCTTAGAGTGATAACAGATGACTAAAATTTGCTGTTGCTTGAAATGCTTTTTGGAAACAGAGTGGGTGATAATGATAATCAAAAAAGAGATGCTGATGAACCTTGACCCTTGAAAGAATGAGTCTATCTGAGCCAATACTGGAAAATAATTCCCAGACATGGGGAAGAAGGACGCACTCTGATATCCGGTCTGCATTTCTATCCACGGCTGACCATAAACCCTGTTCTGGTGTTTATGATGGGCGTGAGTCAGAATCCTGATGGGGCGGCCAGTGCTATTCCTCCAGCGACGCTCCAGAGAACGCGTCCCTGAGTGTGGGCTGCCTCCGTGGGACCTCGCCCCGCTGGCTCAGCCCAGGCCCCGCATAAGCTGCTCTCCCAGCGTGCTCACCAAGCACATCACTGTTGCTCTCTGGAGAGTGCTGGTGTGGGCAGTGACCGCTGGCTCCAGAAGCGTCTGGGAGTCTTACAGGAAATGAAGGTGTCTGGGTTCCAGCTCAGATAGTAGACAATCCGCCTGCAACGCAGGCAGGGGGGCTTCACTGGTGGCTCAGCTGTTAAAGAATCCACCTGTAATGCGGGAGACCTGGGTTGGGGAGATCCCCTGGAGAAGGGACAGGCTACCCACTCCAGTATCCTTGCCTGGGGAACCTCATGGACAGAGGAGTCTGGCGGGCTACACTCCATGGGTTCCCAAAAGGTTGGACACGACTGAGTGATTTTCAGTTCACTGCAGTACAGGAGACAGGGGTTCAGTCCCTGGGTCAGGAAGATCCCCTAGAGGAGGGTATGGCAACTCACTCCAGTATTCTTGCCTGGAGAATCCCAGACAGAGGAGCCTGGTGGGCCACAGTCCATGGGGTCGCAGAGGGTTGGACACAACCGAGCAAGTGCACAACGAAACCAACGGTGACTACAGCTCAGATCCAGCCAGCAGAACCTCTGGGTGCAGGGTCTGGAATGTCGTATTTGAAACAAGCAGGCGGTAAAGTTTGAGAAAGAACCATGTCACACAGCCACATCTGCTGTAGACAGACAGGGATCTGAGGACCGGAAGTAGAATCCGGAGGTTGAGCCCGAACTGATGCTTCCTGCCAGTTTCTCTAGGTTTTCTCCTTAGGCTTACGCTGCTGGAAAGGTGCAGGGTTGAGCCCAGGTCCCTGGCCCACAGGTGCCCTCAGGTGGAGCAGGGGGTGTCCGCGCCACAGCGACCTCAGGGGTCACCGCAGAAGTCAGACGAGGCGCCGGATGCCCAAGTCCGCGCTTTGCTAAGACGCAGTCCCGGCGAGGGCTAGTTTTCCATGATTATCATTTCAGTGTTTTTGAGTGTGACTGTGCTTTCTCGTGCCTGCCTTTCCTTGGATGATCTAGTTTGCGACAAGGAGGTAGCGAGGTGCCCTGGTAGGAGCGTGGAGGCGCTGCGTTGGGCTGAAGGTGCAATTCTCTGATGAGTAAGAGGTTGAGCAGCTGACCCAGGTCGAGGCCTGTCGCTCCAAGTAAACAACAGGCGGAGAGGTCACCGAGGCCGAGAAACCTGTTCCCCCACACCTGGCCTTCCTGGCCTCATTCCTGGGTGGGCAGTTCCCTCCAACTGCCTGTGATCCAGCACCGCCCTCATTCCTCGAGGAAGCCAGCTCACACAGACAGGGCCTGCTGTTTGCTAAACTTGATCTGGGGTTCTGTCCAGATCAAGGAAGGCCCTGCCTTCCTTGCCTGACCCACGACCCTGGCTGACATCTCTTATTTTCTTGGTCCTTGTAAGAGCATAAATACCCTCAGTGGGTAAGTCACTGAACTGTAATACCAGGGACAGGCCCCAGCAGAAGCCAATAAGCTTGGGTCTGACCAGTGTCAAGTCCAAAGTTACCTGAAGAAAGCTTTTTTTGTTTTTGCAATTGGTGAAATATCAGACAAGTGTTTGCTTAACAGGCAAACACTTAACATTCTAGTAGGAAAGAACTTGCATTCGATTGTTGCAAAGTCCTTCAGGCCAGAACATCCCAGACAAGTCTTCTGGAAACACGGCTGGAATGATTTTTATTACACTTAACCAGGTTCAGCATTTGAGGTAATTCAGATACCAATACCTCTGGCTTCCCAGGTGGCACTGGTGGTAAAGAACCTACCTGCCAAGCGGGAGACGCTGGAGATGTGGGTTCGATTCCTGGGTTGGGAACACTCCCCTGGAGAAGGAAATAGCAACCCACTCCAGTATTCTTGCCTGGAAAATTCCATGGACAGAAGAGCCTGGGGACTACTGTCCATGGGGCCACAAAGAGTCAGACAGGATGGAAGTGACACAGGACGAGATACCGGTTGGCCTGAATTGACTTCATCACTGTCGATGGTATAGGATTCGCCCGCAAATATCTAAATTATTCATCAATCCTTTACAAGCAATCTTTCAATGTCTGACCTGAAATGCTAGTTGATTAGAGGCCCAAGGCCGTGGCTAAGGCACGATCGAGTGTGAGAATTGAGTCCGGGAGCTGTCTCTCACTGGCCCTCTGGCCTTGATCCCTTGGAGCTGTTTACTCAACTGTCAGATGGGAGGGTAGTTACTTCAAAGGCACTCTCAGCCCTGAACACCATCAAGGCTCCGTAATAAACTTTTCAAGCTTCCGCCTCTGCTTCAACTCCACCACCCAGGACTCTGTTTGTCTGCTTTGGGGAAACGCGCAAAGGGCATTGCCAGTTTCTGCTGTCAGTGATATTAATGGTGTTACTGGGCTGTGTTGATATAAAGCCAGCAAGAAACAAATAGATGGCCAAGCGTAGGGATGAACAGAAAACAGCCCAACGTTAGGCAGGAAAGCGGGACAGACGCATCAGGTACAGCCTCCCGTCCCCGCCATCACTTCTCTGCACCCTGGTACCACGGTCCTGGGGTGAGTGAGGGGGGCTCTGTGAGCTTTGCTGCCTTAACAAATTATCACAAATCCCACGGCTTCAAACATAAACGAATTATCTCACACTTCTGTCATTCACAAGTCTAGTTCAGTCCCCACTGGGCTAAAACGAAGGCATTGGAGAGCTGGCTGCTGGTGGAAACTGTAGTGGAGAACTGCCTCCCGGCCCTCTTCAGCTTCTAGGGCCCACCGCCCACGTTCCTTGGCTTGTGGTCCCTGCTCCTGCCCCGGCTCCTGCCGCAGGGTCTCGCTCTGACTTTCCTCCTGCTTCCCTTTTCCCCTCCTCAGGGCCCTGGAGACTCTCCCTACTTAAGGTCATCTGACTGGCACCCTGAATTCATCTGCATCATTAGTTTTCTTTTCCCATGCAACCTCATATACAGGTTCTGGGGAGCAGGACATGGACCCTTCGAGGTTCATTATTCAGCCAACCACTGGACCAAACTCGGATGATGCAGTTTGGGTTTCTGCTGGTTAAGATGCAAAGACCAGGTGGCTTTGCCAAAGCAGCCGCGGTGGCCAGCCAGGAATGACCGTGTCCGCCCCTCACTTTGGGCTCTGGGCCAGCAGTTAACTCCTCGCTCTGGAGTTGGCCCCATGACTTCTGTGTGTTGTGCTATACTCAGTCGCGTCCGACTCTTTGTGACCCCATGGACTGTAGCCCACCAGGCTCCTCTGTCCGTGGAATTTTCCAGGCAAGAATATTGGAGCTGGTTGCCACTTTCTACTCCAGGGGAATCTTCCTGACCCAGGGATCAAACCTGAGTCTCCTGCATCTCCTGCACTGGCAGGCGGATTCTTTACCGCTGCGCCACCTGGTAAGCGCTGTCCCCATGACTTGCTTCTTGCTAAATCTTGAGGAATCCCATGCTTTGCAGTGGCTGAGGCCCGTTCATCTTCGCTCTGGCCCTCACCGGAGTCAAAGCCCTCAGTCTCCGTGGTGGAGAACCAGAGCCAGGGTGCTGATCCTCCAGAAGACAGACCCCAGGTGCAGAAACACACGCAGACGGAGTAGCATCCAGACTGCAGCCTGGGGCATCCTGTTAAATCTTCTGCACTGCCCTGGGGTGTGCACAGGCCCCAGTGTCTGAATCCCCAGGGGTGCTGGGTTAACAGATACAGCCCTGCCCCCTACCCGCCCCCCAGCCCTGCAGAGTCAGGGTCTGTGCTCCGTGGGGCTGGGAAGATGCAGTCTGCCACCTTTCTGTGTGATTCTTATGCACAAGGGAGTTTAGGAGCCTCAGCATATGGACAGAGCCCCCGGCAAGGTAGCCAGGCGGACGGCCCAGTCGAACATGAGCAGAGAAGGCCCAGGAGGCTGTACTGGGCCACGCCCTTCAAAAGGGATGTTCAACGGGCTATTTCATCCTCTTCCGCTAGCATAACAGGGATCAAGGCGAGGGTTTTTTTCGTGCAGTTGCTCAGTCGTGTCTGACTCTTTGCGACCCCACAGACTGCAGCTCACGAGGCCTCCCTGTCCTTCAGCACCTCTTGGAATTTGCTCAAACTCATGTCAGTGATGCCATCCAGCCATCTCATCCTCTGTCATCCCCTTCTCCTCCTGCCTTCAATCTTTCCCAGCATCAGGGTCTTTACCAATGAGTTAGCTCTTCACACCAGGTGGCCAAAAGGTTGGAGCTTTGGCTTCAGCACCTGTCCTTCCAATGAATATTCAGGGTGGATTTCCTTTGGAATTGACTGGTTGGATCTCCTTGCAGTCCAAGGGACTCTCAAGAGTCCTCTCTAGCACCACAGTTCAAAAACATCAATTCTTCAGCGCTCAGCCTTCTTTATGGTCCAACTCTCACATCCATACATGACTACTGGAAAAACTGTAGCTTTGACTAGATGGACCTTTGTCAGAAAAAGGTGAGGGTGACACTCACAAATTCCTGAACTTTAGATTGAGGTTAATCTGGAGCCAGTGTAAGAAGCAAGGGTGTGTGGTGATCCATGATGTGTTGCAGAAAATGGACCCTCTACACGGTTTTATCATGAGGGTTTGGGGTAGAATTAGTCATTTTTGGAGTCATGAAGGAATTGGCCACATGCAAGAACTTCCTTCTACCTAAATATTTTTGTGGTGTCAATGTGTTTCTTTCTTTTGTTTGTAGAGACAATTTTTTCTTATCTTTTTCACATTAAGATTCATGGGCATTGCCTGTGCCAATAAAAACCCGCCCTGAACATAACTCATAAGGAGTGCAGACTACGCCATGTGTGAAAGAGTCATCATTGATCTAAACATCCCTTTTGTTGGGGTTTTAGTTGAGTGACATATTCTTCTTGACCAAGGCTTTTGTTGACACACGTGGACGTGACAGTTGGTGGTAGAGCCTGCTGGGTTGCCTAACAGGGAATTCATTCCTTTTTGCCTAGACTGATGTTGTTTAGGGTGTGTCATGTAGCATTGCCAAGATAACCAGAGTTTAGATGTTTTCATGAACATCAATCTCGTTGACCCCACAAAGTATGCCTCCATGGGTACAGGATCAGACAGCTCATTGGCCGGACACCACCCCCCCCCCACTCCCCCTCAGCCAATCACCACGCAGTGTGCTGGAGAAGTTGCTGAGTGGACAGACAGAGTGTCAGTCCTGGGGAGATGGCATTCCAGAGTCTGACAGCCGCATGTCAGGAGGTGGGGCGGGGGGACCAGACGGCCAGCATTTTAGGCTTTTCTCTGCTTTTTCGTCTGGCCAGGATCAGAGCTCACGGCCAGTTGGCGCCTTGAGGTTCAGCCCTGCTTCACTCCCCCAGGAGATCAGTGTTTGAGTGTGTGATGCTCACTGTTCCTCTTCTTCTTCTTTAAAATTAAAAATTTCAGTTGAGGTCAACTTGACATATGATGTCGTGTCCATCTCCGGTCTACAGGGTGAGCTGAGTTGAGATTTGTCTGTACTGTGACATGATCACCAGCATAAGTCTAGTTGACACCGTCTCCTCACACAGATACAGACTCTGTTTTCCTTGTGATGAGGCCTTTAAGACCTACTCTCTTCAGTTCAGTTCAGTCGCTCAGTCGTGTCTGACTCTTTGCAACCCCATGGATTGCAGCACGCCAGGCCTCCCTGTCGATCACCAACTCCCAGAGCTTACTCAAACTCATGCCCATGGAGTCAGTGATGCCATCCAATCATCTCATCCTCTGTTGTCCCCTTCTCCTTCTGCCCTCAATCTTTCCCAGCATCAGAGTCTTTTCCATTGAGTCAGCTCTCTGCATCAGGTGGCCAAAGTATTGGAGTTTCAGCTTCAGCATCAGTCCTTCTAATGAATATTTAGGACTGATTTCCTTTAGGATGGACTGGTTGGATCTCCTTGCAGTCCAAGGGACTCTTGAGAGTCTTCTCCAACACCAGTTCAAAAGCACCAATTCTTTGGTGCTCAGCTTTCTTTATAGTCCAACTCTCACATTCATAAATGACTACTGGAAAAACCATTGCCTTGACTAGATGGACCTTTGTTGGCAAAGTGATGTCTCTGCCTTTTAATATGCTGTCTAGGTTGTCCTACTCTCTCAGCAGCTTTTGAATATGCAGCTCTGTGTCTGAACTGCGGTCGCCACGCTGTACACACATCTTAGGACGTGTGCACCTTAAAACCGGCCCCTAGACCCCCTCCCCAGAGGTGTCCCTGCTGTCTCGGTCGAGGCACGCCTGGCGCTGGGCCAGAGGCTGCTGGGGCCGAGGTGAGAGAGACACAGGCTGGCTCCCACTCGAGTGCCCCCCCTTCCCGGGGCCTCATCCCCAGTGCCCCCCACCCCCTTGCACAGAGTGACCCCGTCCTGCGTCCACCTGCCTGTACCCAGACGGGCTCCCTTCATCTCAATGCGGACAGTTTCTGCAGTTTGACCTTCCACCTTGAACCGGGACCTTTGGCTAAAATGAAGCCACTCCCTTCCCAAGAGCTTGGGTGACTCCGTGCCAGGGAAAGGGCCTCAGGGACCAGGGCGGTAGTCACCGCCATGCCCGGGGGCCTAGGAACCACAGAAGCCAGAGCAGCCCCCGCACCCCGCCTTCCCCCAGCACCCACCCCTCCCCTCCTCCTCTCCCTGGCTTGGGCACCCCCTGTCTCTGCCTCTCTCTGTCTGTCTCTCTGTCTCTGCTCCCCTCTGCTTCTCTGACTCCTTGGGCGCTCTGCATGCCTGCTTCCTCTGGTCAGTGACCCCCTGCCCCCTGGGGGCTTCCCCATGGGGTCTTCACAGCCTGAACCTGCCCTGACCTTCCCCCCACCACCCCCAGGATGGTCTCCAGGAAGTGCCTGGCCCACCCAGGTGTCTGCCCCAGGCTGCTCAGTGGCCTGGCTGGCGTGGCTCCTGGTACCCACTCAGCAGACAGCTGAGGTCACCATCTGCGGCCCCTGGCGACGGTCAGAGCTCTCCCGCTCCTGTGTGCTGCACCTTCCTCTCCCTCCGCGGGCCTGGCCGCTTGCCTCGCGGGTCGTGTTAAAAGGGGTGGAGATTCGCGCTCACACTCCCCTGTGCAGGGCAGGACCGGAGTGTCCTTGTGGCCTGCCAGGCTCCCCTGTCCATGGAATTTTCCAGGCAAGAATACTGGACTGGATTGCCATTTCCTGCTCCAGGGGATTTTCCTGACTCAGAGATCGAACCTGCGTCTCTTGCGTCTCTGGCATTAGCAGGCAGATTCTTTACCGCCACTTGGGAAGCCCTTTATGTGTATAAAACCCCAACTAAATACAGGGTGAGCCTCAGAGGCCCCTCTGCAGCTGCCTTCAGTTTATTGCTGCGGAAAAGCAGGAAGTAGCACCTCTCACTGGATTCGGACAGCAGATCAGGTGTGTCCCTGGCTCTCAAGGGTTCACTCCTCCCCTGGTAGCTTGTGCCCCACGACTTGGGCAAGGCATGGGCAAGCAAGGCGGGGCGTCCGCCTTCCCTCCTGGCCGGCCCTCCCCTCCCCAAGGCACTTCTGCTTTTGCCTTCCCGAGCATTCTTGAGCATTCTTCCCGGGGTGGGATGAGGGCATCCTGATCCTCTCAGGTGATGTTTATTCATGGCACGCTCGATTCCCTCGGGCTCATCTCTGCAAACCTTTCCAGGGTTGTTAGAGAGAATCTAAAAGGCCGCGGCCCTCAGCTTTGATCTGACTGCTTAATTGCCTTTACTAATCACACCACATCAAGTAGATAAAAATAGCCTCCAGAGTCGGGAGTGAGTGAGTCTCCCTCACGTGTGGTTGAGGGGCAGCCGGCCTAAGATCTCATGTTCTCCTGGTGGCCAGATGCCTGAAATCATGGCTCTGATTAAGTAAGCCAGCCATGACCGCTAGAGCTGTACTAACATCTTGACCTTGGGTTTTGAAGTATTTACTTATGGAGAAGCAGAGCAAAAGTGGGGAGGTGCTTCCTGGAAAAGATTTCTAGTCTATTTTCTTGGGCTCCAATATCACTGCAGATGGTGACTGCAGCCATGAAATTAAAAGAGGCATGCTCCTTGGAAGAAAAGTTATGACCAAACTAGAGACCATATTAAAAAGCAAGCAGAGACATTACTTTACCAACAAAGGTTCATCTAGTCAAAGCTATGGTTTTTCCAGTAGTCATGTATAGATATAAGACTTGGACCATAAAGAAAGTTGAGTTCCAAAGAATTGGTGCTTTTGAACTGTGGTGTTGGAGAAGACTCTTGAGAGTCCCTTGGACTGCAAGGAGATCCAACCAGCCCATCCTAAAGGAAATCAGTCCTGAATATTCATTAGAAGGACTGATGCTGAAGTTCCAATCCTTTGTCCACCTGATGCGAAGAACTGACTCAATGGAAAACACCCTGATGCTGGGAAAGATTGAAGGCGGGAGGAGAAGGTGACGACAGAGGAGGAGAAGGGGACGACAGAGATGGTTGGATGGTATCGCTGACTCGATGGACATGAGTTTGAGTAAGCTTCGGGAGTTGGTGATGGACAGGGAGACCTGGCGAGCTATGGTCCGTGGGGTCACAGAGTCAGACACAACTGAGCAACTGAACTGAACTGAACTGAACTTATGGAGAAGCAGAGCAAAAGCCAGGAGGTGCTTCCTGGAAAAGCTGTTTCCCTACGTGCTCCCTTCCCAAAATGAAAAGGCCCGCTGTCCCCGCCCCCTGCCTCTCCCATCTCTGTCTTGTCTCTCTCCCTCCCACCTCCCCTCTCCCAGGGTTTTCTCAGAGTTTTCTCTTAAAGCAAAACTTCTGAATCACAGGCTTCTGGTTCTGAGCCCCGGTCAGTGCTTCTGCTTACCTGGGGGGTTCATCCCCGCCTCCTCATCTGGGTAGCGGCCCCTGCCTGTGGCTCTAACCAGTTAGCCCAGAAAGTCTGCTGGTCACTTACACAGATGACCCTGCAGAGGGAAAGATGCTGGATCAAGAAAGAGAGGCAAGTGTCAGGAGACCGGCTGCTCCTCTGTTTCCCCAGGAGGCAAAGAAGGGCTCAGCCCAAGAGGACAAGCATCTGAGGTTTTGAATAAGGTGAGAATTTTACAGTCAAGTATCAAGTGCCTCGGGATGTGGCTTCAAGAGGTGATTAGGGCAAATGAGGATTCATGGGTGGGCCCTGATCTGTTCTCACCAGTGTCCTGATAAGAAGAGGGATCAGGACACAGTGTCAAACAGAGGGACGGCCACGGGAGGACACGGGAGGAGACGGCATCTATGCAGCAAGGAGAGACGCCTTGGGAGGAATCAGCTCTGCCCATGCCTTGTTCTTGGACTTCTCACCTCTAGAAATGTGAGAAAACACATTTCTGTGAGTAAGCCACTGAGTCATGGTGTATTACAGCAGCCCTAGAAAACTCACACTCACACACACACATACACACTCACACACACACGTACACACACTCACATACACACACAACCCCTCACACACACACACTCACACTCACACACACATACACACTCATACACACACATGTACACACTCACACACAACCCCCCACGCGCACACACACACTCACACTCACATACAACCCCCACACTCACACACACGCACACACGCACACGCACACTCACACACACATACACACTCACACACACACTCACACTCATACACACACATGTACACACACTCACATACACACACAACCCCCCCACACACAATCACACTCACATACACACAAACCCCCCACACTCTTACACACATGCACACAATCACACACACTCACACACACATACACACTCACACTCACACACACATGCACACACATGTACACACTCACAGACTCATACACACATGCACACACATGTACACACACTCACATACACACACACACTCACATACACACAACCCCCCCCACACTCTCACACACACACACACACACAAGCCAGGCATCTATAATGGGAGATAGTAACTTCTGTGACTGGAAACCACGGGGCCAGGACGTGGCCGACTGTTCTTAAACGGCACGTGGGGCTCAGAGCAGATGTGGGCCCGGGAGGTCGCCGCTGTCCCTCTGGGCCTTTTTTTGTGTGAGCAGCACGGCCGTAGGCTGAGCCTGAACTCCGCACCCTGCCTGCCTGGACTGGACCCTGAACCTGTCCCTGGCCAGCTGCGCGTCCGGCAGCAAGTGTCCTGAACTCCTCTGTAAGCAGGGTTAATGACAATGCTTGCTTCTTAGCATTATAAAGTCAGTTCATATTTGCAAAGGACTTAGAAGAGCGCCTGGAGAATGGGAAGCGGGGTGTGTTTACTGTCCTTATCTCACCTGAGAGGCTCAGGTGACGAGCGTGCAGGACGCTGGCTTGCTGGCGGTGGGGGTGGGGTGCGGATCAGGGTCCTCCGCTCGGTCCTCAAGCGCTTGGTCTCGGGACCTCTTCACACTCAGAAGTGCCCGAGGGCCCCAGAGGGCACCCGTGTATGTGAGTGGTATCCTGTGATATTTATCGTACTAGAAACTACCAATCAGAGTTTCACCATATTACAAAATTAAACTGAGAACATTTTAAAACACTTCTTCATTTGTTTAAAAATAATAATCATAAACCCTTTATATTTTAACATAAATATTTTATGACAAACAGCAATAGTTGCAGTTTTGCAAACCTCTTTCCCGTCTGGCTTAATAGAAGACGCTGGGTTCTTTCCTGCCTGCTTCTGCAGTCCATCTTCCCTGACGTGTTACTTTGGAGGAGGAAGTGCAGATCTTGAGAGCTGTGGACATCCGCTGGGGCCCGGAAGGGCTGAGGGCCCCCTGGAGGCTGTCTGGGCCCGGGTTGAGGTTCCAAGGTGCTCTGCAGAGCCTGAGGCGGTGAGGCAGCGGCGGGGGCGGCTCCCCGAACTTCAGTCAAAACAGCTCCGTTGCCGGCAGGCTCTGATTGGGAGCATGGGGCTGTTCTGGGAGGGTCCACCGGGGAACCCACTGGGGCCCTGGCAGGGGAGCGCTAGAGGCCAGGAGGGCAAGGCGAGGCAGCGGTGTGTGCTGGCGGAGCGCTGCGCCACCTGGGGTGCCTCCCCCCGACCTAGGGAAGCACCACGGGCAGCTTCGCAGAGGACGGTGGGGCAGAGGCGGGGGCTGCGGGCTCACACGGGGCCACTGCGCAGCTGCCCCAGGGGGCCCCCAGGACCCTCGAGCACCCTCCCTGAGCCCGGGTCCCCAGAGCTCCCCCTCCCTGGAGCTGGCCCCACACCAGGCTCCCAGCTGTCCAGAGGGAACAGCGATTCAGTCTGGGTGACCTGACTCCACACCTGCCCCCTTAGGCAAGTCCCTCAGTGCCCCCGGCAGTGGCAGCAGCGTGCTGAGACCCCAGTGACCTGTGTGAGCAGGATCCCAGGCGAGCCTGGCCTTCCTTGCCGCTTCCAGGCCTGGGGGCTCATTCCATGCTGAGGCTGAGACCCGCTGTGTCAAGCCTGCTGTCCATGCGGGCTTCCCAGAGGCGGCCAGCGTCCTGGGGCCCCCAGGGTCACGCTGACTGGCCCCTTCGCTGGCCAGGCGGTTATTGTCGCATCCTCGCTGAGCGGGGTCAGGAGGCCGTGGAAGCTGCGAGCTTCAGAGCAGTAAGTACAGAGGGGAGCCAGAGTCTGCCAAGAGGACCAGTAACAGAGATCACCGCGCAGGTTTATGCCTTCATGGTAAGGAACTGGCTCCCTTGAGTGCGGAGGCTGTGGGATCCCCGGATCGGCCGTCTGCCAGGGACACGTGGGTGGGAGATGCAGGCTGGGTGCAGAGGGGAACCCAGGTCCCCGCTGCAAATAGGTGCAGGGAGGGGGGTCTCCCTCACCCCGCTTTTGCTCTATCCCGGGTTCCAGCAGTTTGGACGAGGCCCCCCCATGTGGGGAGGACTGTCTGGTGTAGTCAGGCTACAGATTCAAGTGTTCACCCAGGAACACCCTCACCGACACACCCAGCATACCGTCCAAGTGTCCAGGCGCCCGCCGTCCAGCCAAGCTCAAGTGTGAAATCAAACACCTCCTCGGTGGAGGCAGCCCAGTCTCAGTGAGCGGTGGGGCCTGGGCCAGCCTCTCCGCCCGCCCCCTTCCCGACCCGGCAAGCAGGATGGCACCACCCTGACCAGTGGCTCCTTCCAGCCGAGAGGCAGGCCCTCGCTCTCCATCGGTACCGCCCGTGGCAACCAGAATCTTCCCATCCGTGGTCCCATTTTCCAGGCCATCTGCTTGTTTTGGTAACTTTCCCCAGAAATTTGCTTCCAAGAAGCCCCAGCTGAAATCAGTGCTGACATCTCTATAGTCCATCCAAACGGAGAACCGGGCTTCTGTTCCCAGGCTTTGCCACTCACAGGCCTACTAACCGCAGTGAGGTGCCTCTGTGCCAGGGGAAGGGCCCCCCAGCCACCGGGGGATGGGGCCCGGAGAAGTGAAGGCAGAGGTCTGGATCCTTCCGTCCAAGCCGTCCCCCTCTCCCCACTGGCTGCTTGATGAAAGGTCAGGAAGCAGAACAAACTCTCCGCAGATATCATCGTCAATTGAGATAAACATCAAGTTTATTGACCTAAGAGGTAAATATCGACGGCACTTAAATACCACATCAATCTTCACCTCTAGGGACAACCCAGCCTGAAAGTGCAGTTGGGATTCGTGTGCTTAAACCCACCCACAAGTTCCCCATGTCCACAGCAGGCGTACGGGCCATCCCCACAGCCCCGGAAAACCCGAAGACGTGGTGCCGGTCCGTTTCCGGAGGCAGCAGGCCCTAGTGCCAGCGGGAGCCCTAAGTCAGGAGGGAGCGCTGACCACTGATCCCACGGTGCTGGGGGCCGAGGCGGCACCCCCAGAGCAGAGCAGAGACCGCCCGGCACGTTCTGGGGGAGGTTCGCCCGAGAGGAGATGATGGTCCCCGCCAGAAACGAACCAAGGGCCCACCCACCAGCCTGGCCTTGTCGCGGGCACCTGCGTGGCGTGTCATCGCCGGGTGTCCCCCCTCTACCGGCTTCTCTGCTCCGGGCGGGACTGGTGTGGACTGTTGTCTTCAAAAGAAGCCTCGGCAGGTGTAGACGATGACAACTGGATTATCCGGGGAAAGAAGCCAAGTGTTCAGGTTGGGTGACTCTACCTGTTAATGACCCCGCCCCCAGCTGTGGTGTGCGGGAAAGGTTGACGTTGGTCCCTTTTGAAGGGGGGTGGTCCTGAGCCCACCTGTCCACGCCACCCATCCTGGATGTGTGTCTGCCCACCCAGCTCCGTCTCCCCACCCTTCACCGGACAGAGAACCATCCAGAGGGCCAGAAGATCCCCTGTCCTCAAGGTCACAGCTTCCTGCTCCAAGTTCAGCACATTTTCACCCAGAGCCGCCACCCCAGGCTACACGCCCACTGCTGACCACTTTCCACCAAGGCTCTCATCCCAGGAGGGGGCCCTGCCCCCCGAGATCTTGCCCCTCCTGAGAGCAGCCCGATGCCGCTTGCCCACTGGAGGCCCTGGCTGGGCCCTGGTCCTCCCCGGGGCCCCCCAGCATCTGAGCCCACGTTTCCTCGTCGGTGAGTGAGTTCTGGCACGTTCTGCCTTCAGAATTATAAAGAGGCAGAAAGTGAAAGTGAAGTTGTTCAGTCGTGTCCGACTCTTTGTGACCCCATGGACTGTAGCCCACCAGGCTCCTCTGTCCATGGGACTCTCCAGGCAAGAACACTGGAACGGGTTGCCATTTCCTCCTGCAGGGTATCTTCCCAATAGGGATGGAACCCGGGTCTCCCGCGTTGCAGGGAGACACTTTTACCGTCTGAGCCACCAGGGAAGTCAAAAGAGGCAGAAGACACTATCAATAACCGAGGCACGAGGCTGGTTCAGAGAGGCTGCCCCGGTGACGGGAGGTGGAAGGACGCGGTCACTACGGCCATCCCTGGCATGTCGGAGGCTTCCCCCAGGACCGGCTCCCGCTCCCAGACCCCAGCTGTGCCCAGGGCTTGGGCGTGACCACACAGCGGAGGCCCTTGGAGCTGCCGCATCCAGACACCAGGCCCCTGCCCACCAAGCCCGCGTCTCCAGCTGCAGCTCAGCTTTTGAGCCACCCGTGTGTCGACTGTCAGGCCCCCAGGCGGGAGGCCCCCCGAGCTCCTGGTGGCTGACCCCACGACACCAGGCTCCCCTCTGTCTGTAAGGTCTCCCGCCTCCCCTTGAGGCTCCTTCTGCTGACCAGCCCAGTCTCTCCAGGATTCTTCTTCCCCTCCATCCTCTAATTTAAAAAGCCCATGTAATAAATGAATAAATCTCATTGTACAAAAATTCATAAAATACACGTAAGAAAAAAGCCGTTCTTCCGTGCCTTCCATCTGCTCTCCTCCCCAGTGTGGCCACCATGATCTACGGCCAGTTTTCCCACCAGACATTTTGCTGTGAAGATACCTGCATGTATCATTACAGCTAAACAAATCACGGTTATGGTTTCTCTGATTTTATATAAATGGTGTCAGGCCATAGGCAGGAGTCTATCGTTCAGTTGAGTTCAGTCACTCAGTTGTGTCCGACTCTTCGACCCCATGGACTGCAACACGCCAGGCCTCCCTGTCCATCACAAACTCCTGGAGTTTTCTCTAACTCATGTTCATCGAGTCGGTGATGCTATCCAACCATCTCATCCTCTGTCGTCCCCTTCTCCTCCTGCCCTCAATCTTTCCCAGCATCAGGGTCTTTTCAAATGAGTCAGCTCTTCACATCAGGTGGCCAAAGTATTGGAGTTTCAGCTTCAGCATCAGTCCTTCCAATGAACACCCAGGACTGATCTCCTTCAGGATGGACTGGTTGAATCTCCTTGCAGTCCAAGGGACTCTCAAGAGTCTTCTCCAACACCACAGTTCAAAAGCATCGATTATTTGGCGCTCAGTTTTCTTCATAGTCCAACTCTCACATCCATACATGAGTACATAGCTTTGACTAGGGGTCTGTAACTTGTCCTTTTATGTAACAAGATGACATAAGAGTTTTCAGATTAATGAAGCAGAGCAATCTATCCAATCCTGTCATTGCTGCAGAAGATTCCGTGGCAGCACCTCTCAAACTTTTAGTTTGGGGACCTCGGCTCACTGTTGAACACCACTGAGGACCCCAGTGTATATTGTTGAATGTGGATGACACTGCTGCTGTTTATCATAATGGAAGCTGAAGCTGGGAAACTAAAATACATTCATCCATTTAAAAGTAAAATCAGACACATAACATATTCATGTAAATAACACAGTTGTAGGAAAATGAACTGTATTCCAAAACAAACTCAGCGAGGCGAGTGCTATTGTTTTATATCGTTGCAAATCACCCTTGTGTCCGCGTTCTCCTATCTGCCTGCGTTCCATCTGCCGGGACTTTGCACACTGTGGAGGTGCCCGGAAGCTCCACTGGGCATTCAAGAGCAAAGGAGGGTGGAGAGGACACGTAACATCTTTGTCTCACGACAGTGACTTTGACCTCACGGGTCCCGAGGAGACCTGGAAGCCCCTGGGTCCCGACCGCACAGTAAGGATGTCACAGGCATCGAGTGAGAATTCTCTGTGTCAATTCCGTGTCGCTTGGCTCTTAAGGAACCTACCTGACGTGCAATTTGGAACTCCGACTTCGTCCCTGGCATCAGGGCCCAGGGCTGACGGCAGTGTCCACCCAGAGCTTTCCTCTGGGAGTGGGTGATGAAGCGGACCTACAGTGTGACTCCAGGAGGTGACAGAGCCAGCAGAGGACAACAACGGCGGCAGGAGAAAGATTTCAGTCAGTGGTGAGGAGGGGCTGTGCGCGTCAATGTTGGGAGGTCAGCTGTGGGAAGAGGCTGCGGGCAGAGGCGGGAGCAGGGGGCAGGAAAGAGCCGGCCGGCGTGAGGACCACAAGGACCATCCTGGAATACTGGATGGTGGTGTGATGGGAGCTGGGGAGGCGACTGCGGGTGGAACACCCTGTGGATCCACTCCAGGTGAGATGGAAGCTGTCTCAGCTCAGGCCATGGAGCAAAATACCCCAGACCAGTGGTTTGAGGGCTTCCCCGTGGCTCAGTGGATAAGGAATCCGTCTGCAGTGGAGGAGATCCAGGTTCTACCCCTGGGTCGGGAAGATCCCCCAGAGGAGGGCATGGCAACCCACTCTAGTATTCTTGCCTGGAGAATCCCGTGGACAGAGGAGGAGCCTGGCGGGCTGCAGTCCATGGGGTTGCAAAGAGTCAGACACTACTGAAGCGACTAAGCATGCCTGCACGGGCTGTTTGAACAATAGAAATTTATCTTCTTCCGGTCCTGCAGTCTGGAGCTCAAGATCGGGATCCTGGCTGGTTTGGTTTCTGGTGAGGACCCTCCCCCTGGCTTGCAGATTGGCACCTTCTCACAACTTCCCGTCTGAGGGTCTGAAAGGTGGTCTGGAGTCTCTGCTTTGCAGTAACGCAATGGGTTGGTTACTCTAAGTTAGAAGGGGTGACGGAACAGCATCACCAACAGTGGTGCTGGTCAGCCTCCTGGACCACAGCTCACGTCTGCAGCCTGTGGTTCATGGGCCTGCTGGGACACCCAGGGCAGCCAAAGAGCTGAGCAGGGGAGGTTATGCCTAAATGCTTGAGCTGTTTCCTCCTGCGGCATTTTTGGGTCTTTGGGGATGGGGTGAGCTGAGGCTGAGGCTCACACGCCTGGATGCCAATCTGGAAGCATAAGGACCATGGAGGCCCCCGAAGCCAGCAGCCCGCCAGGAGGACGGGAAGCCTCCCTGGGCAGCACAGACGGAGGCAGTCATCTGTTGCCAGATGCAATCACCCCTGAAGGGGGGAGGGATGATCCGGACACTGCTCTTGGGGACCACCCCACCGGACCCAGAGATGCAGGTCTCTCCAGGCTGCAGAGAGACCCCGGGCGCGGCACCCTGGAGGAGCTCGGCTCAGGGCGGGTTTCCGCAACCTCGGCCCTCACAGCAGGCCTGTGGGGTCAGCGTTCTCATCTCATGCTGTTGCAGACACCAGTACTCGAGAACCCAAGCAGCACGCTGGGAGAGCTGGAGCACTCAGGCTCGTTGAGCCGGCGGGCCCGGAGGGGTTAACGCGCCAAGGGCTGAGCCCCGCACAAAGGGGTTACAGAGTTTCTGTTCCACGGACAGGCATGATGAAGCGGGTTTGCGGGTTTGCAGGGGCGGGGCGATTGCAAGGAGCAGGACAAGGGTGAGTGAGATAAGCTCCGGCTCCTAGTATTGTGAGTCCCCGCTTTCTGAGCCAATGTGATGCAGACTTGGCAAGGAGCAAGCTGAGCTGCAGAGGCCGAAGGAGCAGGAGGTGCTGTAAAGTTTTAGCTTTTCCCCTTCAATACTCGGGGGATGGGAAAGCCGACACAGCTCTTCCCTTGCAAGTTTGTTCATCCGTGTGAGCCCCGCCGGAGCCCGGGAATCTGGGCGTGTGGGCCTGGCAGGTGGACGCGCGGCCCCAGCCTCAGCACTGTTTCAAGTCTGCGCAGGGTGGGTCTGTCCTGGGCCCGTCTCCGCACGGCTGGATGTGAACAGCGGGCCTCTGCCGTCTGTAGCAAGCTGCCCTCCAGGAGTCACAACGAAAAACGTCCCCAGGGTTATGGAATGTCCCTGGGGGCACGTTCACCCCGGGTCAGGAAGTCTCCTCCTGGGGCCGGAGCAAGGCGTAAGGGTCAGGCAGCCCCCTGTAACCCTCCCGCCCCACACTGCCCTACCTGGAGACCCAGCCACAGCCGGGCTGAGGTCAAAGCCATTCCCGGTCCTGTAACAGCTTTTGGGGGAGGCAGGGGGGTAAATCTCAAGGGCTCCCCAGGCCCGCACTGGGGAAGGACTTGGGTGCGGGCGGGCTTTGGGGAGAGAAGTGACTTCAGCTCGCGTCCACGGCCCACTGCCCTGCTCTGGGCACAGCAGGAGCATGACCAGCTTCCCACACTCGCGGAAGGAGATAAACACGTAACTGGCACGTTCGGGGCAGCCCTATCTGACACAAAGTTACCGGGTTCAGCCTGGAAAGACAATCTGGAAATAGCGATCTAAAGAAAAACTATGGAGCAGAGAACCACTGCCGGGCCACCAGCGCTACACGTGTCCTCGTGGGGGCGAAGGGCCTCCACGTCCTCTTCTGCAAAGTGGGTGGGCTGAGGGAGGCCCGCCTCTCTCCTGTCTGTTGTCTTCTTGTCGTCTTCCCCAGGGAGAGATGTGGGCCTGGGGCCAAGGGAGCTCTGAGTTAGAATCACCGTCAGCTTCGAAGGGACTCGGAGGGGCGGGAAGGGCTGTCAGTCAGGCTGACGTCCTGCCACAGTCTCATGGGGTGACCGGCAACAAAGATCAAAGGGCATTCATGTATTCATTTTTTTCTAATCCCCAGTTTCCTCTTCTCTAGCTCAGTCCAGTAAGAGAAAAATGGAGTATTGGGTATCATGTCCTCCTTTTCAGCTTCCTTCTTGCAAACCACTTTCCTGCCTAAGAAAGAGGCAGGTGTTTGGGACCTTGAACTATTAGCAGCTGTCTTGCTCCTGACGCTGTGAGCACTCTCAGGTTAGAGGGGTCCAGTCCCAGAGAGGGAATTGCCGCGGTGACCTCACAGAGAGGCGGGGCCAGCGCTAGAATGGTCCGCATCTGCTCCTACGCCCAACCGGCCGGCACCATCAGGACCAGAGCAGCATCCCGGCGCCAGCGCGGGCGGGGTCCCGGCCCCACCCAGTGAGTCATAGGGCCTCGTAGGGGCTCGTAGGGCCTCAGGGTCTCACCTGTAAATGGGGTAAATATAATAATGATGCTGTAACAGCCACTGTGATGGGCCTGTTGTCAGAGTCGGTGCAATAGCACCCGGCGAGCACTTGGCTCAGGGCCTGGAGGGCATCCGACCTGTGTAGCTTCTCCCTCTGTGGTCTTACATTTTCTCCTTTTTTCTTTGATTAGGAACTCACCTGCTTTTTACATTTATTCATAAATCCGTCTGTTATTCTATAACTCATTTTTTTTCTGTTATCCTCACTGAGTCTTTTTCTGATTTGCTTCGGCTTATTTTATTCTTCTTCTTCAAACTTTCTAAGTCAGATGACAGATTTACTTTCTTTTTACCGATGTAAATATTCAAGTTGGTGAATATGCGCTATTTGTGGTCCATACATTCCATCTAGTATTTTCATCGTTGTTTCCCAGTAATTCTGCAATTTCACCTTGCATTTCCCTCTGACTCAAACATTGATTAATAGGGATTTTAAAAATTTTCTGAGTGAAGGCCTGTTTTGATTTTGTGATTTTTGTCAACCTCTAGTTTTATTTCACTATACTTAAAAACATTTTCTGCATTATTTCTCCCTTTTGAAATTAATTAAAATTATATTGTGGTTTATAACTTTCCCAGTTTTGTGAACAATAAAACCTGGGACACCATGAGAGGCTCTTTCCCTCCTCTTAAATTGTTTAAAATGTGTGTGACTGTTGAAGGCAAGGTGATGACATCTTCCGGGTTTATTAACTCTGGAGACGGGATACACATGACATGGAAACGTATCGGGGGAGGGGAAGGGAAGCGGTATAGTTGGGAGGCTTGTAAACATTACCTGAACGCAGGTGTGAGATGGTAGGTAAGCCTACTGTGATCCCCGGAGCCACTGCTGATAGAATAATGCAGAAAGAGGCAAGAAGACGTCAGTGCCGTTAAAATGAAACACCAGAAAGCATTCAGAGAACTCGAAGGAAGCAGGCAAAGGGGAACCCAGCCAGGAGAAACAAACGCTTCTACAGATCCCATGTTCCCGCCCGTTTTCCTTGTGTCTTCGGCAATGGCCGCACTTTGAAAGCCTTACAATATTTAGGGTAAGAGTATTCACAGCCGCTACACCTTTATTATAAATTATGATGCTCACGGGCTCAAAGCACCTTTGCTTGACCTCACTGCACGTGTTTTGACTGAAAAACTACCTTGTGCCATATTGAGACTGAGGCTGCAGCCTTTTGGGTGGAGGCGGGGTATGACTTTGCTGAACTCTGGGTGAATCTCTCGACGGCAACCGCAGAGGGGGGCCTGCCTCCTGACCCACCTGCACGGCCAGCCTCCGCCAGGGCGCCCGAGCCCCTCGCCCGGCGGTCTTCCTCCCTTGTGGGATCTTGTCCCGCATCGGCCGGAGCTGCCCTGTGGCCAGAAGATGGTGTTGGGGACCGTGGCCCTTTTGCAAAGCGGGGATGTGCCCTGAAGTGAGGAAGCCTGGCTTCCCTTCCCTTGTCTTCTGTCTGGATGTCTACAGCACTTTCCCTTGGCATGAAACTCCACAGGGCACATTATCCACGCGGGCGCCAGCCTGGCCAGGGGGCAGCTCCGTCTAATCCCCAGCCGGGCGTGTCCTGTTCCTCCTGGGACTCCAGCCAAAGCGAGAGGAATTCGGGATTTGGGGGAAAAACACCTGGGTTCCAACCCCAGCTCTGCTAGTACTGGGCAGTCAGGTGGCCTCTCTGAGCCGCACCTGTAGAGTGCATTCAATAACATCTCTGCCGCCTTGTCCACTGGTTTTAGGCTAGATCAGACCAGCTGGTGCAGGTGACACGTGGGGTGAAGCCCACGCCACGTCAGAGAGCGTGGGTGTGTGAGACAGCCGCGTCTGCAGCCCCGGCTTGGCTTTCTGCTAAACTGGCCGGTTTATAGGTGAGGGGTCAGGAAAGCAACCCCAGGAGCTTTGTTGAGGCAAGTTCTAGAGGGTTCTGCACCCACACAGAGAACTTGCATTTGTCCCCACAAATCTCCACTTTTGGGGTCTCCACCTAGTTGAGGCTTCTCTCCAAGCTTTGCTAAACTTGACAATTTTATTAACTTACTAGCTTATCGATGAGATTCTGGCAACGTCAGGGCCCAGGACAGAGTCCCGAGTGACAGGGCCTTCCATCTGGGCTGACAGCCGTCACTTATCTGAGCTGGTTATCCTTCCCCTCCTGGGCTGCAAGGATTCAGCCTATCGCGAGCGGCCTGGCTGACTCTGGTGCCGTCTGCACCCATCTGCTGGCCCGTCTTGCTGGTTCACTTGCGTTAGTGAGACGCTCTCTAAGTGTACGGCCCAGAGGTTAATTAAGGTCTGACTGTGGTGTCTGCTCTCAGGGGCGTGTGTGATCAACTAAGTTAATAGCAGGGGAGCACCCTGCAGCCGGCTTTCTCAGAGGACGCGCCTCCCCACCTGTCTTGTCGCTGAGCCCAGATCCTCAGTCATCCCGGGCTGCACCTGCATCTGACTTGCTCTGACGACGGACTGAGGCCTCAGACTCTGTGACGTTACTTGCTAAGTTGTGGGTATTTTAAATCAATAGAGATGCAAATGATGTCTATCTACCTATCTATCTGTCTATCTAGAGAGAAAGATATGAAGAAAGATAGACCGTCAACCAAAAAGTGCTCACCTGCAGCCTGAGGCAACCGGTGTTGGCTCTGGGTCTCCTGGGTGTCAGGGTGATACGATGGTGAATTCCACGTGTCAGCTTGGCTCAGCCACAGTGCCAGACAACTGGTTAAACACCAGTTCAGATGTTGCTGGGAAAGTGTGTTTTAGATGTTGTGCTTGATGTTCAGTCTCTGAGTCGTGTCTGACTCTTTGCGATCCCGTGGACTGTAACCCACCAGGCTCCTGTCTCCATGGGGTTCTCCAGTCAAGAATACTGGAGTGGGTTGCCATTTTCTTCTTTAGGGATCTTCCCGACCCAGGAATCAAATCCACCCCTTCTGCACTGGCAGGTGGATTCTTTACCACTGGGCCACCTGGGAAGCCCATTTTAGATGAGGTTAACATTTAAATCAATAGAGTTTTGACTAAAGCAGATTGCCTCCCATAATGTGGACGGGCCTCATCCAATCAGCTAAAGGTCTTAAAAGGAAAAGGGTGAGGTTCCCTAAGAGGGGGAAGTTCTGCCTCCAGACAGCCTTCAGACTCAAGCTGCAGTATCAGCTCTTTCCCGGATTTCCAGCCTCCAGATTTCAGAATTGTCAACTCCACAATCATCTGAGCCAATTCCTTAAGATAAATCTCTCTTCCCATCTCTCCCTGTATACACACACACACACACATATACATATATATGTATATATATATAATCTATAGATATTTAGAGACAGGGGTGGGCAAAAATTTCATTTGGGTTTTCTGTAACATCCCATGGAATATATGACTTCCCAGACAGAGCACATCACCCCAAGTTGAGTCTCCACCTGGGGATCAGGCCTTTGCCGCTCCCAGGGTCCCGGGCAGCCCCAGGTCTGGCTCCCACAGAAATGCGCTGTGGGCTGCACATGTAATTGGAATGAGCTGGTAACCGTACGGAAGGAATCACAAGAAACAGGGGAAATAACCAACATCTTATGTAATCCAGGTCTTCCCTGGTGGTTCAGTGGGTAAAGAATCTGCCTGCAATGCGGGACATCTGGGTTCGATCCCTGGATCGGGAAGATCCCCTGGAGGGGGAAATGGCAAAACCCAGGCCAGTCTTCTTGCTTAGAGGGTTCTGTGGCCAGAGAAGATCGGCGTGCTCCCCTGTTCAAAGGGTCGTGAAGAGTCCTTCGTGACTGAGCAGATAACACTTTCACTTTCTTTCACTATGTAATCCAGTGTAACCAAATATCCTTTAGTCAAATAAAAATGAACCAATACTAGTTCACATATTTTGGGTGTTAAGTCTTCAAAACTGGTGTTTTACAACTACAGTGTATCTCAATTCCGACACTAAATTTTCAACCATTAAAGAGAAATGCAGTCCTACCAGAACAATAGAGGTGCATTAAATAAAAAATAACTCGTGCCATTTCCCTCTTTCAAGCTGAATTGATGAAAAGGAAGAATTGGCTTCCGCCTTGCTGGCCTCGGTCCAGGCTGGCTCTCAGAGCCGCGAGCCGCGTGTGGGGTGCCCCCCAGTGGCCACGCCTGAGATCGGACACCATCCTGAGAGCCGGCTGTGATTTTGCGGCTTGAATTTCTACACACACTTCTGAGAGTGGGAGGGGGGTGTATGGAGAAGTTTGAGGGAAAGTAGTGATGTGTGTCTATGGGACTTTGCAGGCAAGAATGCTGGAGTGGGTTGCCATTTCCTCCTCCAGGGGATCTTCCT
Organism: Muntiacus reevesi; assembly: GCF_963930625.1. Lineage (NCBI taxonomy): Eukaryota > Metazoa > Chordata > Mammalia > Artiodactyla > Cervidae > Muntiacus > Muntiacus reevesi. The sequence continues at coordinate 110,544,133 of NC_089254.1, read as the reverse complement.
GGATCACTTCTGTTTCCCAGATCACCATGGTGACTGCGGGCTGCGTGTGCAGTCACATCCGTATCCTTAAGCACCTGCTGTGCTGATTGTGATGAGCTGAGCTCCTAGAAGGTGGAGAAGCTGTCCAAGCCGGACAGCAGGACTGCAGAGTTCGTGGCTTCTCAGTCAACTCAGGCGGCCAGCACAAAGGACCTTGGACCAGGCTACACCCAGCTTGAGGCTGGCAGACCAAGATGCCATCAGGGTGGGTCCAGGTGAACCCTCTCCTTCTGTCTGGCACAGGGTGTTTCCTCCTGGTCTGTGTCCATGGCCTTTCTTCTGTGCGCATTCAGAGAAGCTTGCCTTCCTTTAGTCGCTAAGTCGTGTCCGACTCGTTGTGACCCCGTGGACTGTAGCCCACCAGGCTCCTCTGTCCATAGGATTCTCCAGGCAAGAATACGGGAGTGGGCTGCCATTTCCTTCTTCAGGGGAATCTTTGCAATCCGGGGATCAAACCCCTGTCTCTTGCATCTCCCACATTGATTGGCAGGAGGCTTCTTTACCACTAGCGCCACCTGGGAAGCCTCGTGCGTTCAGAGAATGCTCTGGTGTTTGTTACTTCTTACCACTGTCCCTCACCCTGTGACCTTCTTTAACCTGGATTGTCACCCCAAAGGCTTCATCTCCAGACGCAGTCACACAGGAGGTTATGGCTTCCACACGGGGATCTTGGAGAAACAGTTCAGCCCTTAACAGTGGCAGTGGCCCCACTTTATAGCGGCCGAGGTTAAGACTTGCTTGAGATCATGCAAAGCCAGGGATCGGCGGTTGTCTAGCTCCCAAGCTCCCCTTCTCCATGAGTGTGCTCAGCTTCTTTTCCTCCAACCTCATCCACAAAAGATAGATAAAAGCAAAAATAACCAATGGTCAATCTAACAAAAAACGGAATCTTCTCTTTGAGCCAACGGAAAGATTATAACCCAAGAGACTTTCTCAGAGAGGTCTGAGAACCGTCCTGAAGGGGTGGGGAGGTCAGTGTATGTGTGATTCTGGGGAGTTTGGGGGTACCTATGAACAAGCCCTCAACCTGGTAAAAAGTCACTGCTGTTCGCAGGGAACAGATATTTTGGTCAATGGTTTTAGTGCTTTTCTAGTCGACACCAAAATCAGATTGATTATATTCTTTGCAGCCAGAGATGGAGAAGCTCTATACAGCCAGCAAAAACAAGACTGGGAGCTGACTGTGGCTCAGATCATGAACTTCTTATTGCCAAAGTCAGGCTGAAATTGAAGAAAGTGGAGAAAACCACTAGAACATTCAGGTATGACCTAAATCAAATCCCTTATGATTATACAGTGGAAGTGAGAAATAGACTTAAGGGACTAGGTCTGATAGACAGAGTGCCTGATGAACTATGGATGGAGGTTCTTGACATTGTACAGGAGACAGGGATCAAGACCATCCACATGGAAAAGAAATGCAAAAAAGCAAAATGGTTGTCTGAGGAGGCCTTACAAATAGCTGTGAAAAGAAGGGAAGCGAAAAGCAAAGGAGAAAAGGAAAGATATTCCCATTTGAATGCAGAGTTCTAAAGAATAGCAAGGAGAGATGAGAAAGCCTTCCTCAGTGATCAATGCAAAGAAATAGAGGAAAACAATAGGATGGGAAAGACTAGTGATCTCTTCAAGAAAAGTAGAGATACCAAGGGACCATTTCATGCAAAGATGGGCTCAATAAAGGACAGAAACGGTAGGGACCTAACAGAAGCAGAAGATATTAAGAAGAGGTGGCAAGAATACACAGAAGAACTGTGCAAAAAAGATCTTCACGACCCAGATAATCAGGATGGTGTGATCACTCACCTAGAGCCAGACATCCTAGAATGTGAAGTCAAGTGGGCCTTAGGAAGCATCACTACGAACAAAGCTAGTGGAGGTGATGGAATTCCAGTTGAGCTATTTCAAATCCTGAAAGATGATGCTGTGAAAGTGCTGCACTCAATATGCCAGGAAATTTGGAAAACTCAGCAGTGGCCACAGGACTGGAAAAGGTCAGTTTTCATTCCAACCCCAAAGAAAGGCAATGCCAAAGAATGCTCAGACTACCGCACAATTGTGCTCATCTCACACGCTAGTAAAGTAATGCTCAAAATTCTCCAAACCAGGCTTCAGCAATACGTGAACCGTGAACTTCCAGATGTTCAAGCTGGTTTTAGAAAAGGCAGAGGAACCAGAGATCAAATTGTCAACATCCGCTGGATCATCGAAAAAGCAAGAGAGTTCCAGGAAAACATCTATTTCTGCTTTATTGACTATGCCAAATCCTTCGACTGTGTGGATCACAATAAACTGTGGGGAAAATTCTGAAGGAGATGGGAATACCAGACCACCTGACCTGCCTGTTGAGAAACCTGTATGCAGGTCAGGAAGCAACAGTTAGAAATGGACATGGAACAACAGACTGGTTCCAAATAGCAAAAGGAGTACGTCAAGGCTGTATACTGTCACCCTGCTTATTTAACTTATATGCAGAGTACATCATGAGAAACGCTGGGCTGGAAGAAGCACAAGCTGGAATCAAGATTGCTGGGAGAAATATCAATAACCTCAGGTATGCAGATGACACCACCCTTATGGCAGAAAGTGAAGAGGAACTAAAGAGCCTCTTGATGAAAGTGAAAGGGGAGAGTGAAAAAGTTGGCTTAAAGCTCAACATTCAGAAAACTGAGATCGCGGCATCTGATCCCATCACTTCATGGCAAATAGATGGGGAAACAGTGGCAACAGTGACAGACTTTATTTTTATGGGCTCCAAAATCACTGCAGATGGTGACTGCAGCCATGAAATTAAAAGATGCTTACTCCTCGGAAGGAAAGTTATGACCAACCTAGACAGCATATTAAAAAGCAGAGACATTACTTTGCTGACAAAGGTCCGTCTAGTCAAGGCTATGGTTTTTCCAGTGGTCATGTATGGATGTGAGAGTTGGACTATAAAGAAAGTTGAGCACTGAAGAACTGATTCTTTTGAACTGTGGTATTGGAGAAGACTCTTGAGAGTCCCTTGGACTGCAAGGAGATCCAACCAGTCCATACTAAAGGAGATCAGTCCTGGGTGTTCTTTGGAAGGACTGATGCTGAAGCTGAAACTCCAATACTTTGGCCACTTCATGCGAAGAACTGACTCATTTGAAAAGACCCTGATGCTGGGAAAGATTGAGGGCAGGCGGAGAAGGGGACAACAGAGGATGAGATGGTTGGATGGCATCACTGACTCAATGGACATGGGTTTAGGTGGACTCCGGGAGCTTGTGATGGACAGGGAGGCCTGGCGTGCTGCGATTCATGGGGTCGCAAAGAGTCAGACACGACTGAGCGACTGAACTGAATTGAAGTATGAGATGATGCAAGACACTGGGTTCATCAAATCTTCTCTCTAAGAAATGAGGGATTTATAGTCATCTGAGGACCAATCTCTTAGTTTTCCTGGAGCACAAAGTCCCTTGTCCTGATCTTCACCCTGAATTCCTTTCAGGTATCGTGAAAGTCAGCAACTGCCGTGATTAACGGCTTGATTCTTGTAGAACTGGATGGTGGGCAGCGTACTTTATTTTACAACCCCCTACCCTTTCGGTCTTAATTTCAACTAAGGCTTGGGAGACATTTTGTGAGCAATTTGTCCCAAGGTTGAGGAAAGCTTGATCCCAGGTCAGGTGAGGATTTTGTTGATGTACTGTTACTGGACTAGTTTTGTTAACGGGAATCAAAGGCTTCTAGATAGGCTGTCCCACTAGTCTGTTCTGGTCCAGGGCATGGCTCCTCTTGTTTCTTCCATACCTGGAGCTGCACGATGACAGTCATTGACCTTTTCGAATGATGTATTTGATCAATCGTTTTAGTCCCTCAGTCATGCCCAGCTCTTTGTGATCACGTGCACTGTAGCCCGCCAGGCTCTTCTGTTCATGGGATTTTCCAGCCAAGGATATTGGAGTGGGTGGCCATTTCTTCCTCCAGGGGATCTTCCCAACCCAGAGATCAAACTCAGGTCTCCTGCATTGCAAGCAGATTCTTTATTGTCTGAGCTACCAGGGAAGTCCTTAAGTTGCCTAAGCATTATTAATTCTATCTGAGGCTCAATCACACATTTGGTAATGCAAGAAATGTAAAACAGACAGACTGCAAGTAACATAGCCAGTAACACTAATAAGGTCATGAATAGCATTTAAACTGAGAACCTCCATGAGTTGTGGTCCAGTGTCTCCCCAGGTCACCTGACCAGCCTGTTCTCTTTCAGGGAAGCGATATATTAATTTTGCCCATAAAGTTCACCAAAGCTGTCTGCATGTTCAAGGTGAGTGGTGGGTCATTTTGACCCCTTACAGGACTGAGAAAGGAATGTTACCTTCTGGTGCCAGAGGAAGGTAAATTGGTCTTTATGGTTGGGCAGGTATTTCTGGTTAAAGCGTAAGGTAGATGCACAGTGCATCGTCGGGGAACGGGAGTGGGGAAAGGAGGCCCAGGTAGGCAGAGAAAAATTTTGCATTTGAATTTTCCTTGTCTTGTCCTAATATATGAATTTTTATTTCATCACCCCCATGCCTGTTTCTCCACATCAGGACCCCCACCTCCTTTCAAGCTTGGGTTTCTTGTCCCTCAGATTAGGGAGCAGAACGTCAAGTTCAACACTGACTTTTTTTAATGGTTATGCTATTTATTTTTTTTCTCTGTATTTTGATTTTTGAAATGAAGATGAAATAGACAAACAGCTTTAAGGATTCAATGTGTTTGACATTGCACACTATATTTACCAGCTGGACAATCTAGGGGGTGGGGCAGTGATACACTTTGGAGCATAAATATGGCAACGAGCTCAGGAACTGGGAGCAAAACTCCGCCATTCAGGACTGTGCAGAGGTCCTCGGTTGCTCACTTGACTTCAGACTTCAGAAGAACCAAGGGAGTCTGTTGGTGTACCGCAAACCCACTGAATTCAGGACAAACAGTAACAGGATAGATTGGCCCACGCCAGTTCGGATTGTGGGGGCCAGACAGAAGAGAGCAGGGTTGGCTGGAGGCTGGAACTGTTACAGCGGAAATCACAGAATCTGTAGATGAGTGCGGCTATCTTCTAAAAATTCACTGATTTGCAAAAAAATGTACCTAAGATGCTTTTCCCAAACAGGGCATTTGTGACTTTTATTAGTCCTGCCTTTTACAAACCCAGCTTGTGTCCACAGTTAGATTATACAGGAAGGCGACAGTAAGTGGCTTACATACCACTTCTAATTACCTGCCTTGAATTAATCCTAGGAGAATCAGAGCAAAACTCATTCAAAATGCAAATATTCAGACTCCACCCACCCCAGAACTGCCGAGTCAGAACCCCGAGGCAGGGCAGTAATCACATCTGAACAAGCCCGGCCAGGGACCCACACTGGGGAACACTCAAGTTTGCAGCCTGGCTCCCGAGAGGTCAGACCCGTTCCTGCAGCTGAACTGCCCTGGGGTCTTTACCTTCAGCCGGGCCTCTGGTGGGGAGGCGTAGCTGGAGACTTAGACATAGGTGAGGAAAGTCCTGTGGCCTCCTGTTTTAGGTTGCCGGGCTGCAAAGTCAGGACAGAGTGGAGCCAGTGGGGGGCCTCCTGGCAAGCCCTTGACTCCTTAGGAAACTGGTCAGACCTGGAGTCTGGCATGTCCAGAGACACGGGTAGTGGTGTGTCCCTAGGACACAACTCACATTAGCTAAACATCAGAGACTGATGTATAAAACCAAATGCCAGTGGTTGTATTACGTTAAAGTGAGAGACAAGTCTCTATAAAAACCAGCCCGCCCTAAAGCCAGGCCCAAATTATCATCAGAAAGTTGTCAAGGACAGTTGGAGTCAGAAATTGGGAATTCTGAGAACTGAAGATCTAGTGGCATCAAGCATTCGTGCTCAGGGTGGGGGCTCCCGCCCGGCAGGCGGAGGCTGGTGAGGGCTCCCTCCCGGCAGGCAGAGGCTGGTGAGCAGTCTCACCTGGCACAAGGGGAGTGAGCGTCTAGCTCAGGGTCACATGCAGCAGGCGCAGGTCCAGGTCAGACCCTGGCTGCCCCACTCCAGAACGTGGGTTGTCGGCCACCATCCTGAACCCTGGGCTCAGGTCACGCAGAGCCCTGCGGTGGCACACCTCCGTCCTGCTCCTGCTTCCCGTGTGTGTGTGTGTGTGTGTGTGTGTGTGCGTGCCTTTGCACCTGCTTGTGTTTCCATGAGCCTCCCTATCCCTCCGGCCTGGACTTCAGCCCTCACTGTGTGCCCCCTCCTAATGAGCGTTTCCAGCCTCTGAGCCCCTCCCCATCCCCCGGCCCATCCCCCACCCCATCCCCCGAAGCAGAGACAGGCCCTTCTTTACCTTCCAAGCCCAGGCCTTTCCTCAGTGCCTGGTGCAAAGGAGGGAGAAGGAGGAAGCCACCCCAGACCTGCAGGAAAATATTGCTTATGCTGTTTAATTGCTTAATTTTCGGTACCACACAGAGCTCTTTCTAATAAACCTGCTAGAACAATCCGGTACCTTGCTGTTCATCCATGAACACTCATCCCACCCCCTGGAGTGCATGACTGTCATTCTCGCCTATCTGATTAAAAATCTACAAGTCCTGGAAGTGCTGAGACTTAATAGGCCTGTGGGGTTAGGTTAACCGGCACGCACTGGTTAGTCGAAATTTCGTAGCTCTGGACAGAAGGCAACCACAGAGCATCTTTAGATCCTGCAGGATGTTACCTGGTCAGCCCCTCTGGAGCATCTCTCCAGACATCCCTTTCTGGGATGACTGTGAATCTCTGGTCCTTAAGTACCACCTGGACCAGCTCTTTGGCCTTCCTGTTTGTTCTCTTTTGACAGTGGGAAACTTTTTTTTGACTCATGCTAACAAAATTTCTTTGAGAATTTTGAATTAATTGTTGTTCAGTCACTAAGTCATCTAACTGTTTGCAACCCGACTCTTTGCAGCCCCACAGACCACAGCACGCCAGGCTTCCCTGTCCATCACCAACTCCCAGCGCTTGCTCAAACTCATGTCCAATGATGCCATCCAACCATCTCATCCTCTGTTGTCCCCTTCTCCTCCTGCCTTCATTTTTTTCCAGCATCAGGATTTTTTCCAATGAGTTGGCTCTTTGCATCAGGTAGCCAAAGTATTGGAGCTTCACAGCAATTCTCTAATACATGTTTGTTAGAAGTATGACTGAAACGAGCATGAATGTGTTCTTTCGGGGTTATCATTAGCCTCCAGGAAAGCCTAAAATAGTGACGAGGCCGCAGCGTCTAGAACATCACCAGGATGAGTCACTCTGTGATGTCCAAGGGGACATCTCTGTGCTGCAGAAAACCGTGGTGGCCAGTTTCCTTCCTAAATCTTGGACAGAAGATGCAGCTGCTGTAAAGAGGGGTGACTGTCACTAGATGCCATGAGCCCAGGCTTTTCCTGGGGGCCCCTGCCTCCCTCAGCCCCGCCTGACACCATGCTGGGGTGGGCGGAGCTTTGAGCCTGTTGGGCCACAGGTCAGACCTCATCCCGTTTTCACATCGGCCTCCTTGGCAGACGCTGGACAGTCAGGCCCTCTGTCTTCACCAGGGAGGCTCGTCTTGCATCAGGACCGCACATCCATGACCCCCGACTTGCTTCTTGGTCCCCGACTTCCAGACTGGCCCATCCTGGGGTTCCTCTCCCTAAGAGGGAAGGGAAGACTTACTGACACACCTTCGCACCAGGTACCCACTCCTGCCTGGCTCCTGGGGGATCACTGATTGAATAAATCACACGTCTCCCAAGAGCAAAGGATAAATTTCAGGGACAATGTGCTATAAATGCAGTTTTTTTTTTTAAATAAAGAAACATTTTCCAGAAGGAAAGAAGCATTTTTCTAAATGAATTCGTCTTCAGAGACGTGAAGAGGCCCATAGCACAGACTTGAATAGTTACAGAGCCATTTGGCAATCCCTTCATAGGACCTTTATTTCTGGAAGCGAAGAAAAGTTCAGTAAACTTGTTTTCCCAAATGAGACATCTAGACACAAAGATAAATGAAAGAATCCATGTCTGGGTTGGAAAAAAAAGTAATTGTACCTATGTAACATGGCAATATTCAACCAGCCTACCTGCCATTGTTAGCTGTCAAGATACTAGAGGCAGTTGCAGCTGGACCGGCCTCAGTCAGCCCACGACCTGCAATAGCTTTAATGAACATAATCAGTATGCCTCCACCTCTGTTTGAGTGCTGAAAAGACACAGCCATTTCCTTGGAAGAGCAAATACAAAACACGACAATTAAGATAAGGGAGGGCCCAGCCTAGGAGGAGCTGGGCTCTCACAGCAGCACGTGAAGCAGAGATTACATGCATGTTAAAAAATTAAGATAATAAAAGAAAAGAAATAGAATCTATAACTCACTAAATGGTTAAAGGAGACAGAGGAAATAAAGAAAACATGGTTCTCCCCCTCCCCCATAAAAAAAAAGGGAAGGAAAAGAAAAACAGAAATATCCGCCCTGCCAAGGGGCTGTCTGTGCCTCCCCAGAATCCATGTGCTGAAACGTTACGGCCAGTGTGACTAGGAGGCGGGGCCTTTGGAAGGTGATGGGTCATGGGGTGGAGCCCCTGAGCGGAAGAGTGTCCATGTAAAAGAGCCCCCAGAGAGCTCCCGGGCCCCTTCTGTCCTGTGTTGCTGTTGCTGTTCAACCGCTCAAAGTGTCCGACTCTGCGACCCCATGGACTGCAGCACGCCAGGCTTCCCTGTCCTTCACCATCGCCCAGAGTTTGTCCAGAGTCGGTGACGCCATCCAACCATCTCATCCTCTGTCGTCCCCTTCTCCTCCTGCCCTCAATCTTTCCCAGCAGCAGGTCTTTTCCAGTGAGTTGGCTCTTCTCATCAGGTGGCCAAAGTACTGGAGCTTCAGCTTCAGCATCAGTCCTCCCAGTGAATGTTCAGGGTTGATTTTCTTTAGGGTTGAGTGGTTTGATCTCCTTGCAGTCTGAGGGACTCTCACTCTGTCCTGTGAAGCTGGAGCCAAAGACAGCCATCTAGGAAGTGAGCTCACATCAGACACGGCATCTGCAGCACCTTTCTTGGGTGTCCCAAACTTCAGAAGAATGAGAAAGAAATTTGTGTTGCTCATAGCCCACCAATTCTCTGGTACTTCTTGATAGCAGCCTGAACAGACTACAACCCCCTAGAAAGCTTGTCCTAACTTGTCTGAGAGGTGGAGCATCTCCTGTCGGCCCACGGAAGCTGTGTTTGCTGCCCTGCAGTGACCAGGTGGGATTTAAACAGCCACTGCTGGTAAGTTTTGTTCTCAGAATTTAGCCAGGGTTTCCCTTAGAAGGGGCCTGGACAGAAGACCTTTCGTGTGTACTCCAGCGATTCCTACTAGAAACCCAGCCTCACCTATGGAGAGGAGCCTCGGGTTAGCAGAGCGTTCATTCACTGATATGTACAGATGGGGAAATTCCCTGTGACTCAGTTTCAATGGATCTGCAACAGGCCGGGACTTGAACACGCATTTTTAGCTCACCTACACCATCATTCTTCAGCTCTGAGGGCCCTGCTGGCCTGTGTGATGGGGGCCCAGCTTGTGTAACAACGGCGCTTTAGCAGCTTCTTACTGGCTCCCCCTGGTGACAGCTGGCACGGGTCCCCCGGGGTCGAGGACTCTGAACCCCTGGCCATGTGTGCGTCTCCACGTGGGCCCATCCTCGGGTCTGAGGGCTGGTAGCCTCCCCCAGGACTGGACAGGGGAATGGCGACCCTCTGAACCCTCCGACCCCCTCCCATCCTTCGTCCAACCCTGACGTCACCCTGGCACTACACCCGCCATGCGGCTGGGCCCCAGGGGGCGACAGAGAACCTCGCTGAGCGCATCTGGAGAAGGAGAGGATCCAGCGTCCATGCCAAGCTGAGGGCGGGGGCACCCGGCGGGTGTCTGAGGGTCCTTCCCGGGGCCAGTGGTCCCTGAAGCCCCCCGACAGTGCACATGCAGTTGCTCTAACAAAGGACCACGAACTGGGGGGCTTCAAGCACAACGCTTATTCCCCCTCACTCCCGGATCCAGAAGTTCAGGGTCATGGTGTCTGCAGGGCCGGCTCCTCTGGAGGCTGGAGAGGCAGCAGGGAGTCTGTCCAGGCCCCTCTCCTGGTTTCTGGTGGATCCGGCAGGCCTTGGCGCTCGCTGACCTGGAGACGTGCTGCCCCAGGGCTCCGCCTCCACGGTCACAAGACCGTCTACCATGCATGTGTGCCCTCGTCTCTCCTCGGTCAGGACACCCCCTGCCCTCTACACCAGGATGATCTCGTCTCTAGAACCTTAACTAATTACATCTGCCAAGACCCTTTCTCCGATTAGGGTCCCGTTTGCAGATTCCCAGCAGATGTACATTCTGGGAAACACCTCTCCACCCACGGCACCCGGTCAGTACAAGCGATGGCGCAGTGAACCCCCTGCCCGGGGCTGCAGTGTCCTTGAACACCGTGCTGCAACGACAAGAACTTAATTTTTCCTGCTTCCAGCCCTGCAGTGGACTGGCCCCACAACCCCTGTGGGCTGGGGGTTGGGCTCAGTTCTGCCCCACGTGCGTCTGTCCTCCCCTTGGACCAGTGTCCACCCAGGGCGGGTTCTTCTGATGGTGGATCATTGGAGCCCAAGAGGTGAGGACAGAACACTCAGGCACACTTGAGGTCTCTGCTGTCATCCTGTCCCTCAAAGCCGTCACCCGGGCGAGCCAGGGTGGACGGAGAGGGGTATGCACACCTCCGCTTTGGCGGGGAGTGGCGAGGTGACAGGGTGTGGGTACACAATCCCACTGCAGGGGGAGGAGTGGGGCCAGGCACCCCGCTTTCCAGAGGGTACACTCAGGAGTGCCTCGGCTGGCTCACAGGGTGTGCAGACCCCACTTGACCAAGCGATGCCAGGTGACCCCCAGCCCCATGTCCGCCAGGGCTGCAGGGGGCCCTACATTGCCATGGGCCGGCCAACACTTGGCACCTCCAAGTCTCCAGCTTGGGCCAATCAAATGGGTATGAGATGATATCACGATGTTTTAATTTGTTTATCTGATGAGCTGTGGCAAGAACGTTTCTTTATTGGCTTAATGTCTCTTTGGATTTCCTTTCTGTAAATTAGCCTAAAACTCTTTACCCATCTTTCTGATTTCATCTTTTTCTAGTTGGTGCAAGAATGCTTTTTAATTGTTTGTCAGTTTTAGACATTACGCTGTCTTCCTCCATCCCTGCTGTCTATTCTTCAGTTTTTTTTTTTTTTGGTATTTTACTTTTAATTTATATGTAATTTCCTTTTATCGTGCCTCATAGTTTTTTATTTAGAAGTTTCATTTAAGAAGTCCTTCCCTACTTTCATGGTCACAGGTACATTCATCTGAATTTTCTACCATGAACATTACAGTTTCATCTCTCACATTGGGGTTTTTCTTTTACCTAAGTCCACCTTCTTGTGTACGGTCTGGTAGGGATCCAGTTTTAACTTTCTTTTCTCCAGGAGAATCAATTTTAATTCATGAAGTTACTTACACTGTAATTTCTCAATTTATTCCTAAGGAGAGTTTTTTCTCCCCTTCTAATAGATGCAGTTATCATTTCTCTCCTGGAAAAATACCAGTACAATTTGTAAAGAAAATCAGAGCTCTCATAGCTGGTAGCTGCAATTTCTTGTGAAAATACAGAGTGCTACTGGTGACCTAGCTGTGGCACCATAAATGAGTTTTAAAAATTGATTTCTAGCTTAGCAGTTGGAGGAATCATTAAACTTGACATTTTGTTTGAAGTTGGAGCCCTTAAAAGAACTAAAAATAATTCAAATTTATCCTGTGTCCTGGAAGGGTGATTTCATGGTCTATATACTAAACATAATGAGAGTGAGACATTTCCAACTCTAATTGCAAAAACTTAATTTCATCACAGTAATGACTGGGGATGTAGTCACTACTTCCCTTTTGTGTCTTGATTTTGTTGCTTTCAGTAAAAACGCTGATTTCTCATTCCCCCCCTCCTTCTCTGTTTTCTTTTGGATTCACACATCAACTTCCTTCTTTTTCCTCTCCTAATTTGTAGTTTATTGTGAAAAATGAAGAAATATGAGTAAGCAAATATCTGAGTAAATTCACCTTTCTCCTTTTTCTTTACTGACTTTAGTTGAAATATAACCATATGCAGAAGAATGCACAAGCCATAAATGTACAGCGCCATGAATTTCACAAAGTGCACACATTACATAACTATCTCACAGTGTGCACACATTAGGTAACCACCTCCTGGATCAAGAAACAAAAATTACTGCTCAGGACCTGCCCTGGTCCCTTTCAGTAGTTACCTGCCCCCGCCAGAGGTGGCGCTGTTCTGAGTGTGTGTGTGTGTGTGTGTGTGTGTGTGTGTGTGTGTGTGTGTGTGTGTGTGTGTGTGTGTGTGTGCGTGTGTGCGTGTGTGTGTGTGTTCGCGTGCGCGCGCGCGCGCGCGCACGCCAAAGCAGGAGATGCAACGGGCGCGGGTCTGATCCTTGGATCGGGAAGACCCTCTGGACACAGCAACCCACTCCAGTACTCTTGCCTGGAGGATCCCATGGACGGAGGAGCCTGGCGGGCTACAGTCCAAGGGGTCGCAGAGAGTCGGATACGATCAAAGCAACTTAGCACCCACGCACACACATGTACATACATATCTTTTCAAACAGTTGAATAAACATAACATTTATCCTTAAAGTATAACAACATGATGTTTTATGTTACAGAAAGGAAGAATTTGAGATCCAGACCCATTATTCTGTAAAATACAAGTCTGCAGAACCGAACTTCAGGAGGAATGGCGGCCTCTGCTGAGAAGCCAGGTGATGCAGAGCTGAGATTCCCCCGGGGGTCGGTTCAGGATTCCTTGCGAGGACCCCTTTCCCGGGGTGGAGTCAAGTTTAGGCTGCCACTTTCCCACGCTTCATTTTCCCTAAACTCATTGTGTCTGCTCCCCGACCTGCAACTTGAAGTAAAAACATCATGTGACCCACACGCTTGCCCCTCAAAGATCCTGATACCCACGGAATGCTGAGGTCCCTCAGAACCAAGGCTCCTGAAGGGGTCAGCACATACCAGACACTCAGGAGGGGATGTGCTGGCTGGCCTGGAGGCGGCCATCGGTGACGATGGTGACGTCTCTTTTCAAGTCCGAACCTCCCCCACCCCGTCCCCACCCAGCAGAGACACGGAGGCTCTCCCGGATTCACGCAGCGGGGACCAGCGCCTCATCACATGCAGGTGTCCATTCTTCTAAGGAGACCTCCAGCATCACTTCCTCTGTGCTGGGATGCTCCTAGCTCCTTCCTGTATTTACTCAGGACCCCAGAGGTCTGGATGGACCCCACTCTGACCTGAATCTGGCTCATTCCTCTGGGTCAAGCTTGGCCTCATGTTCTCAGCGCCAGTGATGTCCTAGTTTAACGCTGCACTTAGCAAGGAGCTCACTCCTGCTCTGACTGTGGTGGGAAATGAGGAGGAGAGAACAAGCCAGTGCCTTCAGCAACCCAAGAGAGAGGCTGAAGCAGACAATAGAAGGTTCTCTATTTGCCTCAGTGTTTACAGTTTGAGTCAAGGAAGGATCAGTGCCAGGGCGCCCTCAGGGGCCAAGTCTTGTTGAAAGAGTCAGAATGTGAAGGAAACAGAATGTGGAAAGGGAGAAATGACTTGCTGGCAGCAATTTTGAAATAACAGTAGCTTATGCTTGTATGAGGGCTTCCCACGTGGCGCTAGTAGTGAAGAACCCATCCACCAGTGCTGGAGACATGAGAGATACGGGTTCGATCCCTGGGTTGGGAAGATCCCCTGGAGAAGGAAATGGCAATCCATCCCAGTGTTCTTGCCTGGAGAATCCCATGGACAGAGGAACCTGGCGGGCTGCAGCACATAGGGTCAGAAAGAGTCAGACACAACTGAAGACCCACACACATCCTGGTATGAGCTCTTCAAGCCCTTCTCACAGCAGAACACGGTGGGGAAAGCGTCGACTTTTGAGACCAATGGGGCTGGTTTAACACCTGGACTTGTCTACTTGGAGCTTCCCAGGTGGTGCTAGTGGTAAAGAACCCTCCTGCCTATGCCGGAGATGTAAGAGACGCGTGTTGGATCCCTGGGTCAGGAAAATCCCCTGGAGAAGAAAATGGCAACCCACTGCAGTGTTCTTGCCTGGAGAATCCCATGGACAGAGGAGCCTGGCGGCTTACAGCCCATAGGATCGCAAACAGTCGGAAGTGACTGAAGCGACTTAGCACGCACACACACGCACTTGTCCGCCTGAGCCCCATCCCTGAGAGCAAGGACCGCGCATGCCCTGACCCACCTCTGCCGTCCTGGCTCCTGCCCCACGCTCGGCCAGGCCCCCGTACTCCGCGGCCGGGGCCTGCTCTCCAAAGCCCCAGCACCCGCTCGGCTGCTCTGACGCCCGCCTTCACCCTCCCCGCCTTCGTGCCTGGGCGCGCCCACCCCAGCAGCCCCTGAACCCGCGGAGAGCAGCTGCCCGGCCAGCCCCTGCCCGTCCACGCTCCACCAGCCCCCTCGCACATCACAGACGTCCTTCCACCATTCACGCTCTCATTATTCACTGGACCCAAGTGAACTTTCTCATATGCGACCAAGCTGACCTACAAAATGGCCATTTCATAAGTTTCAAACAAATCATAAAAAATGGCAGTTTTCCACGTAAGGACATCCCAGACCTTTGGATTCCCAGCTCCAGAGTCCTGGAAGGTGGATTCAAAGGTATGAAAAATGTACCCGGGCTGATGGCACCCCTGGGGTTGCCAGTGCGGGGCAGCTAGAAGGGTCCCAGTTTCCTACTAAATTAAGAGTGTGGCTGACAAGTGTGCTGCTCCTTTGCAGGCAAGGGGTTCTCACTCTACAGAGGTTCTTGGGGTTCTCTGATCCTGCAGATCACACCAGTGTCTAGTGAAAAGAGCTTTGGATAAAGATTCGTGAGCCTGGGTCCTTAGTTCGGTCAGAGTCCTGCTTCACCACCCCGTCCTAGACGTCTCTGAACTGACAGGTTTTTGTTTTTTGGTCACGCCATGGCATGCAGGATCGAACCCCTCCTTGCCCATGCAGTCGACGCGCAGAGTCTTAACCACCGAACCACAAGGGAAGTGCATGGATGTCACTTCTTTCCGGCGCACCACGTGTCCACCTAGACCCCCAGCACGCCCCTCCTCTGAGCTTCTGTGTCCACACAGCATCCCCCCAGGTGTCTCCCTCCCCTTTGCCTCTGCGGTTTGCAACACCCGGCATCTTAGCACCCCTTCCTGAGAAGAAAATGAGCCTGCCCAGGAGTTGACGTCACCATATGGCCAAAGCTGCTGGAGCCAACAGATGGAAAAGGGAAAAATAGAACCTGACTCCAGGGATTCCAGAGAATGACGCGACCCTCCTGGGGCCCCGGGGCCTCCGGCTCGTTCATCAGCAGACCGGAGGCAGCCTGCTTCCAACCCCGGACGTCCCCTCACCGTCTGGGTGACCTTGAGCAAGCCGTTTGTCCTCTCCAAGGCTGGGTCTTTACCGGTAAAACATTAGCAACAGCAGTTTTTTTCTACAGAAGGAGGCTGAGAGGATAAATGGGAGAAGAGCTTAAGGTGTGTGTACCGTGGCAGCCACGTGTGCTGCAGGGGTCAGGGTTCCTCCCTGGGAGTGGACTCCACTGGGGACAAAGGAGTGAATCCCTGAGAGCTGTGTGTGAAGCAGACACACGGAACGTCCCCCGCAAGGCTTCTCGCCCTGCATCCGCCCGTGCAAACGCCCCCGCCCTGCTCTCCAAGCTCCCCCGAGCCCTTGCTGACAAGTACAGTCCTTGGGGACTGTCCACCCCAAACCCTGACCTCCGCTTCATCCCACGCCCGGGGCCTGGTCCACACCGCTCAACCCTGGACGACGCACAGGCTGACCATTTCGGTCAGCCTTCGGGGAGAAGGAAGGGAGTAAAAGTTATGGCTCCTCTTTAGAAGTGTCCCTGAAAAGGAAGCATCCTATCAGTGGGACAAGTACTGCCCCCAATCCTAAAATGTCCGTTTGCGGAAGGGCACTTCACACCCTGATGGCTGCAGCGTTCCATCCTACAAGATTCTTGGGAAGAAGATTTAGGATGTCTGCATAAAGTCATGGACCCTCTACCTACAAACTCCCCCTCCTCCCCACCCCGAGGATACCTGGAGAGCCGGCTGCCCTTCTGGGTGCAGGAGAGGGCTCCAGGGTCAGGCTGACCTGAGCCCCACCTTTCAAACTGTGGTTCTGTAGGAAATACTTATTCTTGCTGCAGCTTGATTTCCTTATTTGTCAAACAGGGATGCAACTTGCTTTCAGGGATGTAGTCAAGATTGAATGAGGTCACGTCTGCAAGGCACGCACACATGGGAAGCGCTCCGATACACATTGCTCCAGCGGCTGCTTGCTCGCTTCAGTCACGTCCGACTCTGTGCGGCCCCATGGACTGCAGCCCGCCAGGCTCCTCTGTCCATGGGAGTCTCCAGGCAAGAATACTGGCGTGGCTTGCCATACCCTCCTCCAGGGGATCTTCCCAACCCAGGGATGGAACTGGGTCTCCCACATTTGCAGGCAGATGCTTTCCCGCTGAGCCACCTGGGAAGCTCCCAGCACACACTACCTGTCATCATCTCCTGGGACAGCATTTTCCAAAGCACATTGTTCCCCAATAAATTACCAGGTATCAGATTGAGAAAGATAAAGAAAGAACAGTTAGAGAAAGACACATTTGGGAAAGCTAGCTACAAATATCAACCAACTACTCTAATACCTATTTTTCAGAGGATTTGGTTTGAAAACATTGGTGTGATTCTCCAAGTGGAAGACGAGGGATGTGGCAATTTACCAGACCTTCAACTCTTATTTTGTTGGCCCTCGTCTGGACACAGTTTGGGGAGTGTGACCATGATCGATAAGCGTCCCCACTAGACCGCCTGCTGCTGAGGGCAGAAACTCTCATACTGTCACTGTTAGTGAAGAGTTAGCCAACTGATCAGTTAGAGAGAGCAACCCACAGAAAACACCTCACTTCTGACATCAGTCATAAATTTTGAGGTTCCCCAAATCACCCACAAATGTAATAACTCACTAGAAGGGCTCAGAGAACTCATAAAAGCTGTTACACCCACAGTTACCATGTGTTACGGGGAGAAGCTGCAGATAAAATCAACCAAGGAAAAGTCCAGGAGAGGCCCAAACGCAGAGCATCCGCCGTCCTCTCCGTGTGCCTAGGACACGGCGACCCTCACAGCATCAGCGGGCAACAGAGCTCATGGAACACGGGCACCAGGGAAGCCAGCCACGTGCAGCCTTCAGAGCTTTCACGGGGCTCCATCACACGGTGGTGCTGTAGTCAGTAAGTCGTGTCTGGCTCCTGTGACCCCAGGGACTGTAGCCTGGCAGGATCCCCTCTGTCCATGGAATTTTCCAGGCAAGAAGACTGGAGTGGGTTGCCATTCCCTTCTCCAGGGGATCTTCCCGACCCAGGGATCGAACCCAGGTCTCCTGCATTGGCAGATGGATTCTTTACTGACTGAGCCTCGTGGATTACTTTATTGACCTCATGGCTTGTTTCAGTAGCCAGTCTCCGTGGGTGTCTACTACCACTACTGGGCCAAACCCCATTCTAAAGGACGTTGTCAGACTGTCCAGTGTGACCAAGGTGCCAGGCAAACAGGCGCTCCTAGCAGGCAGGACATTCTCAGGGCTCTGAGACTACAGCCCAGGTGCCAAGGGCAATGAGCTGACTGAGCCACCGGGGAATCCAGTGACCTCTTTTCCGGCACGTGTCAACTCCTTACCACGTACTAACGCATCCCAGTAACTTGTTTTGTTGTTGTCTAGTTGCTAAGTCGTGTCTGACTCTTTTGTGACCCCATAGACTGTAGTCCACCAGGCCCCTCTGTCCATGGGGTTCTCCAGGCAAGGATACCGGAGTGGGTTACCAGGCCCTCCTCCAGGGGATCTTCCCGACCCAGGGATCGAACCCATGTCTCCTGTGTCTCCTGCATTGGTAGGTGGATTCTTTACCACTGAGCCACCAGGGAAACCCATCCTAGTAACTAGCAGCCAGTAGACACTTTTTGAATGGATGAATAAATGAAACACAACTGTTGAAATCGTGGGACATCCTGTTAGTCCCAGTCCCAGTTAGTCCCCTGTTGGGCTTTCCTGATCCCAAACTTTCCTGTTGGTCCCTAACACCCACCTTTAATGATAATTACTGGCTTATATCTCTCTTGTATAACCTTACCCTAATCAAAAGCTGTTTGAACATGGCAAAATGTCCAATTCAATATCCTTTCATGATTAAAAATAAAACCTCTTATAATTAGAAAAAAAAGAGAATGTCCTTAATCTGATAAAAAATAGCTACAAAGTACTTATGAAAAAGTATGAGAGCTTTCCCTCAGAAATCAGAGACCAGGTAAAGATATTCACCGCTCACCATCACCATTCCTATTAACATTGTGCTAGAGGTTCTTGCCAGTACAGTAAGGCGAGAAGGGGTAACAAAAAGCACACAAATGGAATACAAGAAGTACAATATTATTATTTACAAATAACATGATTTTGTATGCAGAGGATTCAAAAGCATCTATAGTCTATTAGAATCATAAGCAAACTTTTCAAGGTCACTAAATACAAGGCTAATGTACAAAAACTAATTGTATTTTTATACACTAGCAAAAAGTAATGAATAAATGTAAAACACACACACACATGCATCAAAAACTTCAAATACCTGTGAATAAATCTAACTATCTGCTCTGAAAACTGTCCATCACTGAAATGAAACAAGACCTAATGACTAGAGACCTACTCCATGTTCAGAGAATGGAAGACTCAGCATTACAAATAGCTCCCAATCTGGATTGAAATTCAATGAAGTGTCAATAAAACCCAAGCAGTGGGTTTCTTAACATTGACAAACTAATTCTAAAATATATTGTAAAATGTGGAAGACCAGAAATGGCCAAGGCAGTCTTGAAGAAGAACGCTGGAGGACCTGTGTAAACAGATTCCAGGACCTGATGCAGAATGGCAGTAGCTAGGATACTGAGGTGCTGACACAGGTGGAAACTAGACCCACAGACCAGGACGCAGAGCTATTTCAGAGGTCCGTCACTGTGCGGCAGATGTCCCCAGCGGTCACTGGTCAGGAATCTCAGCCAGAGCACAGTGGGCAGCTCACTTTGCTCCACAATGACTGGGGCTCAGCCGGAGTGACCCAGACTCCATGGAACTGGCTGGAACAGCTGACTATGGCCATCTGTCCAGGCCTGAGCTCTTGCCCTTGGCCATGGGCATCCATTCCCCTGCTGTGGTCTCCGAGTGGCTCGCCTGAGCGCTCTTTCCAGCATGGTGGTCTCAGCAGTCAGACTCTTTACACAGCAGCTGGCCTCCCCTGGCATGAGGGTAGATGTGCCAGGTGTCTCGGGGCTGAACCCACAACTGGCACAGCTGGGCCCACCATATTCCCTGGTCAGGATGGGTCACAAGGCCTGCTCGGAGTCAAGGGGAGGGAAACAGGGACACAGCCTCCACCGCTTGCTGGGTGAAGTGTCTGCCACTGGCACGTGTATATGTGGTCACGTCTGTGAGCCAAAGAGACCCCACTACACAGTGGTGAAAGGATTGTTGTTGTTGTTCTGTAGTTAAGTCGTGTCCGGCTCTTTGTGATTCCATCGATGGCAGCACGCCAGTCTCCTCTCTTCTCCACTATCTCCTGGAGTTTGCTCAAACTCATTTCCATTGAGTCAGTGATGCTAACCAAAAGGATAGTCTTTTCAATAAATGATGCTAGTTAAATATTGATAAATATCCAAATACAAAGCAAAATGCATCTTGATACCTATGTTACAAAGACTCACTCAGAGAAATCAATTCCAGGAGTGATGTGGATCAAAATATTAAAAAAAAAAAATAAGGTTTTCAGAAGAAAACCTAGGAGGATACCTTCAGGCTTTTGAAACAGGCACATTTTTCTTAAACAAGACCCACAAAGTACTAATCATAAAGAAGAAAGATGACAAATTGAACTATATTAAAACTAGAAACTTCTATAATAGTCATAAAAAGATACTATTAAGAGAGAATAAAAAGGCAAGCCACAAAGTGAGGGAGATATATGTAATGCGAAAAGAACTGATACTGAAAATATATTTTTTAGCAATTCATAAATCAAGAAGGAAATGACAGCCAAACCAATAGATATTAGAAAAATAGGAACTTTACAAAAGAGGGTGAATAGCCAACATACATGAAAAAGTGCTCAACTTTGTTAGTCATCAAAGAAAGAACAAATGAAAACCACAACAATTAAATTCCCACCCAAAAGGATGACAAAATGACAAAAAACAGGACAAGCATTAGCACCAACATGAAGACTTTAGAATATGCATGCATGGCAACCCACTCCAGTATTTTTGCCTGGAGAATCCCATAGACAGAGGAGCCTGGAGGGATACAGTCCATAGGATCGCAGAGTCGTACATGACTGAAGCGACTTAGCACGCATGCACGCACATTAGTGGGTGTGAACTGGTACAATCACTTCAGAAAATTGTCTGGCAGGATATACACACATATCCTCTCTCCCAGAAGTTTCACTCCCAGGTATATACCCAATAGGGAAACTCACTCTTACGCACCAAAAGACACAAATAAAAATGTCACGACAGCAGTATCCCCCATAAGCTCAAGCAGAAATAAATGAATGCCCGTAACAGCAGCAGACATTACAGGCATTACATGGGTAAATAAATTGTGGTACACCCACGCAATGGACTACCACACAGGAATGCAAATGGGTGAAGTCCTGACATGCAACACAGTGTGGGTGAATTTCACAAAATCTTTCTGCTGAAGGTGGCGTAGTGGGAAAGAACCTACCTGCCAATGCAGGAGACCTGGGTTCAATCCCTGGGTTGGGAAGATCCCCTGGAGGAGGGCATGGCTACCCACTCCAGTATCCTTGCCTGGAGACTCCAAATGGATAGAGGAGCCTGGTGGGCTACAGTCCTTGGGTTTGCAAAGATTCAGACAGGACTGAGCGTGTGCGTGTGCGCGCACGAGGGAAATGTGCACAATCCCTGCGCCTCCCCCCACCCCCGAAAGGGTGTTCAGGTTAAGGTCTGCCGCGGCTCTGGCAAGCCAGGCTGGCTCTTCCTGACCTCTGCCCTCCCTCCTTCTGGGCTGAAGCCAGCCCGAGCCTTGCTGGGCCTCAAGGGCCTGGCTCTGCCCTCAGCCTTGTCTGTTTCACCTGGGCCTGCCCGGGATTCTGGGACTAATGCCCAGGAGCCAGACCTCTGCTGTCTCCTCTGTGACATGCCTCTAGGGGAGTCCAGTGGGCACCTCTGCTTATAATCACCTGCCTTAATTATGGAGGGCCTCTACCTGTGCCAGCGGCTGCCGCGCGCGGTGCCCCAGAACTGAAAGCACAGGGGAAGGAGAGGTCTCACGGGTGGGAGGGGGAATCCAGACGGGGTTGCAAGCATCCGTCACCCGCCCGTCGTCCACCCTGTGGCCGCCTGCAAGTGGGTGTAATTATTGTGCATTAGATTATAACCTGCAGGGATTTGTGGGCAGTTCAGAGAGAGGCACCCCAAATGACACCCCGTCTAATCAATTCTTTTGAGTTTGTGTTATTTCAAATTGGGCTCTGGTTCCAAATCTTGATATGACCCACGGGCAGGAATTACAACTCCGCACCCCTTCACGGCAGCCGAGCCTGATGTCAACACATAATTGCCTGCCTTTGGCCCATTATTTCCAACAGTCAGTCGAGGGCCCATGGCTCTCCAGCCTGGACATGTTTTGATGATGTCAGGGCTGCCTGGGAGTTGATGACTTAATTTTCTCTGAAACTGCAACATCATCTGTCACTGCCCAAGACAATGAACATCACGGCGGCAGCGCAGTCACTTCTGATTTGGGGAAGGCAGGTGAGGATGGACATGTCTAGCTCAGTCTGGATCAGTGGGAGGGGAGGGGAGAGAGGTGAGACAGCTCCCCGGCCAGGAGCTGTTTAACATCCTGGTGAAAATTCTTCTGGTCGGAACATGGCAAAAAAAACAACAACCCACAGTAGCTGCCCTGGGAGGAGCAAGAGCCCTGCTGGCCTCCTGGTGCTTTAGGAAGACAATGTTGATCCTTTCACGTCTACTTCTCTCCCTGAAACACACACCCTGGAGAGCCGGGTCACAAAGGCTTGGGGCCAGGAAGGACGAATCCTAGCAGGACTGTGAAGCAGCCGCTGAATCAGGGGGTAGAAATCCCAACAAACAGCGAGGCCTGGACCAGGAGAGCTTCGAGCCTGGTTCCAGGTGGTGGTGATGGTGGGGCTGGCATCCGGCAGGTGTGGGGACACATGCTTACACGATGTCACAGACGCGTCTCGTCGTCTCTGGGCCCTCCTTGTCACAGCTTCGTTCTCAGGCGGACTTGCTCCATAGGGTGGGGAAGTCGACCACTGGCAGAGCCAGTGGACTCCCACCAGGAGATAGTCCCTCTTCCTACGAGGAGCACACCCAGACTGCAGGGAAGGCTCTGCTGGCCCTGGTGGGGTCGCTTGCCACCCTGAGCCAGTTACACAATGGGGGGTTGGCGGTACCAGCCTGAGTCATGTGGGTGGAAGGCACCGTGATTGTGTTCTCCCATGACCATCTTGGGTGGAAAAGCAGTGATGCCCGTGTCCTTGAGGTCCCAGCTCGAGCAAGAGGACAGAAGAAAACATAACTCATGCACTCCACAAAAACGAGAGCCAAAGGGGAGGGTGAAA
Source organism: Muntiacus reevesi (assembly GCF_963930625.1). Lineage (NCBI taxonomy): Eukaryota > Metazoa > Chordata > Mammalia > Artiodactyla > Cervidae > Muntiacus > Muntiacus reevesi. The sequence goes on along the minus strand of NC_089254.1, from coordinate 110,521,324 downwards.
TTCCCCCAGGATGGGCGACAGCAGGAAGCAGTTCCACCTGCAGGCCTCCAAGGGGATGGAGTGGTGTCTGAAACCCCCAGGACTGAGGCCGGCCCGGCCCCGCCCCGCCCAGGTGCCGACACTGCTGCCCGCCGACGGCAGCCCACAGCGATGCACAGGGGAAGCAGCCGGATTACCATCCTCTCACCTGCTGTCTGGTATGGTCAGCCTCCTGGTGTCTGTGTGGTGTGGGGAGCAGAGGGCGGAGGATGGACTGGGGTAGGTGGGGACGAGTCCACAGAGCACCCCAAGAGAGGCGGTGCTGGGAGGACGAGCTGTTCCCCATGGCGGCAGACAGGCCGTCTGCAAGGCTGCGGTCATCCCACCACACCGAGTTCCTCGCTTGATCATCATCCCTATCTGAGCTAATTAATAGGACGTGGACTGTGCCAAGATAACTAGACGAGTGTGAAAGACCCATGAAGACTGGGGGACTGCAAGAAAGTAGAGGAGAGGGGCTTGCTCTGCAGCCCAGGGCAGTCCCAGTGGACAGAGTGGGAAACCCCGCAAGGAGTCCAGGCGTCGGGGGTTCCTGCAGCGTCAGCCACTCTGCAGCTGTCTGAGCACTGTTGCGGGCGTGTTCAGTCTCCCCCACCGGCTGTCCCTGTGGCCAGCACAGCATCGCCGCGGCCTCGCGTCACTGGCGACTTTGGGTGCCATGTGCTCCTCGGTGGCCACTGCGTGCTCCGGCCTCGGCCTGACCATGTGTGCCCTTCCGTCCTGCACTAACTGATTAGCAGAACTGAGCAGACTTAAGGGCTGAACGGCAATCACATAAGAGCTTTCTGGAGGCTGAGCAGGGGGCGGGAGGTTCCCGGTCCCTGCAGTAAAGCCTCCCCGCAGTTCCCCCTGTCTATCCCTCCCTCCTCGGGGCACGCAGGGCCTTACTGCCTTAGCTGAGACAGACCTCCGTACAAGGATGGACACTACGTGGGCCAAGCCTTTTACCTGCTTCCAGTTAACTTTCAACTTATCTGCTCCTTTCCTGGGACATTAGACCCCCAGAGAGGGCATGCTTCTGAGATGGCCCTGCACCAGCCATAGTGCAGTCAGAGTTTTTTAAATTAACTTTGACTGAGCCCTTTGTATCAGGCTGTGGGTTAGGCATCCAGCATGAAGATGAATGAAACACTGCTATGCCTCCAGGTGGGGACCCAGACGGGTAAAGAGCAACTGCAACATTAGCGCACAGCTCTGCACAAGGGAACCGCGCATGTGTGAATGTGTACACATACGTGAGCAGGCGCAAGCATGTGCACGTGCGTGAACAGGTGCAAGCCTGCACACGTTTGTGAGTGTGAGCGAGTGGACGTGTGTGAACAGGTGTGAGCATGTCTATGTGTGTGCATGGGTGTGAGTATGTGCGTGTGTGACTAGGCATAAGCATGCACGTGTGTGAACAGGCGTGAGCGTGTGCACTGTGTGAAGAGGTGTGTGTGAACATGTGTGAGTGTGCATGGGTGAACAGGTGTGAGCGTGTACACGTGTGTGAAGAGGCACGAGCCTACACACGTTTGTGAACGAGTGCACGTGTGTGAGCCAAAAGCCCACCTGGGAGGATTATGTCTGCACTGAGCCCTCAAGGAGAACTAAGGCTGACAAGCACCGGAAGGGGTATCACAGGGACCAGCAGAAAGGCTATGAAGACCTGACGTGCGAAAGGAAACGGCGCTCTGGCCAGAGTCATGCGGAGCTCGGCAAATCTGGAGATTCACCTTGACACCGAGGGCAGCCCACTCACCCTGTGGACCTGGGACTTGCTTCATCAATACTGAGCTGTAACCCGCCTTCACCCACCAGCTCGCTTTAATTATCTTTACAAACACGTGCCTGCCCTCCAAGTGTTAAGAAGTCCAAACAGGCGGATGTCTGTTCCCGCCGTTTCTCAGCATCCTAGGGTCAGCTGAGTGCACCAGGAGTTCTGACTGGTTGAGACGGGTTGAGACGGGTTGAGACGGGTTGAGACGGGTTGAGACGGGTTGAGACGGGTTGGGACGCCCACCCTCCCCGACCCTCTCACTGGGCATGCGCGGCCCTGCCCCCTGACATCACGGCCGGAAGTTCCCCCGGAAGGCCGGGGTGCCGCCATTTCCGAAGACCGCCTGCTAAGGACCTGGAGCTCGGGGGAGCCAGCGGAGAACGACGATTCCCTGGGTTCGTCGATTCCCTTCTTCCAGTCACATTTCGCTGCTCCCCAGCCTCCCGCCACCCTGCTTGTTCCTCCCGAAAACATCCCGGCCCCAACCGTTCCCCAGGCGGCTTACTCTCCAGGCTTCCTTCCTCGGTCAAACCTTGGTCTCAGAAGGGGGCTCGCAGCGTGTGGGACAGAAGGGCTGGTCACGTCTGTGCTGCGCCGCCTGGGAACGCCAAGGTCCCGCCAGGTAGGGGGCCGGCCTGCCGCGTGTGGACGGAGCTGCGAGTGCAGAGAGACGGCAGCTGAGGCCCTGGTGAGGCAGTGTTGTAGGGGAGGGCCTCGCGGTGGGTCCGGAGAGGCGGCGCGGGAGCAGGCGTGCGTGCGTGTGTTGGGGGGCGGGGAGGACGCTCGCCTGGACACTCACGGGTGTGTGTGTGGGGGGGGACGCTCACCTGCACACTCAAGTGTGTGTGGGTGGGGGGATACTCGACACTCAGGTTGTGTGGGGGGGGTGGGGGAAGCTCGCCTGGACACTCATGGGTGTGTGTGTGGGGGCACGCTCGCCTGGACACTCAGGGTGTATGTGGGGGGGGGGACACTAACTGCTGTGTGTTTGTGTGGTGGGGATGCTTGCCTGGACACTCACGGGTGTGTGTGGTGGGGTGGGACGCTTGCATGCTGGCACGTGTGTGTGAGTGTGTGGTGGGATGCTCGCGCGCTGGCCTGGCTGTGGCGCGGCCGGAGGAGGAAAGGCCCGGCCGGTTAACCTCAGGGAAGCAGGAGGGGTAGCCGTAAGGAGAGGGGGGAAGTGGGAGAGGAATCCCGAGCCGCTGCTCCACGGGAGCCCAGGATGGATTCTGCTCTCGGGGCGGCCCTCCCTGCCCCGGAGCCCACCAGCCGCAGGTCCCTCAGCTTCCTCAGGCGCTCACCCGCATCTCTGTCTGCTGCAGCTTCCCCTGCACTTGCTAGTGGGAGGCCGGATTCCTGCCACCCATTGAGGTGGAGCTCCTAAAGCACAGATTGCTTTAGGACCTTTTCTCTTTTTTTGCCACTTAGCAGGACTTTTCCATTGAGACGAGGTGTTCCTTTGTTTCTTCTCTCCTTGGCTTCGATCAGGTAGGGCTACTGTCAAAATCATTTTAACCAGTGGCGGGCACGTGGCCCAAGTAGGCCAACAGGAGACTTGTGCAGTTTGCAGCGGGAGCACGGTGAGAACAGAGTGACCAAAATGCAGTTGTTGACATGTACCCTGCAGCATGGAGGCCTTGGAAACCTATTTACCCGCTGCGCCCGGGGGGGCTTTCCTCCTCCCCACCTGGTTCTCTAGAATTGGTCTCAATTCTGCACCCTCTCTAGGCTCCTCCCATAAATGTCTTCCTGCCTGATGTGCCCGGTTTCACTGTTTTGTTTTGTTGGCTTCGCTATGAGGCTTGCAGGATTTTTGTTCCCCAACCAGGCCTTGAACACAGGCCACATCTGTGAAAGCTGGAGTCCTAACCACTAGACCTCTTGGGAACTCCTAGGAACCCACTGTTCATTGCTGAAGGGGCAACGGGAACCCCGACTGAGTCCTGACCAGTTCTGGAACACCTCCCCACCCCTTCCGTCTGTTTCTTTTTGCTCCCTTTCACCTTCTCTCTTGCATTTCTGACTGTAGACTTGTACTGAAATGAAGAGAGTCCTCTGAGAGCAGACCCAAGAGCTTGTTCTGGGTCATGTGGGGACCCCCTCCCCAAAGTGGGGGCTTGTCTCACTCCCGCAGCAGGAAGAGCTGCCCTGGATCAGGCACTGGGCCATGCTCCAGGCCTGGGCATGCAACTTTCATGGACCCTGATCCCAGGCCTTGGGGTGCCCCAAGCCTCTATCTCTAAGGCAGGCACACCCAGCACCTGCTGGCTGGCATCTTGATGTGCTTCCCGTGGACAGAGCCACCTTCTCATGCTTGCCCCACGCAAAGGTCACCAGCAGGAGCAGTGCTCCTCTTCTGCCACCGGCTCCCGACCTGGAGCACAGCAGACCCCGACCCAGCACACCGTTCTTGGGGAGCACAGGGAAGGAGGAGGCCGTTGATGACAGTCTTTGGTTTTCACTTTCCCGGTGAAGATTAATTCCTCACACTATTCTGTAGGATACACTGGAGTTCACTCTGAAGACCGAGGCTTCACCACCCTTGTTTTCAGATGCTGTTCCAGCGTGGTTCTTGCTTCCTTTGTCTTAAAAGTGTCTTGGTTTGGACAGTAAATTACAGTCACTCCACTCAGACAGGGCACAACACAGATGAGACAGAATGCTCTGCTGGAAGTCCCTCATGGTTCCCAGTGCAAACGTGCTGCGTTAAATCTCATCTGTGTGCATGAGTCCAGTGCTAACTTAACAGTTACCTCTAAAAATTTAGCAGTGATAGCAGTACTGTTGAGTTAGACATGTGAGAATGTCAGTTCTAAAAAAGGTGCTGCCTGCCACCTGGACTTGAGCATTCACAGTAGCAAAATCACCCTGCAGCAATTGCGTCGTCGTAGAAGGCTGTGATTGTGATCGGGTGCCCCTGACCTTGTGTGTTGAGGGTGGCAGCTTATCTCACTTCTCCCCACACCTACAAGCAGGGCAGGAAGGGGGTGAATATTGTAGTTGCTTTTAAAGAGAACTAGGGACACTGAAGACTATCTTCCACCGAAGGGTAAAGGGAACAGTCAATAGTGAAAATACAGCCTGCTGAGTGGGAGAAAATATCTGCGCATCATATGTCTGTTAAGGGGTCACTTTCCAAATCATGAAATGAACTCCTACAGCTCAACACTAGAGAAACTGACAGCCTCATTTTAAAAAGGAGAAGACTTGAGTAGACATTTCTGCAAAGAAGACATGAAAAAGGCCAGCTGGTAATATGGAAAAGGGCAGGATGTCACCAGGCGTTAGAGAAGTCTGAATCAAAGCCATAATGAGATACTACCTCGTACCTCTCAGGATACTTGTTATCAAAAGAGAAAAAGACAAGTGTCAGCAAGGATGTGGAGAAATTGAAACCCTTAGACACTGTTGGTGGGAATGTAAAATGGCGCCACTACTATGAAAAACAATATGGAGATTCCACAAGAAGTTAAAAATGCAACTTCCATATGATACAGCAATTCCACTTCAGGGCATTCATCCAAAAGATTCAAAACCAGGATATCAGTGAGACACTTGTACATTCATGTTCGTGGAGGCACCATTCCCAATAGCCCCAAAGTGGAAGCACCCAGTGTCAGGGAATTTCTGCATCAGTGCAAACCAGTGAGTGAACACGCTGCTGACCCAGTGGAATTCCCTCATAGCACAAACCAGCGAGTGAACACGCTGCTGATCTAGGGCTCTTCTCCAGAGGGCACAGTGAACACGCTGACTTTCTAGGTAGATATCACTTGATAACAGACTTCTGTTTATGTCTGTCCTAAGGGAGACATTGACTAAACTCTGTGGATAAAAAACACCGTTCATGTTCAACAGTAGGTGCTGTTCAGGTACCATGTGGTCACAGCAGGTCTGTGAAAGCTGCAGCCTTGGAACTTCTATAGTGTTAGTGATCATCTTTTGCTTCCTGTTGGAACACTTCATACCTTGAAAGTATATTCTGGCCTTTCTCACTAATCAAGGATTGAAGAAGGGATCAATGATGGTTGGCTGGGTTGGTGGACATCTCCAGCATCTGCACCCTTTTCACGCAGTTAGGACCTGTCTCTGAACCAGGAGTTACCCGCCGCCTCTGCAGAGATGACTGAGGCCATGTCTCCTTCCCTTCACCAGAAAGACCCTGTACCACAGTGGCAGGACCAGGATGAGAACCTAGTTGTCAGGCCCCCTTCATCTCCTACATTGTATTGTTTTGAGATGATTGCTGGTGCAATTAATCAGAAGAAGTCCTGAGTTTAAAAAAAAAATCAATTATGGGCATCTTTGAGAAGATTTCGGGTAAGGCTGAAAAAGCAGTAAAGCACAGTTTTGGATATATTTTCTAAGAAGTCATCAAGGATGTTTCTTTAACCTGACAAAATGGGTCCACCTCAACCCCAGAACCAGTGTAAAATTGGTTATTATTTGTAGGTTATATAACTGAAAAATCCAAGACAAGAATCCAAACCTAAAACCAAACAGTAAGAGAAGTTAGTAAGGCAACAATCAGTAGCTTTCACATTTCAAAGACAATAAATGATTGGAAGAAATGATCCTATTTACATTGACAGCACAAAACTTAATGAGAAATAAACTTAAAGAATTGACAAAATCCATACAAGGGTTGTTTTGAAATACTCCTGAGGGATACAGAAGACACTTCAGCAAACTGAAAGTTGTGCCATGGTCCTGGGTAGGAAGACCCAACGTCTGTGTGCATCCAGCCCAGATCTCACCGTCAGGACTAAGGCACGCGCTTCCTGAGCTGCTAGGAGTGTTGTCCTCAGAAGTTGCCCTTGGCCTTGCCTGAGAGTAACGCTCTCCCTGAGGACAGCTCTCCTTTCCTGTGAGTGGCTGATCTCGGGTACAAGGGCTGAGCCCCGCTTGCCTCATTCGAGCGTGTCTCTGAAGGGCCATCCCAGCTTCAGAGCTCACTGTGGGATGGCTGAGGTCTCTGCCGTAGTTCAGTTCCCTTTGTCCAGTCTGTTCTGTCTGTTAATCTGAGAGGAGTCTGTCCCTCTCTCAAGGATGCTGATCCCAGGAACACACCCTAAACTTTTTTTCACATTCAGATCTTCATCTCAGAATGTTCCCTGGGGAAACTGGGTTACACAATGTCGTCAAATGTAATTTCTCCCTAACTTAATATATAAAATTAAAGTAATTACAATAATCATAATTTTGAGATTAATGAAAGATGGTTGGCAAGAATTGTCCTATACCAAACTTAAAGCCTTGTATGGTTAAATTAGACCAATGAAATAGATCAGTAGAACATAAGAGAAAATCCAGACTAGACCCACATTCATATAGAAACTTAGTATAGAAGAAGTGCCATCTCAAATTAGTGGGGAGAGCAGATTGTTCAATAAACGGTGTGTTATATGTGTTAGCTCTCTGTTGCCGCAGAGCAGCTCATCCCCGAAGTTTGTGTCTTAATACCACAGCACACAAGCAGTAAGTATCTCGCGTGGTTTCTGCGGGTCAAGACTTCGCCGGTGACTCAGCTGAGTGGTTCTGGCTTAGTGTCTCCTCTGAGGCTCCGTGCAGCTCTTGGCCAGGGCTTCAGCTGAAGGCTGGGGCCGGAGCATCTGTCCCCATGGTGCTTGTCCACATGTGTGTGTTGATTGCTGGCCATCAACCAAGGCCTCAGTTCCTCCTCGTGTGACCTCTCCATGGGGCTGCTTGAGTGTCCCTACAGTGTGGCAGCTGGTGTCCCCAGAGCAGTGACCCAAGAGAACATGTGGAAGCTGCAGTCTCCTCCATGACCTGGTCTCAGAGGCCATAAACCTTCACTTCTGCCACGTTCTCTTACTTAAAAGTGAGTCTAAGTCTGACTGGTGAAGTCAAGTGAAAGAAATTAGCCTCACCTTTTGAAGGGAGGGGATCAAAGAATTTAAAACAACCACAGTGGGAAAATGGATCAACAGCTGTCAAACAATTGACCCCAGGATAAATTCCAAGTGGGTTAGAAACCTGGGGGCAAAAATAATAGAACCGTTAGGAGAAGCAATGGGAGAGTTCTTTCCCGGTCTGAAGCTGCAAGTCCTAAGAACGTAAAACCCAGAAGTCATGAAACTAATCTGACTGCTTATGGTGCTTTTGCCATACAGAAATTTGTGTCTTTGTATACAGTCAAAAGATCAAGTGGGAAGAATACTTGGCTAATAACATCCCAGAAAAGGGGTTGATTTTTGTAGTATATGAAGAGTGTCCACAAATTGCTATAAAGACTCATGTCTCAACAGGAAAGTGAGAGAAGGAGGAAATGAAGAAGACTCATAAAATTGGAAAATATTCTCAACTTAAGACAACAAATGCAAATAGAACTATTTTCCAATTCCATTTTTTACACTGATATTGGCACAGATTCAAATGTTTGATAACATTGGCTGAAGTAGGGAAAGAGGTGCCCACCTGCAGTCTAAGTAGACACAGCTGTGGAGGTCAAGCTAGTAATGCTTATTAAAACTACTCATACTCCTTGACCAAATAATTCTTATAGGAATTGTAGATGACTTGTTGTATAAATGGGTTTTGCTGGTGGCACAGGCTGTAAAGAATCTGCCTGCAATGTGGGAGACCTGGGTTCGATCCCTGGTTTGGTAAAATCCTCTGGAGAAGGGAATGGCAACCCACTCCAGTATTCTGATCTGGAGAATGCCATGGACTCTATAGTCCATGGGATCACAAAGAGTCGGACAGGGCTGAGTGACTCACTATTGTATACATACCCACCAGTAGAATGAATGACGTGTAGTACAGAGCCCCCCCCCCCCCCCCCCCCCCGTGCACGCATGCGTGCATGTGCTCACACACATACACGATGGAATTCCTCATATGCTGATGTGGAAAGAATACCACAATATATTAAGAAAAAGAGGGGGGAAAGGTACATGTCAGTATAAATTGACCATTTCCATTGTGTATATGTAAAGGATATTTATACCTGCTAAGAGTGTGAAACCCTAGGTATGTTAGCTTGATTATATTGAGATGTATCCCTGTCCACTTCTCATGTGTAAATTACCATTCATGTTTTGTGTCACCTCTCTTTCTGGACAAGTAGATTGTCATAAGAATTGTTTAAGAGGCATTACCCCTGCCTCTTGAGGCCCACAAAACTCACTTCAGGACAAAGGTTTAATTAAGAAATGTGTTTATATCTGTATCTCTAATGTTCAGACGTTGCTACAATGCCAGATGCATCAGTGGGCTTCATAGAAGCCAGCTAGATGGTATTTTCAGAGAGCAGATGCTCCTGAACAGAGGAAAGGGCAGAAAATGGGAAAAAAAAACAATGATGCAGAGAAACAGGTGGCTTCTGAATTGTGCTTGGGGAGTTTGCATCAGCCATCGCACAAAAAGCAAACAAAGCCCCAGCAGGTGCTGCTGTCTGCCCGAGCCTGGGCACCTGGAACCTGGGCAGATGTGTGCAAACTGCACAGATGCTGAAACGGGAACCACGCTTCTCTCCCATGTTTTCCTGGCAGAGCTAATATTCAGCCTCCCATCATCGTTGGACCCCGATAAAACATCTCTCCTCTGAACCCTGAGAACGGGGGCCCAGGTTCAGAACTGTCCTGAAAGGTGGGAAGAGGCGTCTGCTCTGGAGCCTGCCAGTGGAGACTGATGTTGGTTAGTCCTGAAGAGCTGGCCTGGGCGCTTTCTCTCCCCCGTGCTGTGATGGAGCACAGGTTGGTTCAGAGAAAGGCCTAAGACTCAGTAGAGGCCAGCAGAGGACAAGGGGAGTCCCTTGTGCTGCAGCTAAAGTTCTCTGGGGACAGACTCTGCGATGGAAGCAAGTGTGCAGGGCAGTCCCTGGGATGTGCCCTTGGGTGCAGGGGAGCGAGGGAAGCAGGGTTCGGCAGGGGGGACAAGGAGACTTAAGGGCAGTCCCCACAGAGGTTCAGCAGAAAACAGCCTTGCCCCAGAGTCGGTAGCGTTTCCACAGAGTGCACACACATGGAGTTGGAGACTTGTCAGTGACGTCTGGTGAAGTGAGTCACCGGAGCAGGTCCCGGGGCATGTGTGTCCTGGCCCTCACTGTGATGGAGGATGGTGCCTTTTCTTAGGAGAAAGGGAGCCGGCCTGTGTCAGCTTTGCCAGCATCAGGAGGATGCCCCTCTGGAGTTTTAATTGCTCCCTCAGGAGTGAGCAGCAGCTCCCAGAAATGTCACTGAGTCCTGAATGGCCACAGGAATAACTGGTACTGTCAGTTTCCCTTCCAGTGGTAGAGAAGCCCTTTATTCTTTAGGAGAAAGCAAAAATAGACTGGTTTCACAGACTGAGCCGAGAGAAGGCAGGCCGAGGACTGAATAATTATAAATACAGTTGACAGTCCCTCACTATATGTGGCACTGGATTAAGAATTTGTACCATGAATCCAGAGCTCTGGTTACTGCGGTAGTATAAACACCAGCAGACTGGACGGGGTGATACTTGAGTTGGGCATCAGGTCGTGCATGATTAGAGGACAAGGCGGTCAGGATGGAATCTCACAGCCACAAACAAGCAGAGCCTTCTAGACTGGGTCTCTGTATGCACGTGGAAATAAGGTGGTCACTCCATGAACAGGTCACAGTCAAAGATAACCCAGGGTGCCAGGTGCTGCCCACCTATCCCGCCCCCACACTGGTTTGCATGGCGCAGCTTCCTTGGTGTGGAGGTGTGCTCCCACTCAGCCTGATGTCCAGGTGCTTACCTTCCTCCACATCTAGCCGCTGCTTAGATCAGTGGCTCCTCTGGCTCCAGAGCTATTTCCCAGCTTCCTCTGCTTCTCCACGGTCACAGAGCAGGAGCCCAGCCCAGATCTCCCATGCTCACCACCCCGTTTCCTTTCTGCAGGGTGGAGCCAGCGCCTGCCATGCCTGTCTCATGATTCTGAAATGAGAGCGTGCAGGGGAACTGTAATGTATTTTGGAACTGTAAAATGTAAATGTCGTGTCATTGTCTTATGAATCAGTTCTTTGCAAATTCAGGCTGGGGACTTGGAGCCTGTGCAGTGAACTTGTCTGTAGGGAATTGGAGGAAACCCATCTGGATGGTGTAACTCACATACTGTGACCAGAGACCATAGCAAGTGATGCCAGACAGTGGCCCAGGTCAGTAGCCTTGCCCTTGGGTCTAATGAAGAAGTCGTTCAGTGAATGACAGCCTCAGAGAACCTGCAGGAGCCCCAGCCAAACCCATGCTCGTTGCTTCAAGGGAAAGATGTGTGCTGAAAGCAGACATCGCCCCTGAGTCTTACACGCTTGTTTCCAGAGGCCTGATTCCACGGGCATTGGGCGTGAACAGCTTGTCTTTGCCAGAACTTTATCAGGAAACTGTCCCACCCCAAGACTAGAAAATTTTTCCATGATGGGGTTGTGGGAGACTACAAGTGTATGGGGTAGAAATGGAAGGAATTTACCTGTCAGGTTCCTACTAAACCTCACGAGTGGGGACACGCAGCAGACCTGTTAGTGGTCAGTGATGCGTTCATCTGGCTGCATGTAAGAACCTCCTGGGAGGAGCTTTATAAGAATGAGTATATAAGCTATTGGGACAATGGCATGTCTGTGTGCAAAAATAAGCTCAATGGTACCTCATGTGATATAAAAACTCAACTAAAAATGGGTCAAAAACTTAAATATAAGCTGAAATTATGAAAATCAGAAAAAACTGGGTTATATCTTTATGACAAATTTCTCGACGAATTCTTAGATATGACACAGAAGAACAAATGATGGAAGCAAAAATAGATAAATTGGACCTCATTAACATTAAAAACTTGTGTAGCAAAGGACATTATCAAGGAAGTGAAAAGACAACCAGCAGATTGGGAGGAAATATTTGCAGATCATATGTCTGAAAAGGGTCAAGTGTATAGAATTTATAAACAACTCTTAATCTCAAAAAGACAACCCCATTTGACGTTGGCAAAGGAGTTGAACAGACATTTCTCCAAAGAAGATGTGCGGATGGCTGATAAGCACCTGAGAAGGATGCTCCACGCCCCGAGTCACTAGAGAAGCGTCCGTCAGAACCACAGTGGGGCGTGAGGTGCCACTTTGCACCTACTGGGTTGGCGAGAGTAAAATAAGAAATAAAACAGAAAGCAAGTACTGGTAAGGATGTGGAGAAACAGGAACTCTTACATGTGGCTGCCGAGCCTGTAAACTAGTCCATCCTTAGAGAAACGGTGTAGCTGTTTCTCAGAAAGTTAAACAAGATTGCCGTATGATTCAGCAGTTCCACTGCCATGTGTATACCCCAAAGAACTGGAAATGGGGACTCCAACAAATACTTACTACTGGATTTCAAAGCAACACTATTCACCGTGGCCAAAAGATGGAAACAACCCAAATGGCTGTTAGCAGACAAATGGATGAACAAATTGTGTCCACAGATGTTGGAATATTATTCAGCCATACGAAGAATGAAGTATGGATACATGGTCCAACGGGAATGAACCTCAAAAACATGCCAAAAGTGAAAGAAGCTAGGCAAAAGAGTCGAAGTCACATATTGTATAATTCCACTTATAAGGAATGTGCAGAACAAGTAAATCCGTAGAAGCAGAAAGCAGGTTGGTTGCTCTGGGAAGGGAAAATGGCAGTTCATCACTTCATGGGCACAGGGTTTATTTTGGGGAGATGAAAATGTTTTGAAATTATATGAGGGTGATTCTTACACCGGGTGTTGCTGAGTTGTTTGCTTTAGCTAATTTTGTGTTATGTGAATTTCACCTCAAAAACAGTTCCACTGTCAAGACCAGTTGAACTCAGAGGAACAGGATCAGGCATCAGTATTTTTTTTTTTTTTAAGTTCTCCAGGCTATAAGAACTTGCAGTTGTGGCTGAGACCTGCAGATCTAGGTGGGAAGAAATGTGGCTGTCCGTGTTCCAGCGTGTCACTGGAGGGGAAGGGCTGCTGCGCCCCCGGGCACGCTGTCTCACTGATCACCACGGGGACCCTGGCTGCGGCCACCCCGGCAGGCTCCTTCCCCTTCTTATGGCCTAGCTGAGATTCTAGGGTCGCGCTGTAGCTTGGCAGTTGAAGGGAGCCACCCACCTAGAGGAAAGAGGGTTTGAACTGTAATAAAAGTGATAATTGAGCAAGCTCAAGTTTGTGGGTTGACCTTAAGTGCTGTATGTCCTTGTACGTTTTATTTCTACACATGCTTCCTTACACGATAAAGTTCTGCAGGGTGTTGTTGAGGGGAATTGAAGTCCGGCTGCCATTCAGTTAACGTGTGTTGAGCGTCTGTTGAATGCTGGACAGACACTGTTCCGAGCACTGGAGTTAAAACAGCTCGCAGATGATCGCCTTTTTACACTCTAGTGGGCACGTGCCTGGGAACCTTGTCCATATGCCGATCGCCTGCAGGCCATGTGACCACTGTCTGTGTTCAGGTGAAGGAGTCTCTGTCCTAACTTTGCTTTCCCTCTGGTAGATGAGATAACCCCAAGGTTACAGTTTAATTGCCCTGTCAGCCTGTAACCAGCTTGTGACACTTCTGTGTAATAATCTCTGAAACAGCCCTCCAGAGTAAGGTTGGCAAACTTTTGCTAAAGGGCCAGATAGTAAATATTAAAGCCGTCATGGGTAAAGAAGCAAAACTGAGGGTATTGGGTTGGTACTTAACAGAATCCTGTAAAATGTGAACATTTACAAATGTTAAAGCCTTTGTTGGCTCGTAGCCCCGTGACAAGCAGTGGGCCCTGGAGGGTCTTCTTGCCAGAAAGTGAATATGGCAGCTTAAATAACAGCCTCTAGTCCTGCTCTAACCTTTTGTCTTAGAACACATTTGGGCTTCTTGCAGTGGGCCTGGCTGCCACAGGAAAGCAGTTAATAATTCCTTGTTGGGAAGGGCGGGGGGCAGTCCTGCACATGTTACCAGCATCCCTGGACTCTACCCGCTAGATGTCAGTAGAGCACCCCTTCCCCCACCAGCCCCCATTTTTAACAATAGAAACCTGTCTCCAGGCACCCCGCAAATTCGCTATGGCAGAATTCCCTGATGGAATCTTAGAGATTCAGAGTGCAGGCTGCTGTAGGTCTTTTCCAGAAACTGAAAAATACCATTTTACTCAGTATTTCTTAAAACTTATTTGGCTGTAGATACCGAGCACATGTGTTCACATAGTAGCCGTTAACATTCCTTGGAATTAGGGTTTTATGAAACACCTTGAAAGGGGCTTCTTGGGTGTCCCTGGTGGCGCAGTCGGTAAAGAGTCTGTTTGCACTGCAGGAGACCCAGGTTAGATCCCTGGGTGAGAAAGATCCCTTGGAGAAGGAAATGGCAGCCCACTCCATCCAGTATTCTTGCCTGGAGAATCCCATGGACAGAGGAACCTGGCAGGCTACAGTCCAGAGGATTGCAAGAGTTGGACATGACTGAGCATATAAACCTACCTACCTATCCCCACCCACAAGGAATATGGTGGAGGGTCGTATGGCTGGTGCACAATACTGCCAAGTGTTACTTGGAGGGTGGGCAGCAGAGGACTTTCCTGAAGCAGGTGCAGTGAGGGGCATGGCTCATCTCCCCAAGCTTGCTTTCTTTCAGACCTGGGAACCCCCTACCCCTCCTGTGGATGAGTGTGAAAGAGTAGGTGTGCCTGGAGACTGGGCACGTTGATGTTGAGACGATTTTCATTCTCTTCCCGAGGTGGAAGACTAGGAGGAAGTCGTCCTGTCTGTGTCTTCCTGGGACCCCCGTCCCCCATGCAGCACCCAGATGCTCTCCCCTAACTGCAAACTGCTTGGAGATACTTTTCTCCTTTTTCTACTTCTGAGGCTTCAACTGGTGTCTTAGAGGCCATATTTCACTGAGGAAAAATGTGGGGTGGTTCCCCTTCCCATCCAAAATGCCAAGAACAATGTCGAATCTGCCAGGGGGAACACGGCTGAAGGTGTTTGTCAGCAGCATCTTATCCGGATGAAAGCCTGCACATGGACACACATGCCCACGTGTCTCAGCTGGACTTCATGTGAAGTGTCAGAAGCTGCTTTTCTGCTGTAGATCTTGGGCCCAGGCAGGAAGAGTTGTGGGGTTGACAAGTTGTTTTACTCCGTACAAATGTACTGTTTCTGCCCTACACAGGGCATCAGAGAAACCAGATGTATCCCCTTGAATATTTATGGTCGCACAGCTTCTTCCATGAATAATTCATCCCGCACAGCACTGTCTACCCATCAGCAAGGCTGCCCAGGCGAGGAGCAGGAACAGAAAGGCTCGCTCCTCCCCTCCCTGGAAGTCCCAGCGCCTGAAGCAGACAGATGGGGAGCCACACGCCTTGCTTGGATCACCCTGTGACAGATAATAAAACACACTTTGTTGGAATTTTCTACAACAAGCCTTTATTACTTTAATAAATCACGGGGGGCAATCATCAGGAAAAGAGCTGTGCTTTTCCAGCCAGACTTCTAAGAGGAACATTTGGCTTATTTTGCTACTGTGGGGCCAAATTCTGTTGCTAAATTACTCTATTTTGAATACTAAGGAAGCTTTCTCTCTCCTAGAAGTGAGCTCTGTCTCTAGCTGAAAAACTCTCAAAATTACACCTTTGTTTTTTATTGTGAATTATAATCACTGCCAGAGTGTTAGAAGATATTTTAAAAGTTAAGATTAAAAGTCACCAGTAATCCTAACACGTGGAGGAAAATATCCTTTATGTCTTGCTCTGTTACTTTCTAGGATATACAACCTTACATACATAAATTGTACTTAAAAACAAAAGTAGTGTTAATATACTGTTGGTTCTTATAAATATCATTCAGTAGAAATATATTGTCCTCACTTCCTGTAATTTATACAGACACAGTATAGCGGCTCCATGGCCTTCCATTGTATATATCTTTCTGTGAGGTTTTGTCAGATTCCCTGCTGATTGATAGTCATGTTGCTTCCCCTTGTTCCTACTGTTAAAATGTTGCCATGTCTTGTGAGGACTTTAGGGAAACGTCTGTGTCCACAGATGTAACCTTGTCCCGCTCCACTCCAGTGAATGTGGACTAGCAGGTGATGGTGTCTTGATCACTATACCTAAATTTTAGTTTCCCCCCACTGTGAGACACAGAAGCAGTAAGAAGGGACCACAGGAAAACCATGCCCAGGCCAGCTCCCTGTAGGTTTGGTGTCCTGCTCAAAGAAGTGGTCGGGAAATTAGTCACATGATCACTCTGGGGAGCTCAGCCTCTGTGATGGGATTTTTTTGAGTTGAGGATGTGAGCACTTTGGATCCTAACCCACAAACACTGGATTTGGATGTTGTAATACATTTTTCTGGTGCTGATGGCTTTCCAGATTGTCTTCTCAACGACTTATAACAAAGAGCGTCAGAGCTCTCAGTAACAGACGTGAACAAAACAGGGTCACGCAGGCCAGGAAAGGCCTCTGAGCATGGACTGCACCGGCCGGCCTGCCCTGCTGCTTCCTGCTGCCGCTGTGTGTCCACCTGCTGTCCCCAGCGGAGGCTGACCTCCCGCGGCCCACTCCAGCCTGGGCTCACCAAGGCTTTCTGAAGACACTGCTTCCCTCCAGTGTTACTGAACTCGGGTCCAGCTACTTGTCACTCAGAAGCCCATGCTTGAGAGGCAAGTGCTGGTAGAAAGGAAAGGTTGCTTTATTTCAGAGGCTGGCAATTGGGGGAGAAGGCAGACTTGTGTCCAAAGACCAGCTCCCCACTTACAATCAGTGGGCAAAAGCTGTTTAAAGTGTGTGTGTGTGTGTGTGTGTGTCTGTCTGTGTATTTATGTACTTATTTGGCTGTGTTGGGTCTTAGCCCCTGCGTTGGAAGGTGGAGTACCAAGGGCAAAAACTTTAAAGGGGAGTTTTAGGGGTGCACAAGTGGACGGATGGGGCTACATATGGAAACAACACAGGCAGCTCTGATAGTCATCTTGAAATTGATCATAGTGGTTTGATCAGTATTATCTTGATTGTTTTGAGTACAGTTAATCTTCAGTTTAGGGTTGGTTTGTTCCCATTCTTTGAGTCCATTTCTCAGGACTGTGGCAGCTTATGTCATGGCTATAGTCTGGTCATCATGTAGTTAGCTTTTTCCCCTTGGAGGGGTTTCAGTATCTACAAAATCGCTCACAAGATACATCTCAGAATATTATGTATTGCCTTGAGGAGGAACTAAAGGTCCTTGACTGTTTAATGACTATTAGTTGGTCTTGTTAGGCTGATTTTCCTTTGTTTCTGTATTTTCCCATTTCTCTGCTTAAGTTTGTTTCTCGACTAAATCTTTTCTGCAGAAAAGAGGCAGGCAGAGGACATGAGGATGTGAGAGAGGCCTCACAGCTCCAATTCACCAATGTAATTCTCTTAAAAATTAGATCATATCACTGCTTCTAGAGTGTGCTGGCTGTGTGTCTTCAGACATGGGACTCCTGATGGAGACAAAGCCCAACTTATTTTGACACTTTAGAGGCTTGCTCATAAAATAGGCATCTGAGCAAGTCTTGCCCACCCGTTCCATTCTTTCCCAAAGACTCAACCAAAGAAAAGATTCCCTCTTCCTAGGCAAAACTCATCTTCATCTTTCAGCAGTATGCAGACAAATGAACAGGGAAACCAAGAAATAACTTCCTGAGGATGTCAGTACTTCTGGGTCAGATTCTCAGCTGGACTTAAGAGCAGGTACTCAAGCACAAGCATCACCTTCTCAGAAATGTCTTCTTTTCTGAATAGAAAGCTTTTCATAGCTTCCGGGGAACTCATCTCCAATGCGGCAGTGGAAAGAACAAGTAGAATATACACATTTGCAAGCATTTGTTAAATATTCAAGCATTTGTTAAATAGAATACTCAAGCATTTGTTAAATAAAACCAAATGGACCTTCAAAAATACTGAGGTAATTTTTCCACCCTCACCAACTGGGAATGAGGGTACTCATAACCATCCCAGCACTGAGCATGGCTCATTTATGCCAAGATGTTACAATTTTTTCAACTTCCTGATTCTTTTATTGGAGTTTCTCTGGTGACTCAGATGGTAAAGTCTGCCTGCAACGCAAGAGATCTGTGTTCGATACCTGGGTCAGGAAGATCCCCTGGAGGAGGGCATGGCTACCCATTCCAGTATTCTTGCCTGAAGAATTCCATGGACAGAGACGTTTAGCATATTGAGTAGTATTTAACAATATGTTTACTATTTTTATATATAACATAGTATTGGTGATATGTACCTTTTTTGAGCTACTTCCTTATATTCTCAGCTCAATTTTCTATTCAGATGTTTCTCTGGTATAAGACACTTAGCTAATGCAAAACCATGACAATCTAATGTCATTATATATAATGTAATTATATATAATTAAATGAGAAGATAAGGTCACCATGAGTCAAAAACTCAAAACTCAACAGAAAATATTAAGGCATGAAGTGAGCACTGATCAAACACAGAAAAGCTACAGAAGAGAAAGGCAAAGTTAATTCAAAAGTGAATACTAAATTACAGAAATAAACAATGGAAGTGATATGAAACCAAAAGCACAATAAGGAACATAATGGAGAAACATAAGAAATGCCAAGAAGAAAAAAATGATCATAGAGTTCATGGTACAGAATACTAGCAGAGAGCATCCAATATACAAATACGTTGACTTCCTCAGAAAAATAAAACAACGGAAGACATTATTTAGAATTTAATTCAAGGAAGTTTTTCTGAAAAAAAAAAAGATGAATATACACATTGAAAGGTCCTACTACTGTATAGCTGGGAAAATTGAAATATAACCTAGTAAAAGAAATGTTGAAGATGAAAAGAACCCTAGGCCTCCTGGCCAAAAGGAGAATAAATAAAATTACTTTGGCATCAGACTCCCAACAGCAGCATACATAGGAAGGAAGAGTAGTGTAACTTTTCATGAAAGTTAAGGGCAAAATGCAAGCTTTTATTAAAAGGTCACAACGGAACAGTTGAGATAACTGTTCTTCAGGAAGCAAGACATTTAAAGACTTTAAAGATTAATAGTTTAGAAAGTTAATCTGTGGGCCAAAATTGCCACCTTTGTTTCATGGGAAATAGATGGGGAAACAGTGGAAGCAGTGTCAGACTTTATTTTGGGGGGCTCCAAA
The DNA here is from genome assembly GCF_963930625.1 of Muntiacus reevesi. Classification (NCBI taxonomy): domain Eukaryota; kingdom Metazoa; phylum Chordata; class Mammalia; order Artiodactyla; family Cervidae; genus Muntiacus; species Muntiacus reevesi. The sequence continues at coordinate 110,502,429 of NC_089254.1, read as the reverse complement.
ATCACTGCAGATGGTGACTGCAGCCATGAAGTTAAAAGATGCTTACTCCTTGGAAGGAAAGTTATGATCAACCTAGATAGCATATTAAAAAGCAGAGACATTACTTTGCCAACAAAGGTCCGTCTGGTCAGGGCTATGGTTTTTCCAGTGGTCATGTATGGATGTGAGAGTTGGACTGTGAGGAAAGCTGAGCACCGAAAAATTGATGCTTCTGAACTGTGGTGTTGGAGAAGACTCTTGAGAGTCCCTTGGACTGCAAGGAGATTCAACCAGTCCATCCTAAAGGAGATCAGTCCTGGGTATTCATTGGAAGGACTGACGCTGAAGCTGAAACTCCAGTACTTTGGCCACCTCATGCAAAGAGTTGACTCACTGGAAAAGACCCTGATGCTGGGAGGGATTGGGGGCAGGAGGAGAAGGGGACAACAGAGGATGAGATGGTTGGATGGCATCACCGACTCGATGGACATGAGTTTGAGTAAACTCTGGGAGTTGGTGATGGACAGGGAGGCCTGGTGTGCTGCGATTATTGGGGTCGCAAAGAGTTGGACACAACTGAGCGACTGAACTGAACTGAACTTGTGTAATACACTGGTTAAATTCTTTTTTTTTTTTTAGCATGGTTGGAAAAATATGAAAATAATACTTAATGACACATGAAAGCTATATGAAATCCAGAGTTCAATGTCTATAAGTAAAGTTTTGTTAGAACACGGCCACTCTTACTGACCTCCGTGTTGTGTATGAGCTCTGGTGCCACAGTGGCAGAGTTAATAGTTATTAACTATGATCTGCAGAGCCTGAAACATGTACTTTCTGGCTCTTTATAGAGAAAGGTTACCAGCACTTGATTTAGAATGAGGACGGTTCAGTTTTAAGTCCAGTGTTGTCCTGAGATTATTCTCTGTACCATCTTTCAGAAGGTCTGCAGAAGCTCAGGGTCATGGACAGCAAGCTTGGAGTTACTGTTTGGAAGCATCGTTGGGATGGTTTGGACTTAGAGGAGTAGGGAGGAGCAAGATGCCGCACAGATTGGGGAGCCATCTAGTTGTTTGCATGTTTTGCAGTGTGCAGTTCACTTAAACTTACGTGTCTCCGCAGTATAGTGAGTACTTGTTTGGGTGTCTCAGCCTCTTGAGAGACATGCCCGTTGTCTCAGCACGTGTTCCTCTCACCCCCTACTCACCCGAAAGAAGGCATTCCTGGTGAGGGATGAGCTCACAGTCTAGGATGTATCCTCTGGATCCACAGTTGTCTTGGTTCTGAAATAGCTAGTCAGGCTTTCTTCCTGGACCATTGACCTCTGACTTGAGATGGTCCCATCTTTCCTCTCGAGATTATGTGCTGAAACCTGGTGCTAACCCCTTGGGCCTGCCATCTCAGCCATTTACCTCTTAGTTTACAATCATCACCTGTGGCCTCTATCAGTTCATCATCTTTCTGGACACCTGTGTGTTGTCTCAAAACAGCACAACAGGCTGTCCCACCCATCCAGCCACAACTCTCACTCATCACTAGTATCATTGTGGAAGAGAATTCATAATATGCATCTCTTCTCTGTGGGCACCAAATCTCTATCCCTTTGACTCCATGTTGGACCTAAGGCTGAGCTCATACCTGATGCTCCAGTGCAAAGATACCAAGGACACTGCTTCTTCAGTCTCCCACGTTAGCTGAATCTTTCTAAAGCGTCTCAGAAAGAGCTGAGAAATGAGGGCTGTGGTGCTTTACCTCACTGCATTACGTCCAAGTCCATTCTTCATAATTCCTCCAGTGGGAAAGGCAGGGTTTACACTTCGTACTTTCATTCAAAACACATTTGAGAGCATACTATTGTTCCAGCACTGATATGTCACTAACATTGTTATGGAAGAGAATCCATAATAATGCATCTCTTCTCTGTGGGCACCGAGTCTTCATAGCTTAGCAGCTGTAGACAGGAGAGTTAGCCTCTGGGCCCATGAATTTTATACACCATCTGTTCCCTGATGTTTGGCTAAATATTATTCTAGGTGTTTCTGAAGGGTCTTTTAAAATTGATTTTTATTTGAGTACAGTTGATGTGCAGTGTTGTATTAGCTTCTGGTATACAGCAAACAGAATCAATTGAACATATACACATGCCACTCTTTTTTAGATTCTTTCCCCATGCAGATTATTACAGAGTATTGAATAGAGTCCCCTGTGCTATAGGCTGGTTATTATCTGTTTATGTACAGTAGTGTGTACATGTCAATCCCAATCTCCCAACTTATCCCTTCTGCCTCCCCTGCTTGGTAGCCATAAGTTTGTTTTCTACATCTGTGACTCTATTTCTGTGTTGTAAATAAGTTCATTTCTACTATTTTTTCAGGTTCTACATATATGCACTGTCACAAGATATTTGTCTTTGTCTGACTGGCTTCCCTCAGTATGACAATCTGGGCCCATCTGTGTCACTCCAAATGGCCTTATTGCATTCTTTTTTATGGCCACGTAATAGTCCATTATATGTATGTACCACATCTTCTTCATCCATTTGTCCACTGATGGACATGTAGTTTGTTTTCATGTCCTGGCTATTGTGGAGGTATTTTTAAGATGAGACTAGCATTTGAATCAGTAGACCTGGCATAAAGCAGATTACCCTCCATAATACAGGCAGACTTCATGCCGGCTGTTTAAGGGCTTGGGGGGGAAAGACTGAGATGCCCTGAGGTCAGAAGGCCCTTGGACCCCAGCTGCAGCATCAGCTGTTCCCTGGGTCTCCAGCCTGCCAGCTGGTGCTGTAGATTCCAGATTCCAGACTTCCCAGCCTCCACAATCGCCCGAGCGACTCCTTAAACACCCTTTCTCCCCCTTCCTCTCCCTCTTTCCCCCTCTTCCTCTCTCTGTCCCTACACATGTGTACACCCTTCTGTGGATTTCATTTCTCTGGAGAACCCTGACTGACACAAATTCTCTACACAAACCTAATTCTAATACCTAGAAAATCTGTTCCTCTCAGAGTTTTCAAGGCTGCTGTCGTCCTCTCAGAATGCCTGTACACAGCTGGGTGGATCTACCCAGTCCTTCTGTAACAGCTTTAACTTTCAATCCTGGTGGATTGGATACCTGTCATGGCCAGGGAGAAGTCTGTTTGCCTAGAAATGACTGAGAACGAGGCACGTGAATATATTCTTTAAAAACTGGTAAAAAAAAAAAAAAAGTGTACCAGTTCCTCCTGAATTTTCATTTTGAGCAAGTGACACTGGTTGAATTAGCCCAGACTACCAGAGCAAATACCATAGACTGAGTGGCTCATACAACAGAAGTGTGTTTTCTCACAGGCCTGGAGGCTGGGGGGAGCCGAAGTCCAAGGTCAAGGTTCCGGCCAATTGGGTGTCTGGTAAGAGCTCTCTTCCTGGCCTGCAGATGGTCACCTTCCCGCTGTGTTCACATGGTCTCTTCTTTGTGTGCATGGAGAAAGAGAGAGCAAGCTCTCCAGTGTGGGCCTTCTGATGAGGGCACTAATCCCATCATGGGGCCCCACCCTCTTGACCTCATCTAAACCTAATCACTTCCACTCTCCCAGTATCATCAAGCTGGGGTCAGGGCTTCAGTGTTTGAATTTATGTGCGTTTGGGAGACATTCAGTCCATAATGGGTTTGCCCCTTAGGAGAAAATTTCAAAAACAAAATTTTCATAGACTAGAAGTTATAGATAATAGATGAAATAGAGGGAAAGGTTTAGTTGGGTGAAGTTTGATTTTGTCTTTTCTTGGAACTGGCTCCAGTGACCACTATAGAAACTGGTTTTCAGTTTGTTGTTGAAATATCAGAGATTGGTTTTTTCCTTCACTTTTTGAAAAGTCATTTTACCTTGTTTCAAAAACCCATGTGCAGATGTGACTAGTTGAAAACAACAAACCCATCATTTCTAAAGCGAAGATTCTGTGCGACTGAGTCCCATTATTTCTGCAAGCTCTGTGAATAGGGCTGCTGGTAAGCTGTTTGTTCAAACCGTGGATCTATAAACTGAATTCTCTCATTAGGGTTTCAGCTCGCAAGGGCACCTTCCATTTTTGGAGACAGTTATCTAAGGTCCAGTGCTTTGGGCATAAACATGGCTTACTGTCTATTGATCATTGCCCATGGAGCTGCAGGAGGACCCTCAGAACACAGGAGAGCTCTGGCTCTGGCGGCTTCCAAGGAGGAGGAGGTTAGCTCGTTTAGCTACACCAGGGCTGGAGGCTGGCGTCCGTCGTCACAAGGAATATAGAATTAGAGTTCATTAAGACCAAGATGAATGTCTCAGAGGCATTCACACCAGTGTGGGCTCAGTCTGGGTGCCAACATGTTCGTGTTGCTAGCAATGTAAAGGGCAGCACCCACAAAATAACAAGGTCAGAGGGGTTCGGGCTGTGTATTGGGTTTGCTTTATGCTCTAACTTTGTTCTCTTTGTGCTTGGTGGGCTGGGGCTGAGTTATCAGTCTTCCTGGAATGTATGGAGAAAAGTAATTGACGGTGAACTCTCTTTATACTTCCAGAAAACCAATTTCTCTCCGTTGGCATTCTGCTAAGTCTTCTGAAGAGCTTAAAGTTTTTATTAGAACAATTATTTTATTGTCTGGATTTCTTATAAGCTGCCTCAGAATGTTCCAGGGACCAAGGAAGGAAATAGTGAATTTTTTTTTTTTTTGTAACTTAACACTTCAATTAAAGCACAGAAGCATAGCTAGGAAGTGGTGAATGAAATATGTGTATTATTTAAGTAGTTGGTTTTCACCAGGGAGAAGATACTAGTTCAGGCTAGTTCTTCTCTTCCCAAGGTGTTCATATCCGAAACCTACTTTACTGTATACCTGGAGAGAGGAAGTATGTGAGTTTTAGAACTCCGTCACCTCAGAGAAGTCTCCATTGGGATTTCAGCCGCACAGACCAGGGAGCAAATGCAGTGTTAGTGAGGCAGTGACTGAACCAGCCCACTGGGCAGCTCCGTGTCATCCAGCGAAGGGAGAAAGAACAAAACTGCCTGAACCACACAGCATCTAGTTTCTTCTGGTAGGGGTCTCCCGGAGAATGCATGCACTTGATGAAAGGGTCCTGTTGCTAAATCAGCTTGAAAGCCGGTCACTTGAGCATCTCTGCTCTGCAGCATCACAGAGTCATCTGAGAAATAAAAGCCACCTGCCCTGGGATGGGAGCCTCCCCCCCCACCCCCCCGCCCCCACCTCCCAATCCTCCCCTTCACATCTCATCCAGCCTGGGCTTTAAGGAAAAGCTGGGATGGGGCCCTGGGGTCAGACAGAACTTGATTACAATCACCACTTCTTGCTCCTTTCCGACCATAGGGTACAGCGGTAGAGGGTCTTCTTTTAAATGGCTTTTCCTTTCCATCTATGTAAATAGGCACCGCTCGGCTCCTGTTCCCAGCCTGAGCCTCCCTGAGCGTCAAGGCTCGTGTATCTTCTGAGTCAGGACTCCAGATGCTCTCCGCCCATCCCACAAGACTGACGTCTCAACACCCCTTGCTTCTCCTCCCCCGCCAGGGACCTCAGGCCCGGAGTCCCAGGCGGGGTCCCTGCAGAGTGGCCCTGATCGCTGGGGGCGGGGTGTGCACAGAGGGTGATGTGAATATCGTCACCACGCGGTGGGAGATGCGACACCCAGGTCTCCCCTACAGGAAGTGCCCTCCTGGTTTCTAAATAAATTCAGTCTGGGCCATGCATCGAGTCCTCCTGTCTACTGCTGCCTTGGGACTTGGTGCTGACTGAGGCGTCAGAGCCATCTTTGCAGTGAATATAAGACCAAACTTCGAACCAAGGCCACAAGTGGACTTCAGTTCAGTCGCTCAGTCGTGTCTGACTCTTTGCAACCCCATGGACTGCAGCACGCCAAGCCTCCCTGTCCATCACCCACTCCCAGAGCTTACTCCAACTCATGTCCATCGAGTCAGTGATGCCATCCAGCCATCTCATCCTCTGTCGTCCCCTTCTCCTTTCGCCTTCAATCTTTCCCAGCACCAGGGTCTTTTCCAGTGAGCCAGTTCTTCACATCAGGTGGCCAAAGTATTGGAGCTTCAGCTTCAGTATCAGTCCTTCCAATGAATATTCAGGGCTGATTTCAGGACTGGTTGGATCTCCTTGCAGTCCAAGGGGCTTTCAAGAGTCTTCCCCAACACCACAGTTCAAAAGCATCAATTCTTAAGTGCTCAGCTTTCTTTATGGTCCAACTCTCACATCCATACATGACTACTGGAGAAACCATAGCTTTAACTATACATCCCTTTGTTGGCAAAGTATTGTCTGCTTTTTGATATGCTGTCTAGGTTGATCATAGCTTTCCTTCCAAGGAGCAAGCATTAAAACAAACGGATATAGATTTCCTATTTTTAATATGTTAATTAATATAATTCAGTATGTACAAAATAATATATATAACAATATATCTGTATTATAATAATTCAAAGGCATAATACATAATTTTTAAATGCATGCATTCAAAGAATCAGGGACATAGCAAACCACAAGCAGTTTTATTGTCCAAGACCTTTTTAAAGTTTTGTATGATCACATAAACACCACATCATCACTTAATTGTCTTGCCTCACCAGTTACATTGACGTGTTCATTAAAGTGTTACCACTTTTCTGCTTTCATCGTTGCCAGTATCGGTCTCACAGCGGGTATCTACATACCAGTGAATAGCAGCAGCTAACATGTCAATCAACCATCACCTTAAAGTGCCCCTGTTTGATGAATAAGCCTTCATAGCCCTTAGTGATGAAACTATTTAAGAAGTCAACAACTTTGTGACAGTTGTGTTATTCTAATCTCGATCTGAGGCTAGAAATCTTTGTTTGGCAACATTTGAATAAATTCTATACAAATGGAACCCATGGCAAATAAGCAAGTTTGACACATTCTACGGAGCTAGCAGTTATCTCAGTGCTGTGGACAGTTATTTAAAAACGGAAGGTGGTATTTGATTTGACTTTTAGTTCCAGTTCCAAGCTCTTGGGATGCATTTTAGAATAAACTGGCCAGTGGGAACACTTGCCTCTGTAGGTTCGGTGTGCATGTGTGTGGGGCCATATTGACTGGTCTTGCAGATGTGGCTGTGTCCTTTGATATGCTCAGAGAGAATGTTTCCAGGGCAAATAGTGGGACATAGTAAGTACTAGGGTGAACTTTCTGGAACCATGGAATGGAGCCCTGTAAGTGGGGACTATTCCAGGAAACTTGAAGTTATGGTTTCCTTCCCCCTAGAAGTCCCGGTTGTGACTCCTTACTCATCTTTTCCTGTCTGTTCCCATCCTGCCTGGACTGATCTGTTTCCTCCCTCCCCTCTGGCTGGCTTGACTCTTCTGGGATGAGGACGCTAAACCACGCTGCAGTGGACTTTGGAGAGGAAAGTGCACTTGGTGGGCCAAGTCCGTGGCTGTTCCCTACGGAGTGAGGACGAGCAGATCACGGCATGAAAGGAGGTCCCGGAACCGCCCGGGGAGACTCGCCTTCCCGCTGGGAGTGCAGCAGTGAGCCAGTCGGCTCTGGGGGCCTCCCTCTGGCCTCAGAGGCCTATCTCTGGCAGGCCGCCGCCGGGTGGGATGGGGAGATGGGCGAGTGCCGCCGGCCTTGCCAGCCTCGCGCTCAGCGGTGCCTGGAGAAGAGGCTTTTGAAGGCGCTGTTGTAGTTCTTGTTGAAGGCCGTGTAGATGAGGGGGTTGAAGAAGGAGTTGGAGTAGCCGAGCCACAGGAAGACGCTCTTCCAGGCGGCGGGGACGTCGCAGGCGCACAGCGGGCTGAGCAGCTCGGCGGTGAAGAACGGGATCCAGCAGAGCACGAACACCCCGATGAGGATGCCCACCATGAGGGCGGCGCGCTGCTCCTTCTGCTCGGGCCACGCGTCCCCGGCCTGGAAGGCGGCCCCGGCGCGGCGCGCGGCGAGGACCAGCTCGGGCCGCTGGGCCGCGCCCTTCACCTGCGGAGGGCAGACAGGCGTCGGAGGAGCCGCCCCGCTCACGCCCGCGGGCCTGGGCCGGCTGACCCGAGGCCGCACGTGCGCTTCCAAAGTTCTGAAATGTCCGGTGCAGGGACCCTGTGCCCCCCCCCCCCCCGGGGGCCGAAAGAGCTGGGTGTTTGCTCACATCCTGGCATCTTACATCTTGTTGATCTCCTTCTGGTTTACCCCCTGCCCCGACTTTTATGGAAAACAAGAGATGCTAAACTCAGATTCCCTCCACCTGGGCTCTCCCAAGTCCCCTGGAAGGCTGTTTCTCCAGCGTCAGGAGTCTTCTCTAAGGAGGCGGAATTCCTGGGAAAAGAGGCTCTTGCCTCCATTCCAGCTTTTTAATTTTTTTTTTCCTCCAGATCTTTGGGGAACTGGAATAAGGTGTGTCTGATGACAAGACCCCTGACACAGGAGGAAATGACAATGGGTTGATGTGCTAAATGAGCAAATTAGTTGACCCTGTCACAATGTGGGGCAGTTCCTGGGTTGATCCATCATTCACTAGTGGAGAGACTACCCTGACATCAAACTGTAACTCCAGCTCTCTGTGATCCCAGGACACTTGACCAGGAGCGGTGCCCGCTCACGCCCCAGTACTGCGCAGCGTTCTAGGCAGTGGGCTAGGTCCCAAGGTCTGTCTCTCTAAGCCATGTAACCAGTTCATGGCTGCATCTACAAAGTGAAGTCAAGAGGAGCTATTCATAACCTACCACTCCAGGCCCCTCTAGGGAACCTCTCCATCCCCACCCGCCCCACTCACTGCCTGCCTGCCTGCCCCGTGGTGGTCAGGGCCACTTCAGGTCAACTCCAGAAGACCGTCCTAGCTCTTCAGACACTCAGATTCCAGTTGTGAGATGCTGTGAGCCCACAGTGAGACTGCCTCCATGAGGGGTGAGATACACCCCCAGTACTGCGCTTTTATCTCTGGGAGTTTTCTACTGCATAAGGGGAAAAGTTACACGGCTTCCATCCCGAGGGGCCGCCTTCTCTGCCAGTGACTGCGACTCTGCTGCGACATTCAGACCCAGCCCTGTACCCATGTTCGCCTGAGAGATGAGGGGTCAAGGGCTGTTTGTCATCCAGGTGTGCCACACATTCAGGTGTAGGATGTGAGTATTTCTGTAGAGGGGGGCATTAGGGAAGGAAGCCCAAGTGTCATAGACAGTCCTGTGGAAACCCGTCCCTTCAGGTCATGGTCCTCGTAGAGAAATAAATGCCCTACACGTGGGCCTGCTTGCGCAGGTGTTTGGCAGTTGTACTAGGAAATCCTGACTGCTTTGGCCACCTGATGCGAAGAGCCGACTTGTTAGAAAAGACCCTGATGCTGGGAAAGACTGAGGGCAGGAGGAGAAGGGGACGACAGAGGATGAGATGGTCGGATGGTGTCACCGACTCGATGGACGTGAGTTGAGTAAACTCTGGGAGATGGTGAAGGACAGGGAAGCCTGGCGTGCTGCGGTCCATGGGGTAGCAAAGAGACACGACTGAGCAACTGAACAACAACTATGAAACCCTAGATTCTTCCCATATACTGAACCAGGATTCTTCTGAATTTGGACTGTTTCCACACACAGCCTGTGCTCACTGTAGTTGTGAGAATTCCTCACTGTGTGAGAACTGATGTGTAGCTGTCTCTTAAAGGTTTCCCAGGTTTTATTCCTAAGTTTATCTTCAGGAGGATTTCTCTTGTCAGTGAGACCCACAGGTGGTCTGTCCGTGGTCCCTTTCCCTGAGTTCTTAGCACAGTAGGTGGGGAGCACATTCACAGGGGCCCCTTTCCAGCAGGGGATCTAAATTCACTTTTAACAATTCATATTCCATGGGGTCTTCTCCCACCTCTTAGAATTCTAATTTGAATTCAAGTTAAACTTTTTCCCCCTAAACACATTGTTTCTATGGTTTTCTTTGAGTTGGGAACTTCTGTAGATTAGAGAACTCCTTGTTTCTCAGAATAGCACACTCTCTACAACTTGGATGAGAGGTGTTGATCATTTTGGGAGCCATTCAACTCCAGCTCACCTGGTGAGAGTGTCCTTGGTCTAGAATGGCTCCGCTGGAGGAGGGGCTTTGTGGTTGGGGAGTTTCAGCTCCCGGTGTTGGCAGATGGTTGACTTGGTTGCTTACCCTGTGGCTTTCTGACTAAAGGACTCCTTAGCTCTGCTTGTCAATGATCGCAATAAAGTACTTAATCACGTCTGCTGTATAGACTCTATTGATTACTCTGTCAGTTACTCAGCATGACGGTTAGTAGATTCACAAAAAGAGAGGTAATGGGGTAAAAATAAGTGAAAGCATTCAAGCCAAGCTTCACTTTTCCCATTTATCTTTGTAGTGTTGTATCATTTCTAAAGCAGAAGCCTCACAATTTAAGACTCCCACAGAAAAACTTTTCTAAGTGAACAGTTGTCCTTGTATCTCCAAACAAATGAATTATTTGGGGAATTTGTGCCTCCGAGTTAGACTTTCCATTCTTCCAAAGCGGTTATGTGTTCACCAGTTACCTACCATATAGCACATGCGACTCTGCTCAATGTTGTGTGGCAGCCTGGGTGTGTGTGTGGGCGGGGAGAGTTTGGGGGAGAATGGATACACGTATACACGTATGACTGAGTCCCTCATGGTTCACCTGAACTATCACAACATCGCTAGTCAACTATACCCCAATACAGAATTAAAAGTTTTTTTTTAAAGTGAAACTTTAAAAAAATGAAGATGGTTATGTGTTAGATAACTTGTTGCTATCTAAATGAGTCAATCCTAAAGGAAATCAGTCCTGAATATTCATTGGAAGGACTGATGTTGAGGCTGAAACTCCAATACTTTGGCCACCTGATGCGAAGAACTGACTCATTGGAAAGGACCCCAATGCTGGGAAAGATTGAAGGCAGGAGGAGAAGGGGATGACAGAGGATGAGATGGTTGGATGGCATCACCAACTCGATGGACATAAGTTTGAGTAAACTCCACGTGTTGGTGATGGACAGGGAAGCCTGGCGTGCTGCAGTCCATGGGGTCGCAAAGAGTCAGACACGACTGAGCGACTGAACTGAACTGAATTTGTTGTTTAGTCGCTAAGTTGTGTCCAACTCTATTATAACCCCATGGGCTGTAGTCCACCAGGCTCCTCTGTCCGTGGGCTTTCCCAGGCTCAGATAATAAAATAGGTTGTCATTTCCTTCTCCAGGGGATCTTTCTGACCCAGGGATCAAACCCACATCTCCTGCATTGCAGTCGGATTCTTTACCACTGAGCCACCTGGGAAGCCTAGTTAAATAACTGTTCACTAGTTAATCATAAACCTAGCATGTTCTTTTATTTCCTCAAACTATTCTGCTCACCTCCCTGTTAATATCCCAGGTAATCAATATATTATAATCAATAGTGGGTATGGAAACTAAGGGGTGAAGGCTCTCACCTGGTAAGTGTGGCTTCAGGTGACTGCAGGTGAGACGAGACCATTGTCACGTGCAGGGTGTACCAGTGAGTCAGGATGTTTAATCTAGGAATGACTCTACCCATTTAGGGAGGGCTTTACAAGGGGCAGAATAAGAACGTTTCCACACGCTTAGGAAAAGACCATCTGTCCTGTGGTTGTGGTGACACAGAGCCTTGCCGCTTGTTTAAACCCCTCCAGTGAATCCAGGGCGGTCCAGCACCTGCAGACCAGCCGGTCGGGGTCAGCCCTCATTTCTGAATGTCAGCCAGTTAGGGCAAGGTGTACCCCAAGGCATGCGTCCCTGAGCAGCAGTGAGCCAACAGTGGTCTCACAGAGTCGCCCCCGGTGAGGGGAATGTCTGCTCCTCTCCACACCCTCCTGTCCCCGAGCTCAACGCTGTCCCCACCAATGACAGGCGTCCTGCTCTTCCTGGGGAGATGGTGCCAGACAAGTGTAGCTTTCTCTCACTGTAGCAGGCAGTATTTCTATTTCAGGTGCTATGTGGTGGTTGTATCATCCTCAGCAAGTCCTAGAGGGCCCATGGAGATCGTTTTGAGGACCCTCAACAGGATAGTTGGACTACAGGTGCATTCACGGAGCCCCAGACCCCCGCTGCCTTTGGATCTGCAGACACCCATCAGTCTCAATGAGCTGAGTGCCAGCCCGCTCCACTGGGCTCTTCTCACTCTCTGTGTTTTGTTATCTGAGGATTTGCAACCAAGCATGTCTTTGAATGGGTTTCCCTGATGGCTGAGTGTGTAAAGAATCTGCCTGTGATGCAGGAGACACAGGTGATGCGGGTTCGATTATTGGGTCAGGAAGATCCCGTGGAGAAGGGAATGGCAACCCACTCCAGTATTCTTGCCTGGAGAATCCCATAGCCTGGCGGGCTACAGTCCAAGGGTCACAAAGAGACATGACCAAGTAACTAAACACACGCATACATCATTCAGCTTATGTCTTCATATCAAATAACCGGACCCTTGTTAGAAAGGTGCACCATTTGGAAGTCGACTTACATCTTCTTATAAAGCTGTTAGGTCTCTTGCTAGAGGTTTACCATTTAGCAAAAATGTTATGCCATAACCTACTTATTATATTGTTGTTTTCTTTGTTTTGACTGTTGTTTATCTAAACACCCAAAGTCTTATTTTCATAGATGTTTTTGGTTTGTTTTTTGTCCTGGAATACCTTTTTTTTTTTCCTGTTGACTATGAAAAAGGATTGTTCTGTAAGGCACTGGCTTTATAAACTTCTAATCTTTTCCAAGTTAGACCTGAAGGCTAATGATTTGCGGACTGTTAGACTTATTGACCAATTTGCGAAAAAGCAATTGATCAAACTTTGCTTTGAGTTTTTCACAAACCTTAAGTGAGGGCATCCCCTATCTTGTCAGTTTATGGAATAAATGTCACCTTGTCTAGTTGGCATTCCAGCTCATTGATGATTGGGTTGGTGATCATATGGCCCCTTCTTGGCCTCTGGTCAAGGATCTGAGAAACCATTCACAAGCCCAGACTGTTGGCCAACCCTGGTGGCCTTTTTCTTGTGAGTCATGATTTGTCTTAGAGTCTCAGCCTTCTTCTTTGTGAACTTCTATTTTAAATTGCACTATAATACTAACTCTCACTCTTTTCTTGATAAGTATGAAAAAAGTTTTTCACTTAATAATCTCTGAAAGTCAAAATCAATAAATTAACATATTTAAGATCAGCTTTAGAAAAATAAGACAAACACTAAGCTGTTGAGAGTCAGCTTTTTAGTTGTTCTGCTAAGGACTTAAAGTCTAACTCTGAGTTGGTCTCAAAGATTTTGTAACTTTTCAAAAACCTCCCCTTGACAGGAGACTATTGGATCCCACCAAAAAAAGATACCCCACATCCAAGGACAAAGGAGAAGCCCCAACAAGATGGGTAGGAGGGGCAAAATCGCTTTTAGACTCAAACCCCATACCCACCAGAGATGCTCGGAGGGCTCAAACAAACCTTGTGTGCACCAGGACCCAGGGACCCCGCAGAGGCTGAGCCGGGCCCGCCTCTGAGTGTTAGTGTCTCCTGCAGAGGCCGGGTCAGCAGAGGCCTGCCACGGGGACGGGCTCGGCTGCAGCAGACGTGGGAGGTGCAGCGTGTGGCATAAGTCCTCTTGGAGGAGGTCACCATTAGTCCCGCCACAGAGCGGACAACCCACAAACTGGAGAACAATTATACCTCAGGCCAAACTACAAGGAGGGAGCACAGCCCCACCCCAAAACAGAAAAGGGTCAAAGATTTGCTGAGCATGGCCCCACCCCTCAAAGCAAGACCCAGATTTCTCCCACAGCCAGTCCCTCCCACCAGGAAGCTTCCATAAGCCTCTCATCCTTCTCCGTCAGAGGGCAGACAGAATGAAAACCACAATCTCAGAGAACTAACAAAACTGATCACATGGATCACAGCCTTGTCTAACTCATGAAACTATGAGCCATGCTGTGTAGGGCCACAGAAGACAAAGGGGTCATGGTGGACAGGTCTGACAAAATGTGGTCCACTGGAGAAGGGAACAGCTAACTGCTTTGGTATTCTTGCCTTGAGAAGCCCATGAACAGTCAGTTCAGTCGCTCAGCTGTGTCCGACTCTGTACAGGAGGCAGTGATCAAAACCATCCCTAAGAAGAAGAAATGCAAAAAAGCAAAATGGTTGTCTGAGGAGGCCTTACAAATAACTAAGAAGAGAAACTAAAGGCAAAGGAGAAAAGGAAATATATATATATCCATCTGAATGCAGAGTTTCAAAGAAAAGCAAGAAGAGATAAGAAAGCCTTCCTAAGTGATCAGTGCAAAGGAATAGAGAAAAACAGTAGAATGGGAAAGACTAGAGATCTATTCAAGAAAATTAGAGATACCAAGGGAATACTTCATGCAAAGATGGGCACAATAAAAGAAACAATATGGACCTAACAGAAGCAGAAGAGATTAAGAAAAGGTGGCAAGAATACACAGAAGAACTGTACAAAAAAGATCTTCACGACCCAGATCATCATGATGGTGTGATCACTCACCTAGAGCCAGACATCCTGGAGTGCAAAGTCAAGTGGGCCTTAGGAAGCATCACTACAAACAAAGCTAGTGGAGGTGGTGGAATTCCAGCTGAACTATATCAAATCCTAAAAGATGATGCTGTGAAAGTGCGGCACTCAATATGCCAGCAAACTTGGAAAATTCAGCAGGGGCCACAGGACTGGAAAAGGTCAGTTTTCATTCCAATCGCAAAGAAAGGCAGTGCCAAAGAATATTCAAACTACCACTCAATTGCACTCACTTCACATGCTAGCAAAGTAATGCTCAAAATTCTCCAGGTGAGGCTTCAACAGTATGTGAACCGTGAACTTCCAGATGTTCAAGCTGGTTTTAGAAAAGGCTGAGGAACCAGAGATCAAATTGCCAACATCCGTTGGATCATAGAAAAAGCAAGAGAATTCCAGGAAAACATCTACTTCTGCTTAATTGACTATGCCAAAGCCTTTGACTGTGTGGATCAAAATTCAGTTCAGTTCAGTTCAGTCACTCAGTTATTTCTGACTCTTTGCAACCCCATGGACTGTAGCATGCTAGGCCTCCCTGTCCATCACCAAAATAAACCATGGAAAATTCTTCAAGAGATGGAAATACCAGACCACTTTACCTGCCTCCTGAGAAATCTATATGAAGGTCAAGAAGCAAAAGTTAGAACCGGACATGGAACAACGGATTGATTTCAAATTGAGAAAGGAGTATGTCAAGGTTGTATATTGTCGCCTTGCTTATTTAACTTGCATGCAGAGTACATCATGTGAAATGCCAGGCTGGATGAAGCACAAGCTGGAATCAAGATTGCCAGGAGAAATATCACAATGTCAGATATGCAAATGACACCACCCTTATGACAGAAAACGAAGAGGAACTAAAGAGCCTCTTGACGAAGGCGAAAGAGGAAAGGGAAAAAGCTGTCTTAAAACTCAGCATTCAAAACACAAAGACCATAGCATCTGGTCCCATCATTTCATGGCGAATAGATGAGGAAACAATGGAAACAGTGGCAGACTTTATTTTTTGGGGCTCCAAAATCACTGCAGATGGTGATTGCAGCCATGAAATTAAAAGACACTTGCTCCTTGGAATAAAAGCTATGACCAACCCAGACAGCATATTAAAAAGGAGAGACATTACTTTGCTCACAAAAGTCCATCTAGTCAAAGCTATGGTTTTTCCAGTAGTCATGTATGGATGTGAGAGCTGGACTATAAAGAAAGCTGAGCGCCAAAGTATAGATGCTTTTGAACCGTGGTGTTAGAGAAAACTCTTGAGAGTCCCTTGGACTGCAAAGAGATCAAACCAGTCTATTCTAAAGGAAATCAACCCTGAATATCTATTGTAAGGACTGATGCTGAAGCTGAGACTCCAATACTTTGGCCACCTGATGTGAAGAAGTGAGTCACTGGGAAAGACCCTGATGCTGGGAGAGACTGAAGGCAGGAGGAGAAGGGGACGACAGAGGGTGAGATGGTTGGGTGGCATCACCGACTCAATGGACATGAGTTTAAGCAAGCTCCAGGAGTTGCTGATGGAATGAAAGCCTGGTGTGCTGCAGTCCATGGGGTCACAAAGAGTTGGACACAACTGAGCGACTGAACTGAACTGAACTGAAAACCTCCCCACCTTACACATCTACACCCCCCATATTTCTCCTCAGCTTTACTTAACCTCCTAAATGAACTATCTTTTCCTCGGGGGTTTCCTCGGTAAAACAAAATCACATTGTAAAATTGCCAGGCAAGAAGTCAAACTTAAGGAATGTCAGTTAAAACCTTGATAGAGAGCTGAGATACAGGCTATAAGTGAGAATTTTTCTAAAGTGAAAGCCACTCAGTCGTGTGTGACTCTTTGTGATTCCATGGACTGTAGCCCGCCAGGCCCCTCTGTCCATGGACTTCTCCAGGCAAGAGTACTGGAGTGAGTAGCCGTTCTCTTTTCCAAGGAATCTTCCCAACCCAGGGATCGAACCCAGGTCTTGCACATCACTGGTGGATTCTTAACCAGCTGAGCCATCAGGGAAGCCCCTAGACTTCAGGGAGAAGGGCAAAAAACTGTTACAGAATTTAGAATTTTTAAAGAGTACCAAATAAAATCCTTATTGTCCTAGACTGCAGGTCAGCAGCACCTAGTGAAATTAATTAAAATTTCCCTTAGATGAGCAAAAATATTTAAAACTAGAAGGATAGAAGAGAGAAGAGCTATATAGCCTGGCTATGAAAATTTTAAATGTAAACTAAAGCAATTTCAGAAGCCATTTTTAAAGAGAAGATTGAATGAGCTTTCAAAATTGTAAACTGTATAGAAAATTTTAAATTAGCATTCTGATATAAACCCAACAGCTGACGTATAGTCTTGTTCTAAATGGGCTCAAACCTGAATTAGGGAACTTAATAAGAAAAAAATAAATTTAAATGTGAAATTTCCAATCTAGAAAATACCCAGTATGGAGCTAGACATTTCCTGATACCCTTAGAAAGTAGATAATAAGGGGTCGGAGGGAGTGGGAGGTAGGAGAGAGGTTCAGGAGGGAGGGGATGTGTGTAAACGTATGGCTGATTCATGTTGATGCATGGTAGATACCAACCCTAGACTGTAAAGCAATTATCCTCAGTTAAAAATAAATCTAAAAAAGAAAGCAGATAATCAATACAAGATATGGCTCTCTAGATGAAACATCGAGAAGCACCTCTGTTTTCAAAGATTTGGGTGCCTAGATAAGGCCCGCAGTAAATGTAGACAGTAGAAGTAACCTTGAAAGCAGCAATATCCCGTTTGGCGAAAAACCACCATGACAGCCATCTGAAATCTGCCCAGTGAAGTCACCCCAAGCGAGATACTATCACCCAGCAGCTTCCTGTCCTTCCACACTGTAGGGGGAGTTGCCTCTAATCGTGGACGTACAGCAGTACAGCTTTCTTGTTTATGGTGTGGCTATTGAAAAGGCTCGAGGGAAAAAACCTAAGTTAATGGGAGAATTCAGCGAGAATTCTAAATGATCCTGTGTGCCAACTTGTAGCTGGTATTTCAGGATCATTATGAGAATCCTTTCATTTCAGTAACACAACTACACGTTTAGTAAGTAGAATCTGCTTCCAGGTAAAACGTACTACTGTCCTTCAACATTATCAGATTATAACCGGTCTGTTTGCAAGAGTATCTACACTGTGTGTGATTCAAGACATCACTAGAGAAAGAGCAGTGATCCTAGAGTTCTTGCGGACAAAAGACACCACAGACAGATTGATTGGAGCAGAATGCATGAGAGTTCAGGTGGATTCTCCCTAGTTTGTCATGAATTTGCATTTTGTGCCAATGTGAACGTGCTGGACCATGCTCCAGGTGGGCTAATCCAACCACATGACACCTGTCTAAGAACTATTGCCTGTTGAAGCCCACCCCTCAATTCAGTGATCAAGGCTTTGCCTCCATGCCTCGGAGACATTACTCACATCAATTAAACTAGTCAACACATCTTCAGAAGTTTCTTTTTACATTAAGCCTTTAAACCTTATGTTACCACACGCAGTAAATCCCCATTGCTAACTGAAACCACCCAGCGTTTTTCAGCTAGTTGGTTCATCGTGGTTCAGTGTCCGTTATCCAGAGCTTTGACTGCTTCTGCCCAGTGCTGTCCTGACAAGTGACCGCTCTCCATGGATGAAACTTCGAGAACCAGCATCAGAGCTGAGAATCTGGGCAGTCCTGACAGTCTCTCTGGAGTGAGGACCAAGAGCTGGGGGACGAGAACCACATGTTCCTCAAACTGAGGGCGAGTCTGCGTGTCCTGCAGCCCGGAACCAGGCTTCAATGCACTGTCAGTCAAGGACATTTCGTCTTGGTGGGCTTGACTTTACAAGCCCCCCTGCCGTGACAGCCCCTCACTTCTGGAAGTTAGGCAGCCAGGCCTGGATTCACTCCAGTAACACCCGACCAGCAGGGCTGCTCATCTGGCTGATGTCAAGCTGCTCAGAACCTGGAAGGTCCCCCAGGCCCTTACAGCTGGTAAACCAGCTTTGTCTTCACGTCAGATCTTCAGTCGCGGTTTCATCAGATGGTGTCAAGGGCAAGGCCTCTCTCTCGTGTGTTTCCTGCTTTCATCTCCGTGCCTGACAGAGGTTAGGTTTTCAGTGCATATCTGAGTAAAACTCAGAAGGTAAAGAAGCAGGGAAGAAGTGTGTTTCCCTAGGCAACAGGGCTTGTTGGCGGTAGAACTGTATTTAGAAACTTCGGCACTACCACCAAGAAATCAGGAAGCCCGGCTTTTAATCCACCCTCTCCAGTAACGTGAGAACAAGGCCAGCCCCACGTTTTAGGTGGAGCCCTGGATCGCTTAGAGGCCTTGCAAAGCCACGGGACCCATTTCTGAAAGTTACCTGGCAGAAAAAGAACATGAAGCACTGCTTTGCTTCTGCTGTCGCCAGACCTGAGCAGTGAAAGCCCCCTTTCCTTCTGTACCAAGCCCTCCAGGACACAAGGACAGTTGCCTTTCCCTTTGAAAGCTGCTTGGTGTTGATCACAAGTTGTGTTTACCTGGGTGAGCACCCTGGCAAAAGAGGATCCGCTAAGGAGGGCTGTGGTGGGCCATCTGCCAGCCCCCTTGTGGCTGACCTGGAACTGCGGGGGTGCACACACGTGGACACTCCGGGCAGTTTGGAGGCGTTCCTACTTGCCCATACTCCTTGTCCAGTTTAGAAATCTCATGGGTCAGGGTTTCCCAAATTCATCACTGTTGACATGAATTTGTCAGGAATTCTCTGTCGTTCAGGCTGTCCTGTGTGTTGTACCACACTCAGCAGCATCCCAGTCCCTACACGCTAGGTGCAGTAGCGCCCTGTCCCACGTGTGGCTAATCAGAAACGTTATCAGATAGCCAGGCATTCTGAACGTTTCCTGGGGCAAGGGTAGGGTCATTTGGGTGAGACTGTTGTTGTAGATAAAAGGGCAGAGGGCCTCTTACCCCCTTTTCCTTCTTTCTTCTAGAATGATGCCTTTACCCTTCTCCCCTGCCTTCACCTCTGGTTCCTCTAAGCTTGATCGACTGGTTATGCTTGGAATTAGCTGATGACTCTCAAAAAACACAATCATATCGCAGTGCTCACAACACACGCCTCTCTTCCTGCGTCAGACTCTTCACAGGCAAAGGTGATGTCTTTATCATCCTCTCACCCCAGCGGCCAGCCCATAGTACTCACGCGGTGTGCTCACTGGATTGACTTTCTTGTCCCAGAGCCGGTAACGGACATGGGTGCTGCGTGGATTTCTGATCTAACTCACACATGTGAACTGGGTTCAAGGGGTCACCCTTGGCAATGAGTGGGAGGGGCTGAACTCTCGAGGTTCCCAAATCTTGCATCATAGGGTCAGATTACGAAGAGCGAACAAAGAGCAAGAGAGTGCGGGTGGAGAGAAGATGGGGACTGAGCCCTCCGGGTGCTGGAGCAGTTGCTGGAGCTTAAATGCTCCTTGCACGAAGCTGGGGAGTTGTCTGCCTTAGGATTTAATTTCCTCCTGCAGCTTTCCCCCTGTGCCAGGAGGCAAGCCAGTGGTCCTCAGCTGCACGTGCACTCTGACCGGGGGTGGGACTGGGGCGGGGGTAGCCCCAGAAAGCAGCACCACGGCCCGCGGGAGCAGATGCAGACTCTGAGACGGGCATGTGAGCACCATCTCTGATCTTGCATCAGGAGAGGTGGACGCCGAGAATGACAGTAATCCACGAGATACCACATTTTTGCAAAATTAATTGCTGTAATTTGCAAAGGAAAAAATAGATGGGGTTGATATACTAATGTGCTTTGCCTGGTATATTCCTGCCAAGTCTTCCTGCCAAGTCAGATCACTGCCCCCCTTCCCACCCCTCAAACACCCCCTCTTAAGCCCAGATAAGCACATTTATCTGGTGCGGCCCTGGACACCAGCTTCATCAGATGTTCTAAAGGCGGTTATAGATCCACAGAATTTTCAAACCTAGTGGAACCCTGTAGAATTCTGTAGTTCAGACCCTCATACATATGAGGAAATTAATAATGCATGAGCCATGGCATGCTCTGTGAGCAGAGCAAGTCAGAGCAGAGTGGCTGATGCTTTCTCTCTCCCACTTGACCCTCTTCCCTTCCTCCCCTCCCTCGCCCCAAAATACTAAAAATGTCCACTTCCCACAAACGTGGGGGAAGGTGTGCCGGAGAAGAGGCCTGTGCAAATGCAAGCCAAATGGTTTTTAAGGCTCCCTTCAACACCCACCTGCACGGTTTCTGATACCGGTGAGACGCTGTTGGCCTTCCGGGGGCCCACGCGGAACTTGGCGGCCTTGTAGACCTTCCAGTACACGAAGAGCACCACGCACAGCGGCAGGTAGAAGGCGCCCACGGTGGAGAACACGGCGTAGGAGGGCTCGCGGCTCACCTGGCACTCCTCGCTGCCCTCCGAGTAGGTCTCCCCCCAGCCGAAGAGCAGCGGGGCCAAGGAGATGACGGCGGAGAGCGCCCAGGTGAGCGCGATCATGACGTTGGAGACGCGCCTGCGGGCGCGGAGCGTGTATTCCAGGTGACGGGTGATGGACCAGTAGCGGTCCAGCGCGATGGCCGTCACGTTCCAGATGCTGGCCGTGCAGCAGAGCACGTCGCACGCGATCCACAGCTGGCACAGCCGCCGGCCCAGCTGCCAGCGGCGCCCGGACAGCTCGTGCACCAGGCTGAGCGGCATGACCAGAGCAGCTACCAGCACGTCCGAGATGGCCATGGACGCCACCAGGTTGTGCGGAACGCGGTGGAACGTGCGGACGCGGAGGATGGTCGCCAGCACCAGCAGGTTCCAGGCGAACGTGGCCGCCGCCAGGAAGCCCAGCAGGGTCAGGACAAGCACGCCGAAGACGGAGGGCAAGGGCAGGCCGCGGCGCGGGTCCGCTGCGTCGAAGCTGCTGCGGTTGGTCCCCCCAGGGGCGGGGGCGGAGAGCGCGAAGGAGGTGAGGTTCGCGGGCGGGTCCATCTCTGGGTCAGGAGGCCGGCTCCGTGGTGTGCAGGGGAGGGGCGCCCAGGAGGACGCACGGCGGCCACCGTGCCGGAAGCCAGTCCGGAGGTCTGTCCCCTCTGGCCAGCGGCAGGGTTTCTGGGGAGCGCCTACGGAACGGGCCGATCTCCTGCATCCGTGGGAGACGGGGTGGCGGAGGGGCGGGCGCTGGGCTGCAAGCCGGCTGCAGATCTGAAGTCCTCAGAGGCTGCGGGCTGCGTCTCTCAGCCAGGGCCCGCCTAAGGGTCGCACGGTCAGGCGCTTCGCCTCGGCGGAGACACAGCAGTCTGTTTGCCTAGAGTCGAGCGTCCCCCAAGTGTCGGAGACAAGCTGCGCGGCCCCGGGGCGTGTGGCCGCCGAGAGGGCTGGGTGCGTCAGCGCAGTAGTTCTCGCCGCGTGGCCTCCTCGCGCGCCTCTCTCTCCCCGCAGCGGCCGCGGGCTGCAGCCGCAACTCCGCGCTGAGCGAAGCCCCGCAGGGACCTGCCTTCTGCTTGGCGCCGGCGCCTTCCCGCCCCGTGTGGGGCCGCGGCCCCGCAGAGCGAGTGCTGGCGTGCCCACCCGGACCCGCCTTATCAAACTGGGGAGCCAGCCTACGTAAAGCATCAGCTGATGAGGCCGCCTCTCGGCCCGAGCGCGCCGCGCTGGCGCTGTCCCGGGTGCTGCCGGCTGTCCCCGCCCCGGCCCGCGCGCGGAGCTTGCTGCTGTCCATGGTGCTGCCGCTCCTCCCCGAAATGAGCGCCCCTCGTGGAACGAATTTACCAAAGAACTTTCCTTGAAACATTCCCCTAAGCACTCTACACCCATGGCCTTTCTAGGGGTGGTCTCGATACCTTGAGAGGGTTCTTCGCTTTCCACGGGTCTTACGTTTAATACCTGTCTTCCAAGTTAAGCTTCCGAGTAAAAAGCTTCCCTGGTGGTTCAGATGGTAAGGCATCCGCTTGCAATGCGGGAGACCAGGGTTCAGTTCCTGGGTCGGGAAGATGCCCTGGAGAAGGAAATGGCCACCCGCTCCAGTACTCTTGCCTGGGAAATCCCATGGACGGGGGAGCCTGGCGGGCTGCAGTCCATGACCTCACAAAAAGTAGGACGCGACTGAGCGACTTCACTTTCCAAGTTAAGGGTCTAGTATGATTTCACTGGCTTTTCGGCTCTGAAAGATTTCAGTACCTGACTGCAGGCTTCTTACACACCTGCTTCCTTAGAGGGCTGTCCTCCTTTAAGGAGGAAGGGGAGGATAGCAGTTGCCTGCTGTCCTCGAGGTGCTGAGGTACTGGAGCTAGAATGTTTAGACCATTTTCTCCAAGTCATAGAGAAGTTGCACAGTCTCCAGTGAGCTCTGCCACATTTGCTTCTTGTGAAAGGAAGAAAAGGGTAAAAGTTGTTATAAAAGCTCCATCTCACTCACAAAAAGGAGGAGGGCATATTTAACTCTTCCCCCCCCCCCCACACTCACATAGTCACACACACAAACCCACAGTAACTGAGAAAATATCGAAGTTCCTACCTGGAAGTCGTGATTTAAAGCACTCACAGATACACATGATATAGCAAGATAAAATAACTTAAAATCAGGAAAGTGAGATGACAGAAAAGTAAGATGGTATTAAGCTTTCTTTTTTAAACATGCATACAATGGGTGTCATTGAATCCTATTCATTCACAAGTGGTTGTCCACAAATTTGGTTGGAAACTTTTTAGCTATATGAAAGTGAGAAAAACACGGGCTTCCCAGGTGGTGCTACTGGTAAGGAACGTGCCTGCTGATGCAGGAGACGTGAGAGATGCAGCTTTGATCCCTGGGTGGGGAAGATGCCCTGGAGGAGGACATGGAAACCCACTCCAGGATTCTCGCCTGGAGAATTCCATGGACAGAAGGTCTCAGAGAGTCAGACACGGCTGAAGTGACTGACCACACACATACCAGACTCTAAGGGAGTGAAACAAGCCCCAGGAGGCTGCTCTGAGAAGAGAGAAGTCCCGCCTCCCCCTGAGCTCAGAGGAGAGGACGCAGCTAGGGAATGCTGATGAGAACGTTGTTCATTAAATAAAGGTTGCCCGCAGAGCTGCTTTACCGAACATCTCCTAAAAATAGCTGATGGGGGCTGCCTTGTGCATGCTAACCCATGTGGCTCTAGTCGAAGGGCAGACGTGGTTGTTTAGAGAATGTCACGTTTTTGGAGTCACAGAGCTAGTTAGAATGAAATGTGGGCAGTCTCCTTCTTTGGGGGAAGAAAAGTGCTCTGAGCAGTTCTGCCTTCTGTTTCAGGGGTCCATGGCTGGGTGGAACGGCTGAGCCGTACTGACGGTGAGGATGGCCTGGATAGTGACATCTGCCGGAACAGACATGGAAGGCCATGTGTGTGCTCAGTCACTGCAGTCCTGTCTGAGTCTTTGTGACCCGTGGACTGTAGCCCGGCAGGCTTCTCTGTCTGTGCGAGTCTCGAGGTAAGAATGCCGGAGTGGGTTGCCATGCCCTCCTCCGGGGGATCTTCCCGACCCACATCTCCTGTGTTTACAGGCAGGTTCTTTAGCGTGAGTGCTCCCTGGGAAGCCCTTGGAAGACATCATGGGCTTGAAATGATATTCCAGCCCAAGCACTGTCTGGCACACCTGTCTGTACTGATTGTTAATTGAGCAGCTGTCCAATAAGGGGCCAAGCCAGGAATAACTGAGGATATTTTGTGCAAATGGGATCATCATAAACTTGAGAACTGATGAGAATGCTCTAAGAAAGAGGAGATCCAACGGAATATTTCCAGAAGAGCCAATTTCTGTTGAGAAATCCTGTTTTATTTTGTTACACAGACACAAAGGAAAGATCAAGACATTTCAGCTTTTTAATCTAAAACATGGCCACAGGTTTAGCTTGAAAAAATGCAAACAGGTGTAAAGTTCTCATCTGCCATAAAGCACTTCAGAAATGCCAGTTTTGAGGAATAGGATTTTCTGTTTAACTCTATATTCCCTCTCTCCTAAACCCTCGTTTTGAAGTTCTGATCTCTAGTACTTCAGAATGTGACTGTATTTGGAAATAGGGTCTTGAGAGATAAGATTGAGCTAGAGTGAGGCTATTAGAGTAGGCCCTCATTGAATCTGACCTGTATTCTTATAGGAAGAGGAAACTGGACACCCACCAGCACCAGGGGTGTTGGTGCACCAAGGAAAGACAGCAAAGACCCAGCAAAGAGGTGGCCATCTAAAGCCCAGGGGGAGGCCTCAGGAGAAGCCACACCCAACGATGCCTTGCTTTTGGGCTTCCAGCCTGCAGAACTGTAAGACATAAAGTAAATTTCTGTTTCTTAAGTTGCTGTGTGCTGTTTTGATACAGCCCTCTGGCAAATGAATACACCAACAACAGAAGCCACTTGCTGAAAAGATGCAACCAGGTAGCTAACCAGAGTGATAGGCTGTGTGGTGGTTTTACAGACACATTAACCGATTGTAGGACAGCTACCAAAACATGTCTTTATAAAACGTAATTTGTGGCCATTCTGGCAATAATTAGATTGCAGTCTCAGTTGTCTATTGAAGTTACTTACAGTTTGTGATTAAGCCAAAGAAGCATATAGAAGACTGCTCATTTTACATTTTCCTATTTTCTTAGTGGGAAAGTATGCATCTGTTTCATTCAAGTAGGAGTTGATTCTTAACTGAAAGTTTGAAAGTAAGAAAAAATTGGAAATGCAGAATAGAACCTAATTCTGCTCCACTTGCAAGGATCTGGTCAGTAGGATTTTTACCTACTCACCCTAACCACCACAATTTTGTGAAATCAACAATTCATTAACAGATAATCCTTCTTACAGAAAGTCTGTATTATATACCAGACATTAAATGATACACCCCTGTGATTATACCTCAGAAATTTCTATTAGGAATTCCCTCAAAGGTTATTTCTCCAGTTCCCAAGTGCATGATTGGAATACACTTAATGGCAGTGGGCAGACCCCCACACCGCTTCCTTGACCTGAGTGGGTAGAAGCTGTTGTAATAAGGAAGGCCAAGAGAAAGCCTCCAAAACTTCTCCTTCGACCTTGCAGCCAAGACAGCAGACAGCAGAAACAGCGGCACACAGCTGAGGGGAGTCCACGTGTGCCTCGGTCCTTGGTCCCGGCAGCCCCAGTGGGTCCTGGCGGGGGACAGGGATCAGACCCGAGCTGGTTGTGCAGGACTGCTGGATCGCGTCTCGGCTAGCAAGGGTGAGCACAGCCTTCAGTACCTGGCCGACAGCCACTGCTCCGGCTCCATCCCTATCACTCTGGAGAATCAGAGTGGCTCTGACTCCCTTGGAACAGCCAACGGCAACCAGGATGAGATTCCTGCACCAGAACGAGGTTAGCTTTCCTTCTCGCTGCCTTCAAATGGCCCAAAGGGCCCTGGGTTATCTAGATCGGTGGTTTTCAAAGTGTGGCTCCTAATCCCTTTCAGTGGGTCTGGAAGGTCCAAACTGTTTTCACAATAACAGAAAGATATCGCTGGCTTTTCTCATGGTGTTGGCATTTCATCCAGGGTTGGATGGATGGAGGGGGGGAGGTTTGGGGGAGAGACCTGCCCAGCGCATGCGCAGAGTGGCTGTGTGAAACCACAGCAGTCGTCACGGGCCTTCCTCACTTCTCTGCTCTCACAAGCAGAGGGGAACTCTACGGGGCTCACTGGCAGGTGTCCTAGGGAAGCAGAGACATTGCTAACAAAGGCCCGTCTAGTCAAAGCCATGGTTTTCCCAGTAGTCATGTATGGATGTGAGAGTTGGACCATAAAGAAGGCTGAGCACCAAAGAATTGATGATTTGAACTGTGGTGTTGGAGAAGACTCTTGAGAGTCCCTTGGACTGCAAGGAGATTCAACCAGTCCATCCTAAGGGAGCTCAGTCCTGGGTGTTCATTGGAAGGACTGATGCTGAAGCTGAAACTCCAATACTCTGGCCACCTGATGCGAAGAGCTGACTCATTGGAAAAGCCCCTGATGCTGGGAAAGATTGAGGGCAGGAGGAGAAGGAGATAACAGAGGATGAGACGGTTGGATGGCATCACGGACTCAATGGACATGAGTTTGAGCAAGCTCCAGGAGTTGGTGATGGACAGGGAGGCCTGGCGTGCTGCA
Organism: Muntiacus reevesi; assembly: GCF_963930625.1. Classification (NCBI taxonomy): domain Eukaryota; kingdom Metazoa; phylum Chordata; class Mammalia; order Artiodactyla; family Cervidae; genus Muntiacus; species Muntiacus reevesi. Next base: position 110,475,871 of record NC_089254.1, on the reverse strand, counting down.
GTCCATGGGGTTGCAAAGAGTCAGACACGACTGAGTGAGTGAACAGCAACAACGCTGTTAACCACTATGACAGGGCTTGGCCAGTGAGAACAGAAGCCCTGGAGAGCCAGTTTTCTGGAGAAGAAAATTCTTGGTACTTACTATTGTTTATTCTGCTGGCTGAAGTTACTTACTAGCCTGAAACTAATGAACTAGTGATGGTGATGGGGCTTTTGAACTAGTGTATGCTAGAAGAAGGGGACAATTCTTAAGTGTTTCAGCCTTGAAATTTCTTATGTTCTGGGGGGACTGAGCATGAATGCTCAAATTACCGTTACGTTGGTAAAGTTAAATTGCCACCTTGGGAGGTCTCTAATGGGGTGAGTAACTTCATCTCCTGTAAATGAGTAAGTATATATTACTCCTGGAACAGGTGCAGAGACCACAGATATTCCTAGTTTGCCACCCCCAGCCCCCCGGTTTTTTCCCTCAAGTGTCTGAATGAAAGTGAAAGAAAACAGTGCCACTCGGGAAGAGGGAGGAACAGGGGCATCCTGTCTCCGGGCCTGTAACAGGCGGTTTCCTGCTTCCCTGGTTGACCAGGCATATTTCAGGAAGCTGGCATTTTCTCTGCTTGGCAGTAGGGCAAGCAGCAGTGACCATGGCATTTGGTGAGGTCAAGTCTGTTTTCAGTTACTGGAGCCGTCTGGCTTTTTGAAGAATGGCTGAATGCACTGCTGGGGGAAATCTATGCCTCCTTTGCACATAAAAGGATGTTGGGGGACTTCCCTGGTGGTCCAGTGGTTAAGACTCTGCACTCCCAATGCAAGGGGTGTGGCTTCGATCCCTGGGCAGGGAACTAAGATCACAGGTGATGAAGAACGCGGCCAAAAAAAGAGAGAAGAAAAGGACATGGCTTCTTGAGAATCCCCGAAGCCCAGAGCTCGCAGACTGGCCCTTCTCAAGCCTGTCTCTGAATTGCCCATGCCTCCCTCCCTGACGTGGACGGGGGGCAGTTGCACAGACCTTGGCTTCTCCCTTGCTTCTCATCCTGGTTTTACTTCCTGGGGCAGGGAGTCGATGTGCATATTCTGCAGCCTGTAGGTTTATCTGTTCTGACTGAGCACTCAGGAACTGTCTGCATGCTCACTAGACACCCCACCCCCCATTCATTGGGGCTCAGGTTCTCTCATCTGGCCTCTGTAACCCTCTGGCTGGGGGACCACAATGGAACGCAGATGCCCGAGAGATTCACATCAACGAGGATACAGTTTCTTATCCGAGTTGCTCCCCATCAAAGCTGAGATGGAGACCTGGGTACAAGTGATCTGGGGGGAGTTGACCTCAGAGGGCAGGAGTGGAGGGGCAGGGAGGGGGACAGGAGGGAGGGAGAGCGGGGCAGAGCTCCTTACAGAGCTGACACCCCAGACATCCAGCTTCTACTCGCCTGGAGATGAGGCGTGCCCTTAAAGCTGGGCTCACCTTAGGAGGAGTCAAACATTCCTCCTCGGACTTCTCAGGACTTCTCCGTGAGTTTTTGGAATTGCCCCGGGGCCGTCCGCTTCACCACCTCCCTCCTTCTGGGCCGGCTTTGGTGTGCAGGACAGCTCAGGCCCCCAGCAGTAAAAAAGCCCCAGGACAGTATTGTCTAGCACACCCAGCTCCATCCAAGAGTGGCAGCCGGGATGGGAGGGGGTTTGAGGGAGCGTGGAGACCTGTACGTGTGTGGCTGAGTCCATTCGATGTTTCGCCTAAAAGCTTCTAGAACAACACTGTTCATTAGCTATACCCCAATACAAAATAAAAAGTTTAAAGTTTGAAAAAAAAGAAAAGCCCCCCCGGACAGGAGAGTGGGAGCCCAAAGGACCGTGCCGTCAGCGTCCTTGTGTGCAGGCTTTGTCCACCTGTCTACAGCTGAGATCAGAGCTGGACCCAGCCAGGACCAGCACTTCCTATAAAGTCACAGGTCCCTCTGAAAAAGCCTGAAGATAGCTAATAGAATACACGCATGCCACGCTGCAGAGATTCCCCAAAGGGGCCCAGCCTGCTCCTCGGTCAGCAGGCGCTGGTCTGTGATCATACCTAGGTCTGGGAACTGGGTCAGGGAGTCTGCAGCATCACCGCGGCAGCTGGAGCCGGATCTCTGCCTACCAGACCTGGACTTTTGTCTGATGAAAGTAGCCCCTTAGTGGGTTGCCCTTGTGGTTATTTCTAGGGACCCCATGCTTGGGTAGCTACCGCATGGGATCCCGTGGGTCAGGAAAGTTTGATGAGCTTTTGTCCTCAAGGTCTGTTAGACAAATGTTGTCAACCGTGTCTCTGACAAGTGTTTCCATTCTGGGATCCTGATTTTTTAGTTCGAAGCAGGGGAGTTTATTTCAATATGCCATTTTCCTTTCATCTTCTCTCTCACAGAACTTCTCAAGGATGTCTGTGCTTCCTTTAACAGTGTACTTCTAAAAACATATTCTATTATGGAAAATTTCAAGCATACATAAAACGGACTAAAGCATTTAGAATGACAACCTCCCACTTACCCTCATCTACTTCAGCGCACAGCTCACGGCCCGTCCTGTTCTACCCGGGGTGCGTTCTCTCCTGAGTTGTTTTGAAGCAAACCTCATCATATTATTACATCCATAATTACATGAGCATCTATCTCTATGACAAAGACCATGTTAAACAATATAATCACGTGCATTATCCCACATAAAAAGATTAACACCTGTTCCTTGTTATCAAATCTCCAGGTGGTGTTCAAATTTGGAAACTTTTTAAAGTTGTTGGAATCAGGATCCAAACAGGGTCCACACTTTATATTTGGTGTATATGTCTGAAATCTTTTAAACCTATATCTCTTTAAACCTATCACCTTTTAAAAATTCTTACAACACCTTTATTGAAAAGCTTGATCATTTGTTTTATACATCAGTGCATCTCAAAATTTAAAGTTTAGGTAAATCACCTAGGGATCTTTCAAAAACACAATTTCTGGCCTTCCTTGGTGGCTCGGTGATAAAGAATCCACCTGCCAACGCAGGAGATGTGGATTCAGTGGCTGATTCAGAAGATCCCAAGTGCCGGAGAGCAGCTAAGCATGTGTGCTATGCCGGAACTATTGAGCCTGTGCTCTAGAGCCTGGGAGCCACAGCTAATGAGCCCTCGAGCTGCACCTACCGAAGCCCACACACCCTAGAGCCTGAGCTTGCCAACAGGAAAAGCCTCCACAAGCAGAAGCCCACATACCACAACTAGAGAAAAGCCCATGCAGCAACAGAGACCCAGCACAGCCAAAAGTAAATAAGCACAGTTTAAAAAATGCACTTTCTGATGGTCTGGGAGAGGACCTAAACATTAGCATTTCTAGCAAGCTCCCTTGGGATGTCCTGGCTACTAGTCCACTGATCAACTTAACTACTCTTTTTCTCTCCAGTTTCACTGACATGTAGTTAACAGGTTTAAAATGTATAGCATAAACAAAAAGAATAAAATACTTAGGAGTATATCTGCCTAAAGAAACAAAAGACCTATACATAGAAAACTATAAAACACTGATGAAAGAAATCAAAGAGGACACAAACAGATGGAGAAACATACCGTGTTTATGGATTGGAAGAATCAATATTGTCAAAATGGCTATTCTACCCAAAGCAATCTATAGATTCAATGCAATCCCTATCAAGCTACCAACGGTATTTTTCACAGAACTAGAACAAATAATTTCACAATTTGTATGGAAATACAAAAACCTTCAAATAGCCAAAGTAATCTTGAGAAAGAAGAATGGAACTGGAGACTCAACCTGCCTGGCTTCAGACTCTACTACAAAGCCACAGTCATCAAGACAGTATGGTACTGGCACAAAGACGGAAATATAGATCAATGGAACAGAATAGAAAGCCCAGAGATAAATCCACGAACCTATGGACACCTTATCTTTGACAAAGGAGGCAAGGATATACAATGGAAAAAAAGACAACCTCTTTAACAAGTGGTGCTGGGAAAACTGGTCAACCACTTGTAAAAGAATGAAACTAGAACACTTTCTAACACCATACACAAAAATAAACTCAAAATGGATTAAAGATCTAAATGTAAGGACAGAAACTATAAAACTCCTAGAGGAGAACATAGGCAAAACACTCTCCGACATGAATCACAGCAAGATCGTCTATGACCCACCTCCCAGAATATTGGAAATAAAAGCAAAAATAAACAAATGGGACCTAATGAAACTTAAAAGCTTTTGCACAACAAAGGAAACTGTAAGCAAGGTGAAAAGACAGCCCTCAGATTGGGAGAAAATAAAAGCAAATGAAGCAACAAAGGATTAATCTCAAAAATATACAAGCAACTCCTGCAGCTCAATTCCAGAAAAATAAATGACCCAATCAAAAAATGGGCCAAAGACCTGAACAGACATTTCTCCAAAGAAGACATACAGATGGCTAACAAACCCATGAAAAGATGCTCAACATCACTCATCATCAGAGAAATGCAAATCAAAACCACAATGAGGTACCATTACACGCCAGTCAGGATGGCTGCTATCCAAAAGTCTACAAGCAATAAATGCTGGAGAGGGCGTGGAGAAAAGGGAACCCTCTTACACTGTTGGTGGGAATGCAAACTAGTACAGCCGCTATGGAGAACACTGTGGAGATTTCTTAAAAAACTGGAAATAGAACTGCCATATGACCCAGCAATACCACTTCTGGGCATACACACTGAGGAAACCAGATCTGAAAGAGACACGTGCACCCCAATGTTCATCGCAGCACTGTTTATAATAGCCAGGACATGGAAGCAACCTAGATGCCCATCAGCAGATGAATGGATAAGGAAGCTGTGGTACATATACACCATGGAATATTACTCAGCCATTAAAAAGAATTCATTTGAATCAGTTCTAATGAGATGGATGAAACTGGAGCCCATTATACAGAGTGAAGTAAACCAGAAAGATAAAGAACATTACAGCATACTAACACATATATACGGAATTTAGAAAGATGGTAACGATAACCCTATATGCAAAACAGAAAAAGAGACACAGATGTGCAGAACAGACTTTGGGACTCTGTGGGAGAAGACGAGGGTGGGATGTTTCGAAAGAACAGCATCAAAACATGTATATTATCTATAGTGAAACAGTGAAACAGATCACCAGCCCAGGTTGGATGCATGAGACAAGTGCTCGGGCCTGGTGCACTGGGAAGACCCAGAGGAATCGGGTGGAGAGGGAGGTGGGAGGGGAGATCCGGATGGGGAATACATGTAACTCCATGGCTGATTCATGTCAATGTATGACAAAACCGACTTCAATATTGTAAAGTAATTAGCCCCCAACTAATAAAAATAAATGAAAAAAATGTATAGCATAATGATTTGACTTAACATATATCATGGAATGGTGTCCTCAATAAGTTTAGCAAGCATCCATCATCTCATATGGGTACCAAAGAGAAGAAAAAGAAAAATCTTCTTTCCTGGTGATGAGAGCTCTTAGGATTTACACCCTTAAGGACTTTGATACATAACACACAGCAGTGTTAGTTGCATTTATCACATTGTAGATTACATTCCTAGTATGTACATACTTTGTAATGGAAGTTTATACTTTTTGACCTCTTTCGTCCAGTTCCCTTTCCCCTACACCCACCTCTCATAACCGCAAATACGATCTCTTTTTCTTTCCTTCTTTCTTTTTTTTCTCTTTGCTGCACCATGAGGTGTGTGAGATCTTAGTTCCCCAACCGGGGATTGAACCCCAGGCCCACAGAAGTGAAGGTGTCTAGTTCTATCCATTGGACTGCTAGGGAATCCCCTAATCTCTTTTTCTATGAGTTTGTTATTGAAGTATTATTGACCTACAACACTACGTTAGTTCCTGGTGTACAACATAGAGACTCAGAGTTTTCATACATTTCAGAGTGACCACCACAATAAGTCAAGTTACCATCTATCACCATGTAAATATGTATATTTATACAGCACATCTTCTTTATCCATTTGTCTATCAGTGGGTACGTCCACATCCTGGCTATTGTAAAGAATGCTGCAATGAACGTTGGAGTCCATCTTTTTGAATTAGCATTTTCATTTTCTTCAAAGAAATACCCAGGAGTGGAGCTGCTGGACCATGTGGTAGTTCCACTGTTACCTCTTTAAGGCTCCTCCACACTGTTTTCCACAATGGCTGCACCAATTCACCTTCCCGTCAGCATGAGGGTCCGCTCTTCTCCACATCCTCAGTAACACTTGTTGTCTGCTGGCTTTCCGATGACACCTGTTCTGGCTTGTGTGAGGCACTGTCGTGCTGTGGTTTTGAATTGCCTTTCTCTGACGGTGCATGATGTTTACCTTTTCATGTGCTTGCTTGGCAGTCTGTTTGTCTTCTTTGAAAACTGTGTACTCAGGCCTCTGCCCATTTTTTTAAATCGTGTTGTTTATTTGTTGATGGTGAGTTGGATGAGTATGATATATGCAAGTATCTTCTTTGTGTATTAACCTGAATTGGACATGTTATTTATGAATAGCCTCTCCCATTCAGGAGGCAGCCTTTTTGTTTTGCCCATAGTTTCCTTCAGTGTACAGAAGCCTTTCAGTCTGATGTAGAACTATTTGTTATTTTTGCTCTTGTTTCCCTTGCCTGATGAGGCACATCCGAAAAAATTTACTAAGATCAATGTCAAAGGGCATACTGCCTGGGGCTTCCTTTGTGGTCCAGTGACTAAGACTCTGCACTCCCAGTGCAGGCAGCTCAGGTTCGGTTCCTGGCCAGAGAACTAGATCCCACATGCTGCAACTAAACAATGTGCATGCCACAGCGAAGACCAAAAATCTTGCATGCTGCAACTAAGACCCTGCACAGCCAAATAAATTTAAAAAAGAACATATGGCCTATGTGTTCTTCTAGAAGTTTTATGAGTCTTTCGTTTCAGTCTTTAATCCATTTTGAATTTGTTTTTGTTCATGGTGTGAGAAGCAGTCTGGTTTGGTTCTTTTGCACATTGTTGTCCGGTTTTCCCACCACCGTTTATTGAAGAGACTGTCTTTTCCTCCTATATTCTTGCTTCTTTTGTCACAGGTTAATTGCCCACATAAATGTAGGTTCATTTTGGGCCCTCTATTCTGTTTCATTGCCCTATGATTCTGGTTTTGAGTCAGTACCATACTGTTTCAATTACTGTAGATTTGAAATCAGAGTGTGATACCTCCAGCATTTTTCTTCTTTCTTAAGGTTGTTTTGGCTATTCATCATCTTTTGTGCTTCCTTACAAACTTTAGAATTATTTGTTCTAGTTCTTTGAAAACTCTCACTGATCTTTTGATAGAGATTGTATAGAGTCTGTAGATTGTCTTAGGTGGTATGCTCATTTTAACAATGTTAATTCTTCCCACCCATGAACTAGCTGTATCTTTTCCTCTGTGTCATCTTCAGTTTCTTTCATCAGTGCCTGCTATTTTACTGAGTGCAGGCCTTTTACGTTCTTAGTTAGATTTTATTCCTAGGTATTTTGTTCTTTTCGATGCAATCATAAATGGAGTTGTTTTCTTAATTTCTCTTTGTGATAGTTCATTGTTGTGTATAAAAATGCAACAAATTTCTGCATATTGATTTTGTATTCTGAACTTTACTGAATTCATTGATGAGCTCCAATAGTTTTTTGGTGGCATACTGAGGGTTTTTTATGCATCATGTCATCTACAAATAGTGGCAGTTTTACTTCTTTCTTTCCAGTTTGAGTTCCTTTTACTTCTTTTTCCTGTCTGATTGCTATAACTAAGACTGCCAATACTAAGTTGAATAAAAGTGGAAAGAGTGGGCATTCACTTGTTCCTAATCTTAGAGGAACATTTAAGCTTTCTAACATCTAACATCAAGCTTTCATCTTTTCACTGTTGAAAATGATGTTAGCTGTGGACTGGTTGTATATCACCTTTATTATGTTGAGGTATGTTCCCTCTGTACCCACTTTGTTGAGAATTTTTCATAAATGGATGTTAAATTTTGTCACAACCCTTCTCTGCATCTACTGAGATGAGCGTAGGCTCTTTACCCTTAGATTTGTTAATGTGGTGTATCACATCCATTGATTTGATGATATTGAACCATCCTTGCATTCCTGGGGTAAATCCTATTTGATCACTCTCTTTTTTTCTTGATGAGGCTGACTCAGAGTTTATCAATTTTTTTAATATCCTTTCGAAAAAGCAGCTCTTAGTTTCATTGATCTCCTCTGTTTTTTTAAGCCTCTATTTATTTCTGCTCTGATCTTTATTTTTTTTAATTTTTGTTTTGTCTTTTTTTTACTTCGCTCTGATCTTTATTATTTGGTTCCTTTTACTATTAATAATTTGGGGTTTTGCTTGTTCTTTTTCTACTTCCTTTAGGTATAAGGTTAGGTTGTTTGTGTGAGATTCTTCTCATTTCCAGAGGTAGGCTTGTATTGCCATAAACTTCCCTCTTGGGACTGTTTTTGCTGCATCTCATAGATCTTGGATCGTTGTGTTTTTATCTGTGTTTATCTCCAAAATATTTTTCTAATTTATTCATTGATATCGTAGTGATTCATTGGTTGTTTAGTAGCATATTGTTTAGCCTACATGTATTTGTGGGTTTTTTGGTGAGAGTACTTTCTGGATTGTGTTATAAGAGACACATAATAAATTGTGATAAGATTAATCAGAGTTCAGGTGACATCAAGCAGATCAATCCATTTTAAGGGTCCACTTCAGCTTTTCACTTATCAGTTTTTTCCATTTATCTCACCGTAGGTTGCAATGTGGTGATACTCTGTAATTTCTTCTTCAATTAGTAGCTGGAATTTTCGTACAAAAAGTTTTTATAAACGATTTATTTATTGAATGCCTTGAAGTACAGTTGACATAGGTAGAATAAGTGATGTATTCTTCCTCTTTATTTCTGGCTGTTGAACACTTGAAGTGTGGCTAGCCCTAATTAGGATGTGCTACCAAATGTAAAATTCACACCAGATTTCAGACTTACAGTGAAAAATGAATGCAAAATATCCCATTAATTATTTTTTATGCTGACTAGAAGTTAAATAGTATTTTGGATATGTTAATTTAATTTTACCTCTTTCTTTGTACTTTTCTAAAAAAAATGTAGCTACTAGAAAAAAATTTTAATTCCATAGTGGCTTACACTGGTGCTCACATACTATTTCAGTTGAACATCTCAGTGTCAGGATAAGACAGGGAATGTCCAGTATCTCCACCTCCCTGACGCTGCCTGAGGGATCCAGGACCAGGAGCCATTCACTGTGGCTCTGTGAATCCTGAGTCCTGGGAGAGGACGTCTGCATCAGCAAAGTCACCCCAACCCAATCATGTATTTTATCTTTCTTAGTCTGGCGCCTGGAGTACATTTCCACAAATCTTGTCTTGAAAAGTGAAAGTTACTTAGTCGTGTCCAACTTTTTGCAACCCCATGTACGGTAGCCTGTCAGGCTCCTCTGTTCATGGAATTCTCCAGGCCATAGTACTGGAGTGGGTAGCCTTTCTCTTCTCTAGGGGATCTTCCCAACCCAGAGATCGAACCCAGGTTTCCTACATTGCAAGTGGATTCTTTACTGTCTGAGCCACCAGGGAAGCCCAAGAATACTGGAGTGGGTAGCCTGTCCCTTCTCCAGGGGATTTTCCTGACCCAGGAATCGAATTAGGGTCTCCTGCATTGCAGGTGGATTCTTTACCAGCTGAGCTACCAGGGAATCCCAAATCTTGTCTTGGTTTCCACCAATTCAAATTATTTAGATCTTGAAATTCTTCCCCATAAGAGTGTTTTCTCCAAGAGCCAAATTGGAGTTCTATGTAAGACCTCGTTTTAAAAATAACTGAACCTCAGGGGACTTCCCTGGCAGTTCAGTGGTTAAGACTCTGAGCTTCTACTAAAGGGGCTTGGGTTTGATCCCTGGTCTGGGAACTAAGATCCCTCATGCCATATGGTGTGGCAAAAAAAAAAAAAAAAAGTATTAAAAAAAACAACTATAAAAAGAATTGAACACCATTTTCTTTGATAATCTCTTGGGTCCCTCCCTCCCTGACTCAAAGACCTCCAGTTCCTTTAAGTTCACCTCATTAGCGCCAACCATTCCACACCATGCTTGCTTGTCAGGGACCACAGTTGGTTGCATGCTGACAAGCTCGGGAAGATGGTTCTGCAAAACCGAAGACTGAGGTAAAACCACGGGCACAGTTTCTTTAGCAGAAACAAGCATTTGCTGCACAGGCCAAATACAGGTGCTACTAGTACCTGCTCTTTTGAATTGGTTGAAAAATCTAATTAAAACCAGAAAGAAAAGACACACAGTCAGTGTCACGGCTGCCCCAGGCGGTGCCTGAAATGTTCGCCTGGCCAGGACTTGGCCCACACGTGGGCGGGAGTTTCACTGGGCCTCGTCCAGTGGAGCGTTTCTCGACAGGTGACTCGTACCCTTGTCTGCTGAGACGCCTTGTGTCCGTGACTCTTATCCTCATCTGGGCGCGAATGCCTGCCACCTTCCTCGGTAAACGGAAGGTGCGGGAGTTTCTGGCTCCCGCTGGGTCTGTGTTGAGCGATCAGATGTTAATTTTGTCTCTTTTAATCTTGCGCCATTTTCTCCCTGCCCCATGGAGGCTTCCAACCTCTGATTCAGAACAAAAACTGCACGCACTCCTAATGCCCCCTTGTTTCCACCCCGAAAGGTCCCCTTTCCTTCCAGCTCTTGCGGGAGGAAGAGAGCTGTGAGTACATTCTTTGAGGGGCTAATGCTCAGCTGAGTAGAAAATGAATTGAAACTGTGAAAATGGGTCAAGATCTTACATGCTATGCATGAGCCTTACTAGAATTCCCCCAAGGTTAAGCTCAGCCATTCCAAGAAAGGATCTATTGGTACAGCTAAGTAAATGATGTGTATGTGTTGAATATATCCACATATATACCTAGTGTGTGTAAATATGCATAAAATATTTAAGATATTAGACTTTGAAGTGTTTGAGTTCAGATTCTCCAAAGCCAACAAAACCAATGTATGTCTCACTGACATTAGTATTCTAAAAATCACTTTTTGCAGAGAAAACATTTGAGGTTTCCATAGTTCAGAATTTAATGTATTCAGTACTTCACTTGGAAAAAGAAATCTGTGTAAATCAAAGAGATGGTTCTAACCATTTAGAACATGATGTCTCAACATTTTCAATTCCAAACACTTTATGTTTTCCTTACCAATTTTATACTTCACTTAATTGTGAAAGGGGGAAATACTTTGCATAAGAAGTATAAATTTTCAACAAAACACTTATGTTTGATCAGAAATCAGTAAAGAGAAATCGGAAACTAACTTTTAAAACTTTAACCAAAGTGATGTTGGGGATAATAGTTCTGAAACAACTACTGGTATATTTGCCTTTTAGGTAATTTAGGCTGAGAACCCCAGAGTCCCAGGGTAGACGGGGGCGTTTGTAGAGAATCTGTCGCTCGTAGTAAGGATTCCGCAGAAGCTGGAGAGCCTGGGACTGCAGCGGCCATGGACGGGACTCCCAGGACCATAGCAGGTTAGGAACAAGGGAGGACGGACCTCCCTGTACTCAGAAGCTATAGCAGGGGGGAGTTTTAAAACATGAGTAAAAATTCAGCAGACATTGGGACTTCCCTGATGGTTCAGTGGTGGTTAAGCCTCCACGCTACGAACGCAGGAGGTCCGGAAACTAAGATCCTACATGCCTTGTGGCGGAGGCAAAACGTTAAAACAAACAGATACTTCATATGTGAAAATGGCCAAATGGCCAGTAAGTATTAAACAAAGTCCTCGACCTCGTTAATCAAAGAAATGAAAATCATATTGCAACACCAACACTCAGCCAGCAGGGCGGCCAAAATGAAAGACAGCGCCACCTCTGGCAGGAAGGAGACGGTGCACCCACTTGGGAAAACAATTGGGCGGCTGCAGTTAAACTGAACATTCGCCCTTCCTCCCACCCGGCAATTCCAGGGCCAGGCTATATGTATCCCACATAACGCGTGCACCTATCCACCAAATGGCATGTATGGAAATGCTCGTCGCGGCACGTTCACAGTAATGAAAAGCTGGAAACTGCCCGAATGCCCAAGGACCGTTGTGTGGATACACCGCTGCGGAGCCCTCGCCGGGGCCCGCGGTGCCGCAACATGGATGGAGAGCCCGCAGTGACGTGCGGGAATCCGAGTGGCTCTCAGACTACAGTGTTAAGCCAAAGGCAGGACACGAGATATGCAATCCATTTATACAAACTTAGTAACAGGAAAATGGCTCTAAGGTATCAGAAGTCAGGACAGGGAGCTGTGGTTTGTGGTGGGGTGTAATACAGGCAGCACTGTGTCTCCAGCTGGTTACACAGGTGCATCCACCTTCTCAGGGTCTTTGAGTTCTCCGAGCAGGGCTTGTGCACGTTACTGCATATGCAGTAATGTCATATGTATAATGTAATGTTATATATATATATATAAAGTAATATTATATATGTATAATGCTTTATATTATCCTTTAATAAAAAACTTCAATAGTAGGAGCAGCTCATATCTTCCAGTTTAAAACAGTCTGTTTCAGGTGAGTTACCTGCCCCCAGCACTGCTACCTGCAGCAGGATGGAGCCCGCATGACTGTTATGAACCGATTTACTTAAAAATATTAAGAATGTTACACATTGCCCTCCTCATAGCAATATTAAGTTTTATCCTACTTCACTAGTCATAATAACCAAATTTTAAAGTCATATTGCCGTGCGCCTACCACAACCACCTGCTGCTTTATATTATTTTGCAGTCATTTTTTAAAGCCACTGTAAACAACCAAGAGTGTCATTGGAGGATTAGACAGAGCCAAGGACAGAAGGATGGAGGAAGGGAGAGAAGGAGAACCTTCACTGGCTTCCCTGGGGGCTCAGACGGTAATGAATCTGCCTGCAATGTGGGGGACCCGGGTTTCTTCCCTGAGTCGGGAAGATTCCCCTGGAGGAAGGCATGGCAACCCACTCTAGTATTCTTGCCTGGAGAATCCTATGGACAGAGGAGCCTGGTGGGCTACAGTCCATGGGGTCACAAAGAGTCAGACGCAATTGAGTGACTAACACACAGAGAAAGGATCCATGAAGCCTCTTTCTCAGATTCTAATGAACATGCTGTAGATAAGTGGCATAAAATGCATCAATCACAAAGCCCAAGACAAAATGGAAAGTTTCCATTTATGATCATACTATTCACATATTCTTCAATACATTGAAATTTTTCTATAGGAGTAGAACATGGGACGCAACTCTTATCTGGAAGTCCTCTGCTTTTTTTTTTTTAAATATATATATGAAAGTTCTCAGAGCAGCCAGACATAGGCAAATAGATTGAATAAATCCTCCCACTTAGAAACATATTAGAATTATCCAGGACTCTTATTAAATCACTTAATCCTTGAAATGACTGGCTGGGCAAAGGGTTGTAGATATAAATGTCTTTTGTGCTCAGTGAGGTGGTTCTTCCCTCTCCATAGTCTGATTTTTCTTTCTCTGCACAGGCTTGCAGCAGATTCTTTGTCCTACGTGAGCAGGTGAGTAACAGAGCAGAAGGATCACCAATATCCCTAATGTTCACCCCTTGGGATTTTCTTCCATGACACCTGAAATAGCAGAGACTCTGACACCAGTGAGAGCATTCTGGAGTTTTCTGTCCTCTGGTTTTCTGTTCAGTTCATCCTGTGGCCTTCCGTCCCTGACCACTAACACCCCAAGCCTTGTCTTCATCTTTCTAAGGAATAGTGGGTTTCAAGTGAGGGAAATGACTGGTTTACAACAGGAAGGAATTACTTTGAGCCCAAGTCAGGAAATAGAGTGCAGTATTAGACCTGCTATGTAGCTGGGTTTTAATATCTCAAAAAATTATCTTCAGACTTGGCTGGCAATTGAACGTTGGTAAACAGAGAATGACACTTTTAATTCACAGCCCTGAAATTATATCAACAACCTCAGATATGCAGATGATACCATACTCCAATGGCAGAAAGTGAAGAGGAACTAAAGCGCTGCTTGATGAAAGTGAAAGAGGAGAGTGAAAAAGCTGGTTTGAAACTCAACATTCAAAAAAACTAAGATCATGGCATCTGGTCCCGTCACTTCATGGCAAATAGAAGGGGAAAAAGTGGAAGCATTGACAGATTTTATTCTCTTGGGCTCCAAAATCATCGCTGATGGTGACTGTAGCCATGAAATTCAAAGACGCTTGATCCTTGGAAGGAAAGCTATGACTAACCTAGACAGTATATTAAAAAGTGAAGACATTACTTTGCTAACAAAGGTCCATATCATCAAAGCTATGGTTTTTCCAGTAGTTAAGTAGAGATGTGAGAATTGGACCATAAAGAAGGCCGAGCACCGAAAAATTGATGCTTTTGAATTGTGTTGGAGAAGACTTTTGAGAGTCCCTTGGACTGCAAGGAGATCAAACCAGTCAACCTTAAAGGAAACCAACCCTGAATATTCACTGAGAGGACTGATGCTGAAGCTGAAGCTCCAATACTTTGGCCACCTGATGAGAAGAGCTGACTCATTGGAAAAGACCCCGATGCTGGGAAAGATTGCAGGCGGGAGGAGAATGCAGGCGGGAGGAGAAGGGGACGACAGAGGGTGAGATGGGTAGGTAGCATCACTAATTCAGTGGACATAAATTTGAGCAAACTCCAGGAGATAGTGAAGGACAGGGAAGCCTGGCGTTCTGCAGTCCATGGGATCGGACACGACTTAGTGACTGAACAACAACAAAAATGTGTTACAAGCTTAAAGTTTAAGATTCTTGGTCATGTTACCCTGTGATTATTTTCTTTTTGTAAATAAATGTTCACAAGAATGGTTGTCTCATGTTGAAATGTCTGCCTTTACCACAGTAAAATGATTTTTATTATCTTTGGACGGTGTTCCTAAAATCCCTGAATTTATCCTGATAGACACTGAATTATCTTCATGTTAGATTCACACAATTTCTTTTCCCCATGAACGTCACTACACAATAGGCATCTACACTGAGTACATTCTGAATAAATTTCACTGTCTTATTCATTTTCACCTGTGCTGTGCTAATAAGTCTCAAATTAAACAGCTCCATCAAGCCTCAGCAGCTGGCACTATGCCCCGCTGCGGATCAGACTGAGAAAGGACTTTTTGGGGAGGCTTCATAATTATCCTAAGATGAAAACGTTGGCAGCCAGGAGATACATATTTTTCAAGATTTGAGAGAAAATTTAATGAAAGTGCCACACGTATATTACTTAGGATGATCGTTTGCAGTTAATATGAGGCCCTTTCCTCTCTGGACTTCAAAGTCTGGACTAATTAATTAGCCCTAATTCCCCTGTCTTCCTGATGGTCAAGCACTCAGGCAGCCCTCCGGAGACCGCAGAGTTGGCACAGCCAAGGGGAGGAAGTGCCGGCTGGGGCTCTAGGGACCTGTGAGTTAGTTCACACCTGTTGGGTGTTGGTCTTCGGGATGGAGTCTGTGAGCCTGTGACCTTGGATGCCCCAGCCCACAGTCGACAAGCTGAGACCCGCGGGCTCAATGTGGAAAGGGTGCTGCTGAGCCAGCGCCGCCCACTGGCACACGTGTTTCTCTACAGCCGCCGTCACGGCGCAGTGGCGGGGTTAAGGAGTCGGGACGGGTGTCCTGGACCACAGTGCCTGCAGCGTCTTCTGTCTCGTCCATCATAGGACAAGCTGGCTAACCCTGGCCTAACCTCTCTGGACTTGCCTCCCCATCTGTAAAGCCAAGCGCGGAGGTCGTCAGTAACAGAGGAGCAACTTCCAGTCGAAGAGGGAAGTTTCAATTTTGCACAACTGTGATTGTGTTTGGTGGTGCCTTAAAACCAAGGTGGAAAATCCCTAGCGGTGATGTTAGCTTATTTGAAACACACCCATCTACTCTCTCAGTATCTATCCATCATCCACTTGGCATCGGGCACCCTCCTGAGCAGCTGGGGATATTCTTCTTCAGAGCAGTAAGACCTATTTCAGTTGGCAGTGGCGGGATTATGTGGGAGTCGGGTGGGGGTACTGTGTGAGATGGGCAAGTATTTTAAAATCAAGTCTTTTGGAATTTTAAATAGAAGCATTGGAAGGAAGGCAAGTGCCCACATTTTAGGTTCCCTGCTGTGAAAACATATGCATTGGGCAGCCATGCCATGGAGCGGAGATGAACTCTCTAACTTGGTTGGCTTTAGTCACCCTCAACCCGCCCAGAGAACCCCCAGCTTATGACTTCTTTTGCTGTCCCATCAGCAATAGAAGGGACCAAAGCAGTTCTGTCTCAAGGCATCAGAGAGGTTTCACGAAAGGGGACATTTGTGAACGGATATAGGAAAGGTGTGGTCGGCTCAGGTGTGCACGTGGAGAGCCGTTTCAGGTTGGGAGGTGCAGTCTGTATGAAGCCGGGGTTGGGGGTGAGTGGTGGATGTGTTTGAGGGGGTTCGAGCAGCTGGTTGGTGGGAAGAGGCACGTATCCAGCGGGGTGGAGGAGGCAGGCTGGGGTGCTGGGCTCTGGAGTGTGTAGCGGGCATTGGGGGGAGGTCAGAGGAGGTCGTGGGGGCACAGACGGCAGGCTGGTGGGAGCTCCTGGCGAGCTGGGGCAAGGGCAGGAAGCGCTGTCTGGCTGATGCTGTTCTGAGTGCTGCCCTGCTCCACACTGAACACGAGCAGCTATTTCCCAAATGGGAACGAACGAGAGACAGCGTCCTCTGCCTCCATTTCAGCCTCCACATTTTTGGATGAGGATGTGTAATCGATTCTATGCTGTGAACCATGCGGGTGCTATCATGTCTTCCTGCATGGTTTCTCCGTGAAGGTCTTCAGCCTACTTCTTTGTTGTGGCTCCCTGGCGATGTGCCCTGCTCCAGGGTCTGGCCTGGTCCTGCCGCCCCACGTTCCCTCCAGGCCCAGGCCTCTGCTCAGGCTGCTTCTCCAAGTGGCCAATGATCCCCTCCTTCCATTCCCTCCTCCTGTCATCCTTCAGAGCCCTCTCAAGACTCACCTCCTCGGAGAAGCCCTCCGTATTCATCCCAGTCCCCATGGTAGCTCCCTGCTTTGAACTCCATCACTCTTTACTACTCGTGTTGGCACGGAACACGCTGCTTCTAGACGGGAGCTTGGACCTCCCATGGCTGCATGTTGCTGGGACTTGCTTCGGAAGCCAGGCCGATCTGCAAGGCACGTAAGTGCCCGTGCTTGCTCAGCGGAAGTGAACTTTCGAGAACCAGACCGCTTCACTTTACTACTATGATAGGTCTGGGTTCAAAACTGTGCCCACGCCCAAGCCTTCTCATGGGGTTCTCAGTCGAGCTGGGGAACAGTGGTGTTGTGGACCAGCGGGGGGACGCGGCGTGGTGCAGAGCTGTGTGCCTGGCGGCCCAGACCCGCCTGGGAGGTGCTTCTTGGTGGAAAAAAGAACAGCGTGGACCTATTGTGGATACAGCCTCATTTTCTCTAAAAAGCAGTTATTTCATCTTTTTGGGTTATCCACAAATTGTTTATATTTATACATCGGTAAATATGAAAGAATGCGGCCTATTTGGTTTCCATCAGTCATGCAGACATTAGGCTTAGGGTTCTGCTGTGACTTCCTAAGACATTTTCCATTCAGCCCACTGACAAGTCCGAGGAAAACGATCTTTCAACATGCCGTGAGACCGGGTGGTAACTTCAGAGGCTTTCCTTTTCACTCGCATACTCAGCACTATTTGGTGAGTCATGGCTGTCTGAGAACTGAAATCACGTGGTTGGGCTCTATCTCATAACATCCTATGTTCTAGGATATATTAACCACATAAAGGATATATCCGTTGAGTTCTAATTTGGCAGAAATTATTGAATCCCAGCTCATGTTTTCACCTGTTTCAGAACAAGTGGGAAGTAGTAGCCTTTGCAAGTATCTGGTATCTCACCTAAAATTCCCTCCAATCTGGCCTGTCCTGCCGCTGATCATAAAGCACTAAGTGTAGAACTTGGCAGTATTCCCTCTTGCCACAGCTTTCCAATTATTGAAAATGAAGTAACTCCCTATAGAGGAGAAATCATTAAATATATAGTAAATAATGAGGTTAATTAATTTAACCCCTTCTAATTAGGAAACTAATTAAATCAGAAAATTAAAACTGACACAAGACATTAAAAGAGGGAAATTCTGAACTTAGAGCTAACAATCATCTCTTCATCTTCAATCAATTCCAAGAGAGGATTGAATATGTATTAGCTGCAAAAATATAAATCAGTGGGCTATTTTCAACTTCTATCAAGTTATATCTTCCACACCACTTAGTTTTTTTCTACTTCTATTTTATGTGAAATTAAATCTTCTGTCTTTTAAAAGAATGAATTCGAGTAAATATAATATAAAAAGATGGATTTAGCCCCAAATCTGCTAGTAATTCTCATCATCAACAAGTCACTTAAACTCCCTGGGCCTGTTTTCTCATCCTTCGTATATTCTATTAAAAAGTAAGACTGACTCAGAAGATCTTGCAGATGGAAACACATCTAAGATGAAAATACACCTAAATAGGAGGAATGGATTCAGAAACTCAAGCCAGAGAAGACTGTCAAGACCTTGGTCAGTGTCTTACAATAGAGAACCAGGTCCTAGTCTAGGATCTTCATTAATTAGTTGGTGAACAATCCGAGGTGAAACTAAGGATACATTTTCAAAGAAGCCCGACTCTCTCCATGATGGGAAACCGTCACGTCCATCCACACGAGCTTTGGGAATGGTTTCAATGGCCAGGAAAAGCCTCAGAGCAACCAGAGAACTAGATTAAGGTCGTGGTGCTCAGCGCCACTGGCAGCAGTGTTTCTAAGGTGAAGAGTACCTGAGCAGGTTCCCTGCTAGACGCCTTTGGACCCTCCGTCCTTTTTACTTTGTTCTCACTCTCCATGCAGGTGACAAGGACATGGAGCACTGTGGTCCAGGGCCTTTCTGGGGCTCCACGCCGGGCGTGGTGGCGGGGGTGAGTCCATGAGGACACCCCAAAGCCGTAAAGAATGTGTTCTAGTTCCTTGGCATGTCAATGCTGCCGGCCGCTACAATGCATAACGAGAATTTCTGTTTACACACTAAAGGCTATAAATGAAGCAAGAGTTAATTCAAAGGCCAGCCTGCCACAAAGATTACCTTCAACAGCTAGTAAGCGGTTCTCTTTTTCTCCTGTTAGCACTGCTACAGGTTTATTCTACACCTCAAATTCAACAGCCTGCTCTGGTGGGACTTCAGGACCTTCATATACTTGGCATTTATTTCATATGATTTCCTATTTACCCCTTTTATCAAATAACCAATTACTATCTAAAACATGCAACTTTTCTCTTACCCGCTCCATCTGAGACGTTTGTCCCATCGATCCCGGCACACAGGGAGTGCTTCTCTTAAGCTCCACTGCATTTATTAATTCCACCACTCTCAGGCTTGTGTACCCAAGTATTTGTTAGCTTTTCGAGGGCAGGCATAACATTTATTTGCAAGAAAAGATGTCTCAATGTTCCATCAGGTCTCCATGTCCGCTATGTAATTCGGGTCATGGCTGAAGCAGCCTACTCACATTAGCATCACCTGAGAAAGCGGATTTATAAAGGGATGGCTACAAAGGTGGAGGCTTATGTGTGGGTGGTGGGGGAACCAAGGGCCAAAGGAGTGAGGGGAAGGAAAGGTGACCGGGCCTCGGAGGAGGCAGCTGTATAGGTCAGGTGACCTTGCCAGTTCCAGGCAGCCTGCCCAGAGGTCCAAGAAATAAACACAGCAGTCCCTCTCTCCTGCCCTATCAGCTGTGCTGGGCTCCTCCTTCAGCAGATTCAGCTGGGAGCCTGTTACTGTCACTCAGGGAGGTCTGCATCTTGGGCAGCGAACAAGGTCGAGGACAGGGTGAAGACCTCCGCGAGGAGGAGGCTGGAGGCTGCTGCTGCAGGCCTCGGCCCAACGCCTGATGCTTTCTAAGAGGACATCCATCGCTCACCCTTTCCACACAGAGCCACCGACCCCCCAACTCATGTCTATCAAGTGGCTAGGTGCAAGCATGGTTTTTAAAATTATCTTTAATAAAATTTCTAAAATGTTTTATTGTAGTCTATTAGTATGATCTTAGTTTGTTAGAGTTGTTTTGAAACTAAAGATGGCAGAAATTGGCAGAGTGCCATCGATCCCATCTCCTTTTCCTGGATACCAGGAAGACCACGTTTCCCAGCCTCCCCTGCAGGGCAGGCTGGGGTTACAAGACCCGGTTCTGGCCAGTGGAAGTGGGTGGACTGGGCGGTAGGCGACTCTCCATAGGCTTGGCGGCCGGGGAGCCTCCCTAGCGATGTTCTGCTTGCTTCCTCCCCTCTGGAGTGCAGGCAGGAAATGGCTCCCAGACAGCACAGCCGCAGGACAGCAGCCCGGAGGAATGCCAACTGAGCAAGCCCCCAAGCGGGTCAGAAGCATCCAGCGTCTTGATCGGGTGGAGGCTGCACGTGTCCTCCGGCCACGCCCCCACAGCGGCACCCTGGGCCCTGCGCACCGAGCGGTCGGCGTGCTGGCTGCCCTGGGCTTCCTGGGCGCTGGGCAGCTTTCCAGCCTCTGTCCCTGGAGGCCAGCTATTTCCCTCCCTTCCAGTCGAGATGACTCCGCGGGGCACCACCGCCAGAGCCCGGACCAATGACCGAGTCCTGGTGATGAATGCTCACGCTGTGCTCCGCACGCGGTCCACGAGCGGGGAGAGGGGTGGCGCTAGTCCCTGACCTCGGAGCAGGGAAGAAGAGTGTAAGATCACACGCGTGGGCTAACTGTACGATGACTTTACAGCCCTGAGACTGTCAAACTGGAAACGAAAGCATGATAGAGTGGGTTATGAAGTTAAGGTACATTTAAAAACGGAGCATTATGTATCTATTAAATGATGTAGATCTTTTATCTACTGACCTGGAAGGACCTTTTGATTTTGTTTTTTTAGGCTAGCAACAGTAGAATTTTTTTTCAAGGAAAAATATATGTGTGTGAGACAGTGTCAGGAAGGATTTCAGTAACGCTGCTTCCAGGATAGAATTTGAGATAATTTATTTTTTCCCTTATACATGTTCTCTGGTTTTTCTACACTGAATACATGACTTTTGGTGGCAACTGTGCCCTGTGGGTTGGCTGGCTGACTGCTCCCATAAAGAAACACATGTTTTTTGGCTCCCAGGTTCTCCTGTGGGAAAATGCTGGCTTGCTGATGCCTCTAACTTAAGTACTCCCTTTCATGAAAAGGTCAAATGTTGTAGTCTATAAACCCCAACTAAAGGTTTACTAAACAGTGATAGTACCTAACTTTAAGGGGTATGTGACTAGCTGAACTGAACATGAGAACAAGACTGAGATTGTTGCATAGAATAGAAAGACATGCATTAAAAAAAAATTGTAAATACTTACTAATAACGGCCTCAAGTTCCTGCCAGTAAGTACAATTTGAGTTGTTCTCAACTTTACTTTTCCATTTCCTAATTTCACACCTTTTCCCTCTATCTGTAAGATAGCCAATTTTGCAAAGTAAAAAATGAGAAGTGTTACCCTGTATATAAAATTAGTATTAAACAGGCTGTTTGTTCTCTGCAGGTTGATTACCAACAAAATGATCATGCTTTGAACTTACTTGGGAGAAGCTGTAAATATATTAATGCTCAATGTCACGTTTGGGGTCATACGTACCCAAGTTAAAGAAGTACAAAGCTTTCATTAAATGAACTGATACTTCCTCAGAACATGCCTTACTCAGGTGAAGTTAGATTTCATCTAAAGAAGTTTCTTTTATTACCGGCAAAGCGGCAGTGCGTTAGATACACTCTGACCGGGACCCTCCTGGTGTTGGCGAGATAAGGCCCAATGTGCACAACACTGACCTCGCATAGTTTAATGTTTAACAATCTCTTGACAGGTTGATGAGATTTTAAATAACAGATTTCTTAGTTCCATAATTTTCTTTCTTGACTATCTGAAATCACACTAGGGTAAAGTTGCCCTGTTGAATGTTACAAGTTCTTTTTTTAACTTACAAAATAAAACACCTGGTTGAGATATGCTTTAAGTCTTTTATTATAAAAGTACATGCTTAGTTCCTGTTTAACCAAGGAAGAAAAAAGCTAGTAAGTTCTCTCACACAGGTCAATAAAAGGGGATGCTCATTTTGATTTGATATTTAGAATGAATTTATCACTCCTACATTTTCTTAACATAGAAGGTAAAATGTTACAATGGCCAATACCAAACTTATGCTTGGCTAGTCAAAAGGAGGACAGTATATTCTTATTCAGGCAAGTACCCAATGTTTTTATTATTTGTAAAAAAAAAAAATTGTTAGCATTAGAACAGGGTTGTTTCAGACTATTCAAAAGACAAATGAAAAAAGAGAAAACATCAGAATGATAAAATATAAGGATATTTAAGACTAAATAGGTGCTTGGGCTTCCCAGCTGGCGCAGTGGTGAAGAAACCGCCTGCCAACGCAGGAGACGCAGATTCCATCCCTGGGTCGGGAAGATTCTCTGGAGGAGGCAATGGCAACCCACTCCAGCTTTCTTGTCTGGAGAATTCCATGGACAGAAGAGCCTGGCGGGCTACAGTCCATGGGGTGGCAAAGAGTCAGACATGACTGAGCCACTAACATACAATGTGCTTACTTTCTGACCATACAAAAACCACTTGTTACACACACAATGCGTGCACAGACAACCAAAGGCGTTTCTGCTGATTAAACAGAGCCAGTGTCCCCGGTGCTGAGTCCTGGTCAATGAACCAACCACAACTACTCACTTTCAGAACTTATGTATGATCGCAGACTAAAAAGTGATAGCCTCAGAAATGAGTGAATGTTACAGGAGACTGCCAGTCATTCTGAAAGGTTTCTTTTTTTTCCCCCGACCAATTCCATTAACATTTACTTCACGACAAGAGGAAGAGGCAGTTGGATGGCATCACCCACTCGACGGACATGAGTTTGAGTAAACTCCTGGAGTTGGTGATGGCAGGGAGGCGTGGCGTGCTGCAGTCCATGGGGTCGCAGAGTCGGACACGACTGAGAGGCTGAATCGAACGGCTTTCCACTTAGCAGGGATCAGCAGCGGGCCTCCCTTACGTGCTTTTCCACCCCCAGGCCCCGGCCGCGGCGTGAGCCCCGGGGGACGCGGGGATCCCACCGGCCGCCCGGTTCCGCTCCCACCCTGCGCAGGTGCGCCCCGAACGCGGCTCTCCGGGCGCCGCCCGATAACGTCACAGCGCGGGCGCGCGTCGCGCCAGGCGTCGTCAACGGCGCCCGGGGTGAAGAGAGCGGGGCTGGTTCCGACTGCCCAGGGTCCCCGGGCAGGAGCCGGCTCGGGCGATGGGGAGAAGCCCAGTGGCCGCGCCCACGGGGCCGGCGCGCCTCCAGCAGCCCGCGGCGCTCGGCCCCCGCCCTACAGCCCGGGCCTCCCCCTCCCCCACCCGGCTCCTGACCGTCACCTCAGGTCCCCGTTGGGCCGGCGGCCGGGGCGCTCCGCTCGCCCGGGCCCCGCCCCCCGGAGCGCGCAGGCGCAGCGCGTGTGGCCGCGCGGGCCGACGGGAGGGCCCGCCGCGCTGCCGTCCTCCCCCGGGCCGGCCCACTGCAGTCCCGCCGGGGGGAGCGCTTCTCCCCGCGACCTCCGTGCTCCCCCAGGGGCGGCGGCCGCCCCGCGCCCCGCGCTCCGCGGCTGGCAGCCCTCTCAGCTGAGTGCCCCCCTATCCCCGGGACGCGGCGGAGGGCTCCGGGCGGCGCCGGCCGAGCGGCCCCCGGCTCTCGGCTCCCCCTCGGCTGCTGGCGGGATGGTGCGGCCCACGGGACGCGCGCGGCTCCCGCGCTCTGGCGGCGCCGAGGGCGGGGGCGCCGAGGGTCCGACTCGTAGCGCCGGAGCAGGGGCCGCTCGCCGGCTGCGCCGTTGGGGAGCGGGCCCCGCGGGGCCGGGCGGGAGCCGCCGCTGCGGAGCCTCGGGGCCGCCGCGACCATGTCGGGCCAGGCGCCCCGCGTCCCCGAGGAGATGTTCAAGGAGGTCAAGTACTACGCGGTGGGCGACCTCGACCCGCAGGTACCCCGCCTCCACCCTGCCGCGTCCCCTCGGCCCGGGCCCGCGCCCCCCGCGCGCGCGTCCGGGTCCCCGGGACCCGCGAGTCCGGCTGCGCGGAGACCCGGCCGCCCGGCGCCGAGTAAGGCCGGAGGAGACGGAGCTGGCACCGGCGTCTGCAGCCCCCGCGGGAGGGCACCCCGAGGCTAGGGGAGCCCCAGGAGGGGACTTCGGGCGCGTCTGCGGAGTCCGCGGCTGGCGCGGGCTTGGGGGCGCTGTGCCCAGGCTCGGGGGAAGGCGGGCACGTGGAGGGGGTCTACGCGGAGAGTCCAGCGCCGGGTGTCCCTGTCCCCTCCCCGTGGGGGAACCCGCCTGCGGTCGCGCGACGCCTCGCCGGCTTCCCCCCGCCCCACCTCCTCTCTCCGCTCCTTCGTGGGCGGAGTCCGGACGGGGACACCCTCCCGCGACAGCCCCGGCGCTCTGGGGGCCCCAGGGCGACCGGTGGTTCCGGGGTGGGAGCTTCGGCAGGGTGGAGCCAGTAGGGACGCGGGTCCCGGGATGCTCAGGGGACAGTTAGCCGCTCCCGAGGTGGCAGCCACCACCCCCACCCCTCCGCCCAGCTAGCCGGTCTGCAGCTCGGTCCTGCCCTGTTCTCTCCTCTCCTAAAGTAGTGCATCTGTTTGAACGTCAGAATTTTATGCCTCCATTGTGGGAATGAACTGTAGTTGGGTCTCCAGGTGTTCTTTTCCCTAAAGTTTATCTGTACAGTCACGTCGCCTGCGTGTCCCCTTGGCTGTGCCTGCTGAGCGTGGAGAACTGAGGCCCGGGCCTCCCGAGTAGAGACGGGGACTTAGTAGATAAACTTAGAGACCAAAGAGCTGCGGCAGGCTGATGGGTCTTGGCCTTCTAGAGGCTTATGTGCTGGTGTCCTAGTGACTAAACGCTTGGCAGCCCCCAAGGTGGGTCCTTTCTCCACTCTAAAGTAGAGGCTTTGACTTGGATAAACAGGTGGTGAACTCAGACAGGTGAAGGTAAGTGCCTCTAGCGGGGTGGAGACTTCTCCCTTCCAGCGTGGGTTCCTTTTCTTCACTGCCTGCTGTTCCTCTCCCCTCTGCTTCCTACCCTCTGGTTCATTTTAAGACTGACTGTAAACAGAGAATTGAAGTGAATATTACTTAAAACCTGGAGGAAGCTGAACTGGATCCATGTTTACTCAATGTGAATCAAGTCTAAGGGCTTGAACATGTCCTTGCAAACCACTTAGGTCTGAAACTATTTTCTGAAAGGTGGTTGATCCTCTGAATCTTAAAATGAGGGTTCCGAGAGTTCACGTGTGTCGAATGGACTTCTAGTTCACATCCACACATGGACGCTCTCACTGCCCTGAGCTTGCGGTGTGCTGCTCAGACCCGGGGCCTCCAGCCGCCCTCCAGCCTCCATGCCTGCCCGGCCTCTGTTTTTGCGCGCCCTGTGCTCTGGGGGCTTGTTTGCTCAGAGCTTTGCCCCCATCTTTGTCGTACACAGATGGCTTTGCTCGGGTAGGACCCTGGCCTCCTCAATGCGCTGCATGTCCTCCTAGATCGTACAGTGGCGCCAGAGAAAGCCGTGCCCTAAACTAAAACTTTCTTTCTCCCGTGATCTCTTTAGTGGAGCTTGGGAGCCATGCTGTGGTGTTGCAGTTTCTTGCACATGCCCCCTCAGTCACCAAGTCTTGCTAATTCCCTTGCATCGTCTTCCTGTCCTGTTCTGTGACCTGCCTCTTTCACCTGAGTTATCGCAGGTGTTTCTTAACGCCTGTCCTGCCTCCACTCCTGCAATGTAAATCTGTCCTTCTTCCACTGGCGGTGATCTTTCTGTCGTGTCTGATCATGGTCTTCCCTGCTGACCGCCTCCTACTCAGCCTTTCTTTCAGAAATCACTCTGTATTATTTGGGGGTAAAATACAAAGGCGTAGCATCTGTGCAACACCGTCGATGGTCTGATCTGTGTTCTTCTGCCCAGCATGTTGAAGGCCTCCCTCCGCACAATGACTTTGTTTCTGCGTGGCTGACGCCTTTAAGTTCCTCGAGACTCAGCTCCTGTAGCGCCTCTTGCAGAACTTCTCCGTTTATCAGAACTGCCTGTCCCCAAGCCTTTCTGTTGAGACACTGTGTGTCCAGTGCTCGCCCGGGCGTGCTCACCTTGTCTGTCAGTCCTTCTGTCTTCAGGAACACCGTGCAGTACCTCGGTCACAGGAGCTCTGTGCTTCTGTGTCAGTGAATCAAGACTTGCTGCATTTTGTTGTCCCCGCAGGTTTCCTTGCAAATGATTAGGGGGCAGGTGTTAATCCTGTGTGGAGAATGTGGTGGATGTTTATTAGAATTTTCTCGATTGGTAATCAGTTGTATGCATTGAAATGCAGCCTGTTCCCTTGTAACTTGTGTGCTTCTTTGAAGGTTATTCAGCTTCTGAAAGCTGGGAAAGCGAAGGAAGTGTCCTACAACGCGCTCGCCTCGCACATCATCTCGGAGGACGGGGACAATCCGGAGGTGGGAGAGGCCCGCGAAGTCTTTGATTTGCCTGTCGTCAAGGTGGGTGGTGCACCTACCCAGTGTTACACCCTTGGTCGTGTATCTTGAAAGCGGCACACAGAAGTTGCTGTGCGGCTCTTCTCAGGCTGTTGGCTCAGGCTCGGGTCTGGGTGGGAAGCGGTTGTAGCACGTCTGACACCTCGGAGACCAGCCAGCAGGAGGCCCGGTCCTGCACGCCACAGCTTGCGTACCTGCTGCCGTGAGCCTGTTTGCCATGGGCCGGAAGTTCTCCAGGCCAAGAAAATATGGCGAAGGCAGTGGACGTGCTGTCTTGACGGAGACGACGCTGGTGCATTCTGCTTGGAAGCTGGATCAACTCCGCGAGACTCCTGGAGCAGGGCTCCCTTGCACCCACACCGCGGCCAGGGGGCCTGATTTCCAGGCAGGCAGGTCGGGTGGAGCCCCGCGCCGTCTGGCTGTTCACTGCCCTCTGACAAGGGTCATGGTGACCGCTGGTCTCGCTGTCCCCCCGAGCTCTCACTTCCACTCTCCAGCTTGAGAGCCGTGGGTCGTTTATTTTAGAAAGTGGAGTGTCCACTGCTGGCTGAGCTGCTCGGAGCTTGTTCATCTGTGTCCTGTTGCTGCTCTTGCTGCTGAGGGTCGAACTAACTGCTGTTAAATGTGGGTCTTTGAAATTTATGTTTGTAATTTTGATCTTTCAGTTTCGTATTATGCATTTGTTTTAAAATGGTTTTATTTTACTTTTTGTTGCTTCTTCTTCTCTATTTCATGCTGTTGCATGTGTTATCTTAAAATCAGCATGAAGGTTACCGGGACTTAATACCGAGAGCCTGGCCATTAGGGGCGAGTGCTGCGGCAGGCAGCCTGCAGGCCGGCTTGCTGCTGCGGTCGTCTGCCTCACCGGCATGCGGGTTCTGAAACGCTGCCTTGCAGGCGCAGAAGCCCGACATGTGAGAGGGAGCCTGCAGGCAGTTCTGCCTCACAGGAGGGTCCTCGCCCGCCAGGCCCTCCCGCAGCCACTGTGCGTCAGAACCACGCGTGGTTGCTTTGCGCTCTTGAAACGCAGCGGTCGCGGTGCTGGCTGGCCGCTTCTTTCTGCCTGGCCAGCGGGCTCACTCCACCTGGTCCTTCGTGAGGACTGATGTCAGCAAGTGTCTTGCCTGCCTCCCCTGGGCCGCCTTGGAAGAGAGTGGACCTGCCTCGGGCACCGGGCGCCCTGGGGCCCTGGTTGGTGTCCATCCATTCATGGCTGTGGGGAGCGAACCTCATCTCTCCCCCACATACTAGCCTGCAGCCTGTTGTCACAGTGACTCCAGGTAAACTGTGTGGACTCTTCATGGGTCTTCAAAGGGCAGCCCCTCAGTAATAAATTTGGGGTGCCAAGGTCCTCGTCCCCAGACCAGTTGCAGCAGTGCTGCTTAAGTCTGGTGACCCCTTCAAGCCCCTTTTTGTAGCAAATATTTTGTAGTACCCCCTTTATTACCCTGAAATGAAATTGTTACGTTAGATAACAACATTTGTCATAAATACATATATTAGTATTTATATACAAATTGCCCAAACTGGAATGTAAACAGAGAAGGGAGGCGATGGCAGCAAGTCTGCATTTCAGTGTAGAGACCCTGGGGGGTGGGGGGTGGATCCTGGGGGACCTGGTCCTCTGTCCCGCCCACAGCACCAGCTCTGAGGGGAGTGCGGGCTGGTGACCAGGCGCTGCTGAAGCCCTGAGCCCATCAGCAAGTCCCTCACAGAGGCAGCGTTCCCAGGAAGGGCGTCCACCATGCGGCTGCCCAGAAGTAGCCGTTGTGTCCCAGTTGGCTGACCACAGCCCCGCGTCTCGTCTCCCACTGCTCCCGGGCACGCTGCACGCGTGCCAGCCAGCCTTTAACTCGTGGCCGCCCCGCGCTGTCCAGGGCTGCAGTGTGGGGATGCGCTGGAGGAGTCTTCCAGAGCAGTGCAAGACTGCTCACTCCGGGACAGCACGGACGCCTTGGGCCTCGTCCGACCCGCTTGGTGTGCCACCGGGCTGCTGGCTGCGCTCGGCCGAAGGTGGGGCCAGGCGCGCTCGGGGCCCAGGGCTCCGGAGCGGAGGCCCAGTAGCCGTGGCTCCCGGGCTGTAGAGCGGAGGCCCAGTAGCCGTGGCTCCCGGGCTCCGAAGCAGAGGCTCAGTAGCTCTGTAACATGTGGGATTGTCCCAGACCAGGGATTGAACCCGTGTCTCCTGTGTTGGCAGCAGATTCTTCACCATTGAGCCATCAGGGAAGCCTGCTACCAAGACTTTTTAAATCCATTTTTTAATGGAAACACTTTCCCCAATGGCCTTGGAGGCCTCCTTGGAAGTGTCAATTATGCTGACTTGCAGTGGCTTTATTTTATATATTGTTGCTTGCTTTTGGGATAAATAGCTCCCTATTACTGTGCTTTTCTAGTTCCCCATTTCTGCATTATTACAAGTGTGTCCTCCTCCTCAGCTGCAGTACCTTATCTAGACTTACCCGGATGAGGGATCAGAGCGAGTCTGTTCATGATTTGACGACTTTGCAGCAGCAAGCCCAGCAGTCCCTAAGTGCACCCGTACTTTCCCCTCCTGCAGCCCCCAGGGACCGCTTTCGGGGTGACTGCTGCAGGCAGAGTGGTAAGGGTGCCTGTTCACGGTGTCAGCTTCTCTGGCCCGCCCACGTGAGTCGCGTTTCAGGGTGCTGAGCTGGCCTTCTGCCGTACCCTCCTGCCGGGGAACTGGTCTCAGGAAAGCCACCTGGCGCTCCACACGCGTTGGCCGCGGAGGGCTTTGGGGTCGCAGCTGAGACACCGAATGGAGTGGGAGGCATAGTCTGTGGGAGGTTCTGGGGGGCCAGTTCCCTCCCTGTCACTGGAGTCTCCCCAGGACCAGAGTCACGGACAACGTTACACACTCCTTCCTGCTTGGTGGCTCAGCCACAAAGCTACAACTTTGGTAAAATGTGAAGTAACTCTTCACAGATGTCACACATATATGGACTTATGCTGAGGAATTGTTGATGTTACCTGGCATATAAGGAGAGGGCACTTTGATTTCTGAGGTTCTTTCAAGGTATACGTGGTACATTAGAAGTGAGTGTCATACAAGCAGGTGAGGTTTCTGAAGTCAGCTGGCTACTGTGTGTTTTTACACAGATTCTGTGAAGCAGACCTACCAGGATAATGGTTAATGTGATTTTCAAAATTAAATGGCAATGTAAGATGATTTTTCAAAAATATAATTTACCCAAAAAGGTAGTAACGTGTTTTGCAGTTCATAGAAGGATCACCAGACAGAAAGGCGTCATGGGGTTTACAAACATTGTATCTACTTGGCCTCTTGAAGAAAAACCCCCAAATTCCCGCCTTTAGAGCAGCCAGGACTCAGGACTCCAGAGGAGACTTTGAGGGGTCCTGTGTACGTGGGACGTGGGTGGGGAAAGCCTCCAGTTGTGAAGACAGCTTCTAGCTGGACTAGAGGCTTACGCAGTGGCCCAAAGTCGGACACAGCTGGAGTGACTGAGCAAGTGTGGAAACCTAGGATTTAAGTTTCAATATATAATAAGCTTTTAAAGAGCTGGTAGTGTTTCATTCCACAGTTGGGCTTTTCCCCTTGGGGACTAATAGCTGATATTTGACGCTGATACTCGAAAACTGGTGACTGTAAGCTGGAGGCTGCCTCACTGCTGTAACAGCCTTTCATTCCCAGGAGCAGCGCTGGTCGTGTGGCGGCGTTCTGAGTGGGAACCGGAACTGTGGTCTGACTGGCACTTCTGTTTTCTTCCTCAGCCTTCTTGGGTGATCCTGTCCGTTCAGTGTGGAGCTCTTCTCCCGTATCCTTTTTGGGAAAGCGGGGAGGGAGAGGGTGACTCGGCCTGAGACCCAAGCGGACCTCACTTGCTGCGCTTACGCGTGAGTCGGGAGGTGGTGTGTGTGTCCTGCTCTGTCCCTCCCGTGTCCAGGCGTCTGTCCCTGATCCTTGGCGTTCCCCCTGGGGGTGGGGGCCAGCTGCCTGGAAGCAGCGGTAGCCTGGGCCCGAGGCTCGAGTTCTCGTTCTGCAAATTGACTTTAGGACCCAGGCAGTCTGGACTCAGTTCTGTTGTCTTTGGAACAGATGGCTTCTGTGGTGTCTGGTTAGATGGACTGTTTGTAAAATTCTAGGTCTATATGAACCCAGTCACGAACTGTTTGAAGAATAGATTGGGGAAGAGACCATCAGGACATTTTTAGTTTTATATCATGCTGTTATTCTTTTATCATGTTGGATGGAAGTGTATTAATCCATTTCCACATTAATTCCATTCTTAATGTGGAGCGCCTGCTTGGGGCCTAGTTCTGCAGACAGGGTCGCATTCCTGCCCCGGGGAGCCGCCCTGCACTGCATGTGGCTTCATTTGCTGCTTCCCGAGTGTGACTGTGGAACACACACACCCCTCCCCCACACCCCCCCCCAACATGCACAGCAGACAGAGGCTCACCAGGACTGCACTGCTGCCCCCAGGAAGCTGCCTCTGCACTGCGTGTTGGCTCAGCACGCAGAAGTAATGCTGTAACCCATTCGAGGTCCAGACGCTCCAGATTCCTTAAAAAGTCACATTTGCTTTGAACAGACTGAAGTTCAGGCCCCTGGAGGTCACATGTGCTGACAGAGAGCCCCGTGCCCAGGGCTGCACGCTGTGAGCCCTCAAAGAGTATGTTGATGGAGTTTTAAGAGCCAGAGCTTCAGGACTGGGACAGACCTTGGGAATTACATACATATTCCAACCTTTGTTTTAATGAAGGGAACGCTGTAGGTCAGCGTTGTCTCGCCCAAGTTCACAGAGTATGAAGGTGCTAAAACTAGAACTTGGGTTCTTTTATGAAAGATTCCTCTAGGCAACAGAAGTAATCATGCTCAGGTGAACTCACTGTTCTTTCAGGACAGTGCTGGGCCGGATGTGGCTGTGTGTGTGCGTGCGCGCGCGTGTGTGCATGTGTGTGTGTTTGCGCGCGCGCACGCCTGTGTGTGTGTGTGTGTGCACGTGTGTGTGTGTGCAATTAGGCGCTTTTCCCTCGAGCGTGTGGCGCCCATCCTGCTGGTGCACGTGGAGAGAGGCTCTGAGGGTGTGCTTTACTGCGCCCCTCCGTCCTTTCTGCGTCCTTCCCCCTGCCCTGCGCTCTTCTTTGGCCAGCTTACGCCTGCCTCTCTGCTGAATGGATTGGGTGGGAAGCAGAAGGTGGGCGGTGTCCACATGGGCCGGTCGGAGCTGTCTTTGAGCGGCATAGAGGTTGCACTGGTCTCATTTCATTGGACTCTTAATCCGTGAACAACAGAGTAAATGGCTTTTCTCCAGAGTCGTGTCAGATTTTTTTTGGAATCACAGCCTGCCTTTCCCAGGTAAGTGCGGCGCAGTTCCTCTTGTGTTATTTACGTAACAGTTCTGAATTTTAATGTGATTGGACATATGTTGTACTTGTAAACCACCAGTGTTGCTTAACTAAACTGCATATTCAGTATGATCTTACAACAGTTATTTAAATATTCATACCCAATCTTAAGATTCAAAACTTTAATGGATGAAAATGGTCTTTCTAATCTAAAGAATTACAGAGATTTAAAACTTGAGCATGAAGACATGTTAAAAATGAAATTGAAAGGTGGCAAGGAAACTTCATTCAGAGGTAAAAGCAGAGAATTTTTTGTAGTAAATAAAAGGCTTATGCAGACCAGTAAAAAGTTTTATGAAGAGGAGTTTCAGATAAGTATAGCACAACATGTGATATACTCTGTGCGCCCGTCAATAGCCCTGAGATAAGTGTCCAGTCCCAAGTGTGTGACCGTGTGTTCAGGGCTGGCTGAGCTGCAGACAGGCTTCCCCGCCCTCACAGGAGTGCAGGTCAGTGAGCAGTTTTCTAGAAAAGCCGAGCCGTGTCAGACCCGTAGGAGACTCAGTTGTTTTCCCTGCAGGTCTCGTGTGCTTAGACATTGATCCCAAATTGGTAGAAATAACGGCAGATTGATGCATAAAGGCAGCATTATTTATGAGAGGATAAAATTGGAAACAATCAGATCATCCACCATTTGGAAATATTTAAGAAACTATTTTGGTCCATTATTAATACATAGTAATCTAGAGTTTTGAATTTTGTTTTATAAATGTATGTATAGATATGGGTAATTTTTTAAATGGGGGACAAACCAGGATATAACATAGTTATGTACAGTATTACATCAACCAAATAAAATATGTAAGAAATACCTGGGGAAAAAAGACACATCTGCAAGAGGGACCAGGACGTCAGCAGTGATAGACTTTGGGAGCAGCGCACGTTCAGCATCGTTCCGTCCTCATCTGTCTCAGTCCCCCGCCGGAAAGCCCTCAGGCTGTGAGCAGCTTCCTTGAGAAGCCAGGCTGGCCGTGCCGAGCCCACCCTCAGCTTGCTGGGCGCCGGGCGTGGCCGCGGGGCGGGAGGCGGCTCTGCCCGCTCTGGCTTCCGTACCCGGGGGTCTCCTTCCGTCTGAGGCTCTGACGCTGAGGCTCTGGGCCTCCCCGTCTCTGTGGAGGCCTTCGAGAACGGGGTGTCTAGGACGTTAGGTGAGGCGAGAAGGAATTTGACGAGAATCCTGCCTTCTTACTCCTTTGTGACAGAAGATTATGGAACCAGGTGACATTAGTTTAATACTGTTGGATTATCAGCCAGACTCAAGCGTTTTGTACAGGTGGTGTCACCGTGACCCCGTCTCTGCCCAGACAGTACGTTGGGTGATGTGTTTCTTGTAAATGTCTGGAAGTTCTTTAAAATTATAAAATTCTCTCTTCTTTGTTTTTACTACATCGATTTAATAGAGATCCTTGAAAAGTTGACTTTTCCTTAAGAATAGGAATTTTATTGGTATTTGTATTTTTCAGTGTTTTTCACATCTTTCTTATAAATGTATATTTATACGATGATGATTTTTAAAATTGGCTAAAATGAAGACAGTTTTATAATGGGTACTATGGTTACATGTAATTTTTATTATTTTCTTTATACTTCTCTGTATATTCCAAATTTATAATAAGCATCAGAAAAGTTTTTAAAGTGAAAACATTTTATCACTATTACTCCTTATGGGTAAGCGCAATATACAGTGGCTAAAATGTAAAATTTGCATTTAATTCTATTTGTACTGATTGGATCTCTGGTTCATGATTCAGAGCCCACTCCAGACAAGAGAGGCAGAGGCCGAGGCGGGGAGTCCTGTGGCTGTTTTCAAGAGTCAAGGTCATAGTGACATGGTGTTTAGCAGACCTGACTTGGAAAAGTAAGATTATTCATTGATTAGAGTCTGAATATGAGGCGATCACAGGGTTTTAAATTAGGGGTGTGAGTTTGACACTGGAGAGCCTTTCAGTCTTGGAGAAATAGAAGCGTAGTTACATTTGACAAAGGTTTCGGCATACATAACGGGCTATACGTAGTCAGTAGCCTGGTGTGTGAGGGGTGCGCGTGGCCGGGCCGCAGGCGGTCACCTGTGAGCTCAGAGAAGGTGGGGCCGGGTGGATGGCAGGGTCAGGCCAGCCTTGTGGAGGTGAGATCTGAGAGGAGCCGTCATGGTGGGTGGAGCGGGTGGAGCTGGAGGGGAGAGGACGCGGAGGGGATGTGGGGACACAGTGCTGAGAGGGCGCTGGCCTCAGCGGGACTGCCTGCTTGGGTGGAGAGGAGAGCTAGGAGATACCGAAGGTGGAAAGTGAGTACGGGAGTGAGCTCAATGAGGTAGCTGGCTTCTCTCCTTCGCAGATGTTTACATCGGGACATTTGGAAAACACAGGAAGAAGGCAAACAAGTTAAAATCACTTGCACTCCTGTAGGTAAAACTGATCTGAGAGCTGTGAGCAGGAATAGTGGGTGGGGTAGGAATGGGGTGCGGGCTCGAGACGGGGGCTTGAGCCCCCGTTAGCACCGGGTCCGTGAAGACAGCGCGGGCCTGAGGAGCGGGCAGACGGGAGTCGGAGGGTCTGGGTGACCCGGGGGTGCAGAGGAGGATCCGACGCTCACAGTGGGACTCTGCTGGCTGCTCCACAGAGGGGCACGGTGGGTGATTTCCTGTCCCAAGTCAGGAGCATCGCTGGACCTGGGCGGCGGAGGGGAAGCGACGCGGTCAGCCTGAAGCCCAGTGCTGTCCAGACACGGGGACCGGGGACATGCGTGAAGGCGGAGAAGCGCATCCTTGCAGAGGAGGCTGGGGGGAGGCACAGGGTCAGGGAGACAGCCTTGAGTGCGGAGACGGGAGGCTTCAGAGTGAGCAGGGATGATGGCGGGGGCAGCTTCAGCAGCCAGGAGCTCAGACCCCGCGTGGGTTCGTCGCCGGGGCCAGCAGGGGGACACGCAGAGTGTTAGCTTGAGCCCCACTGTCCGGCTCAGTGCTGCGGGCAGGGGGCTGGCTGCAGCCACACGCGGGCTTGGGGGTCTGCATGGACCTCCGGCTCTGGGTTGAGAAGTTACGGGTGAGGTCAGCAGAGGGGAGAGTGGGGACCCGAGGAAAGACCTGAGAGGCAGCCGGGGTCGGCGGGCGGGTGTCTGCAAGGTGGCCCAGCTGGGGCCTTGTCCGGGTGTGCACTTCGCGGCGGGGGGCAGCTAGGCCGTGGTGGACGGAATGGTGGATTCAGCGAGATCGCTGACAAGGGTTTTATGGGTCTGAAGCGGATCCATCAGGAGTACCGTTCAGACCCCAGAACCTCCGTGCGGTCTTCACAGTGATGGAAGTGTGGTTTTTCTGGGTGCATCACTCCCTGCACTTAGCCTCACTGTCACCTGTGGCGAAGGAAGCTCTGCTTCATCAGAGTCGATGGCTGAGCCGGGAGTGAGGAAGCTCACAGCACAGTGGGGACACACTCTAGCTGCTGAAACTTGCTAATGCGGTTCTGAGATAGATCAACACGCGTCCGTCCTCCGTGCCTGTGCTGGTGCTGTGTGAAGCGGGAGACAGCTTCCCCTCGGGTGTGGGCAGCACTGGGGTGGGGCGGGTCAGCACGGGTAACCTGCCCCGAGCAGCCTCTGGAGCATGGGCACACGCACACGCGTGCACACGCAGGCAGGCGGGGCTCCACTGCCGCGGAGGGACTGTTGTTGGCGGTTCTCAGTGACCTTCTGTCTTTTCCCGTCAGGGTGTTGAGACGCTGGAGCTCTTGTTGGAGTCTTCCAGAGCGCTCCAGGGAGAGGTAGGGAAGGGCGCTTGTGCCGGCAGGAGCTGGGAAGCACAGACATCACCCGCCTTCTCCCGAGCCGGTGTTGACGCAGGCTGCGGCCGCGGTTGTCGTGTGCGGGGTAGGTGGTGGGCAGGTCCCGTGTGTGAGTGCCTGCCGGGGCCTGACTGCACTCTGGGAGGCCCTTTCCATGTGTATCTCAATCAGCAAAGAATTTCTTGACTGCCTACCCTGTGCCTCGCACTGTACTAGGCCCAGCCGAGGATCCGAGGTCAGGACAGACCTCGCACCCGAGGCTCTCGCTCTCCTCCCTGGCCTGTGGGCTGAGAGCTCGTGCGCAGGAGGGACGAGGAGGGGCTCACGGAGCTGCACCCCAGGAGTGTCTGGGCGGGAGGCCTGAGAGGGGCCGTCTGGTGCAGAGGGAGGCCCTTCCCCGCGGGGACGCGGCGAGGGGCAGCCTCTGCCCAGGGCGGAGTAGCGCTCGGTGCCCCGCGGGGGCAGCTCGCTGTGGGAGTGCAGGGGCCGGGGTGCCGAGCTGAGGAGGGCGGGGGCCCAGGGCCAGGGCGAGCCGCCAGCCGTGCACAGGTCGGGAGGCCCAGGACACTCTGGAAGTGCTCAGATCTGAGCCCGACGGCTTGAGGAGACGTTTAGGCTTTTTTAGCTGAGCTGATAGATTAGCTTAGGAAGATTTCTTTTCAAAAAAAGAACAGCATTTTTTTCCCCAGTTATAAAATTAATGCTTTTGAAAATTTGGAGAATACAGAAAAGTATGTAAGTGTCCTCATGACCCTGTCAGCAGTAGGTAGCTATTGTTAACAGTTTGGTGTGGAAAGAGCATTCTTCATCACACCGTTAGAGACTTATTGGATGAACTGGTGCAGATATGTTCACGTCACTTAATGCAAGCACAGGTCGGTGAAGACTCTGATTCCAGGGAGTTTTCCAAGTTGATACAAGCTAGAGTTTGGGGGCTCTGTCCACGCCAGGCCTCGCCTCCCCCGTGCGACGTTCTTTCCACAGCAGTTTGCTGTGCTGTGTTGAAACCCAGCCAAGGTCCAGGCCGTAGGGTGGACTAGTCAGTGAAATAAAAATAATAAAGCCATGTCTAGATTGCGGTTTTTATTTCATTTGTAATGAAGATTATATGATGATTTATTAGAGTCATATGTTTCATCATGTAGTTAAATCTCACCACCAAATGCTGCAGGATATGTTTTTGTGGAAGCCACTGTTAAAAATAACACCTTCTGATCAAGCCTTCTGAAATGTGTCACTGACTGACTAAATTAATGAGATGCAAAAGAATGATTTTAAGGTGACTTTGTAAAATTAAGTCGTTCTTGTTAGTATTCACAGAGTAGTATGGAATGCAAAATAATTTCTAGAAATATTTGTAAAATGGAGAGTAGATACAGGATGTTAGATTTTCATCAATCTGAATAATAACAGTTAAAAAGAAAAAATTTTGTTAAACTTAAAAAAAATTAGCTTGAGACAAAGTTCAGAATTCTTAACCGTAATTCACAATTTATAATACGTTATCTAGCAAAAAATTGACTTCAATGATTATCTTAGAATTCACCCCTTTGTTTTCTTTAAATGTTTCTTTTGACTTTCAGATGATTAAGTTTTATTTTTTAGAAATCGTTTTTAGTAGGACCTGCCCCTAGCGAAGCGGTCTAGAGCAGTGGGAAGTACAATTTGGAGCCAGGCCTGGGATTAGGCAGACCTAGGTTTTACGATGGTGAGCTCTGATTTTGTGAACTCGTGCGGCCCCCGCTGGGCCGCGGGGCGAGGAGCCCTTGGCACAGTTGCTGGCACATCGTAGGCAGGCAATGAATGGAGCTGTGGGCTCTGTGGTGAGAGCCTCTGTCCCAGCATAAGCCGTCGCATCTGAGCCTCACTTCACCACTTGCGCAAGCATAGGAGTTACGCCTGTTATGCTTGTCTCATGTTCTGTGTGCTTGGTAATTACGTTTTCCCCTGAGCTTATACGCCACTGTATTTTTGTCTTTTATTTTTAATTCATTTCATAAGCATTTATTTGTTATCCATTAATTCTTAAGGAATCCCTTGAATATGATCTTTATACTACTGTATTTAAACATTTTAAAAAATGGCAGAGATGGAAGATGGAGTGTGGTGTTCTAGTTCTTTTTCCCTATCATTTTGTTATGCAATGAAGTAATCCTGCACTCAGCCCCTAGAGTGTGGACATAAGTATTTTTTAATTTATTTGGTGACAAGGCAGAAAAGGTGATGTTTATAAAACTTACGATAGGAGTAAAAGTTACTGTAACAAGCACATAGCTTTCAGCTCATCTGTTTTTCCCACTAATATGCTTAGGTTAATTTCATTTAAGAAGGAAGAAAGTAGATGAGCAAAGTGGTTATGATGTCACATAAAGTGGGCAAGCAAGTCGGTGCGTGTGGTGGAAGCTTGATTTCCGGTTCCTGCCAGGTGTCGCCTGAGGACAGAAGCGCTCTGTGGGCGATGCTTACCTTCCACGGGGGCGGCTGCCAGCTGAACCTCAACAAGAAGTGCACGCACCTGGTTGTTCCCGAGCCAAAGGGGGTAAGCAACCCATGTACGTTCTCCTTTAAATGTCTTCTAAGCATTTCCAGTCATCACATGTCTTCTTTGAACTTCTTTTAAATTAACTGGATTCTATTTGCAAAAGCTGATTGAGTTTATGTCACATACAAAACAGCTTCATTCCACAAAGGATGGGAGATGACGCATTTTACTTTGAACCGCATGTGACTTTTAAATACAAAGAAATTTGGGTTTATTTTATGTTGAGGATCGGACAGATTTTTGAATCTTTAGGTTTCCTTTTGTATCGACTAAAACTTCAATTTTGTGAAAATATGTGTTAGTGCTTTTTACAATTTTTACAAAGGGTCGTTCTGGGTATGGTTATAAACGTGCATTTGGAGCAGTTCTCAGTGTACTATCCTTAATAATCTGGACTATTTCAGCGGTGTTTGCTCAAGCCCAGGGCTCTTCTCTAAGCACGGGTGGGTCGTGGGGCCTGGGGGTCCCCGAGTGGGGTGCAGGTCAGCAGTGCAGCCCCCCAGGACGTGTTAGGGCCACAGGCTGGCTGCCCGCCCGCCCCAGACTGAGGGAAACAGGACCTGCTGGGGTGGGGAGCCCGGGGCTCCTGCCGCGGCCCCACATGAAGTATAAGAACTGCTGTCGTGTGGAAGCTGAGCTTTTTTCCTCCCATGGACAGTCATTTAGAACCTTGAGAATTAAGTATAGTATTCATAGTAGGAAGGTCTTTTGACAAGTTAACGTTCCCATGTCTGTCGTTGCCTCCATATTTTTTACTGCCTTCAATCTGAATCAACACTGCATGTCTCTCCTGAGTGCACAGACTCGCTGAGTGGGAGGTGGGCGTGCGGCCAGGTCCGGGTGAAGGGGGCGTGGAGGCTGACGGACCACCCGCCGGGAGGGTCCCTTTCCCTGGAGCCCCGGGAGCAGGGCAGCCGTGGATGTGTACCGTTCATGGTGCTCGTTCTCTGACAAGAAAGTGAGTTGGGTGAGCTGCTGAGTGTGCTTGTAACTTAGTAAGCCACATAATCCAAGGAGAAGCTCTGAAAATTTGGGGCGAATCTTCAAGTCCACTTAAGTAAAAAAGTTGTATCTTACATGACAATTTAAAAGGTAAGTAGTATGCTTTGGTTAAAGAGCATAGGGTTTTGTTTTTTTTTTGCTTTTTATCAGCATTGGTTTATGGCTGAAAATCAATCCTTAGATTTTCTGTAGCTAGTTTAAGGGGAATGAAATGTTTGTAAGTTTTAAAACTATGAGAGAATACTTGTAATGGGGTCAAATTACAGTTGGAGGCAGTATATCAATCAAGTGGATTTGTCAGACTAGCTGAAAGTGAAAGTCTCTCAGTCATGTCTGACTCTTTGCGACCCCATGGACTGTATAGTCCATGGAATTCTCTAGGCCAGAGCACTGGAGTGGGTAGCCTTTCCCTTCCCCAGGGGATCTTCTCAACCCAGGGATCAAACCCAGGTCTCCCGCATTGTAGGCAGATTCTTTACCAGCTGAGCCACAGGGGAAGCCCAAGAATACTGGAGTGGTAGCCTATCCCTTCTCCAGGGGATCTTCCCGATCCAGGAATTGGACCGGGGTCTCCTGCATTGCAGGCGGATTCTTTACCAACTGAGCTATCTGACTACACACAAAAATAAATGGCACGTTTAAAGTAATTTTTTTCACTTTTGATAAAGTGGAGAAAATATATAAATGGCATGATGAAGCTATCTTTTCTGTATTCTCGAATTTTTAAAATGTTTTAAATTGAGAAGAATGGAGGAATTTAGTAACAGCCAGAAAACAAGGCGTGTTGCTTAGTATTGGGAAGAGGAGCTGGTTTCGGGTGTGCATGCTCGCCCCTCCTCTGAAGGCTGAAGGCGGGGCTGGGGAGGGTCTTTGGGTTGTCCAGCGTGCCCCTGGTCCACAGCAGGAGATAGGCGTAGTTTAGGGCCCGAAGTGTGAGTTCTGGAGAATGGCTGTTAGCCGAGGCTTTAGCACAGGTGGGTCAGACTGTCGGGTCACCGAGCCATGTTTACGAGCTGGTTTATTTGAAGCTGCCTTATCACATTGCTCTCCCGTAGGGTTTCCTTCGTCTCTTCCCTGGGGCATGCCTTCTGATCTGCCCTGTCCCCTAGTAGCGTCTGCCCGCTGGGCGTCCCCGCTCACAGCCCACAGACCCCGCCAGACCTGCCTGCCCGGGGCCCTTGTGGCTTAGCACTGGCTTCCGCCGTCTTCCCGGCACCTATCTGACCCCTGTGCAGAGCTCAATCGGAAGCCTTGTGGGTTCATTGCGACTTTCTGCCTTCAGTGCGACAAGCTTGGTGCATGCTGGCTGCCTGATGGGCAGCCCCGTGACTGCCTGTGGTCCTGGGGGCTCCGTCCACCACGACACGGCTCGAGCGGCTCTCAGTGATCACCACGCTGGACGCCAGCCGCGCCTTTTGCTCCTGAACGTCCCATGGGGTCCTAGCTCTGAGTGTTGTGTCTGAAGCTGCGTTTGTAATTGAGAGTTGAAGCACGGTCTTTTCAGACTACTGCCGGCACATGCGAGGGCGTCCTGTGACCACTGCCGTGGTTCTTCGTGTCTCCTGTCTGAAGGGGTCTGAGTGGTTCCTGTGGGTGAAGTGACCGCAGCAGCAGCTGACCCTTCTCAGAGTTCTTGCTTTGAGTGCGTAATGCTGGGAGATCTGATAAACCCTGCAGCTTGTTTCTGTGTGTGTCTGTGCTTCACCCACAGGAGAAATACGAGTGTGCTTTGAAGAGAGGCAGCATTAAGGTCGTGACCCCCGACTGGGTCCTGGATTGCATCTCCGAGAAGACCAGGAAGGACGAAGCCCTTTATCATCCCCGCCTCGTCGTCTACGAGGAGGAGGGGGAGGAGGGGGAGGAGGAGGGGGCGGGCGATGAGGAGCCGGACTCCCCGCGCGAGGCCAGCACGGACGGGAAGTCCAGCCCGGCCAGCTCTCAGGAGGGCTCCCCCTCCGGCGAGCCGCCGTTCTCACCCAAGTCACGCGCTGAGAAGTCCAAAGGGGAGCTGATGTTCGACGACTCCTCAGACTCCTCGCCCGAGAAGCAAGAGAGGAACTTGAACTGGACGCCCGCGGAGGTCCCCCAGCTGGCGGCGGCAAAGCGCCGGCTGCCCCCTGGCAAGGAGCCCGGGCTGATTAACCTGTGTGCCAACGTGCCGCCCGTCCCCGGGGGCATCCTGCCGCCCGAGGTCCGCGGGAGCTTGCTGGCGCCGGGACAGAGCCTGCAGGGCCCCGAGAGGCCCGAGGTGATGGCCGCCTGGAGTCCGGCCGTGCGGACGCT
Source organism: Muntiacus reevesi (assembly GCF_963930625.1). NCBI lineage: Eukaryota > Metazoa > Chordata > Mammalia > Artiodactyla > Cervidae > Muntiacus > Muntiacus reevesi. The sequence continues at coordinate 110,434,259 of NC_089254.1, read as the reverse complement.
GAGGAACATCACGAACAACGCCGACATCCAGCAGATCAGCCGCCCCTCCAACGTGGCGCACGTGAGTCACTCTTCTAGAGGCAGAAATGTCAGTGTCCCCTTGCGGTCTTTTTGAACGTCCGGTTATTTTCTGCTGCTTCAGAGCAGTGAACGTGCGAGCAGTTCTTTTGCCCGAGGGCGTGTTCTGCAGTCTCTGTGTCCACACACGCGCGTGTTCAGTCGCAGACTCCTGACATGAGCGGTGACAGGCCCTGACCCTGCTGAGTGGCACACGCCCCATGGCCAGGCTTCCCCCGACGGTGGACAGAGGGAAGCCTGAGGCTGCCAGCTGTGCCTTGGTGTTTGCGCTGAGCTGTGGGTCGATAAAGGGCATGGCGTGGTTTGCTCATTCATTGAAGAAGCCTCAGTTTAATTTACAGTTTCGTGATGGGGGCTTACCGTACAGAATGGACCTTAAACACTTCAGTAGCTGTTTTTCCATTCAAGACAAAAAGAAGGCAGTTGAGGGGTGTGTGTGTCTGTGTGTGTGTCCCCGTGTGTGTGTGTCCCTGTGTGTGTCCCGTGTGTGTGTGTCCCCGTGTGTGTGTCCCCGTGTGTGTGTCCCCGTGTGTGTCCCCGTGTGTGTGTCCCCGTGTGTCCCCGTGTGTGTGTCCCCGTGTGTGTGTGTCCCTGAGTGTGTGTGTCCCCGTGTGTGTGTGTCCCTGTGTGTGTGTGTGTCCCCGTGTGTGTCCCCGTGTGTGTGTCCCCGTGTGTGTGTCCCCGTGTGTCCCCGTGTGTGTGTCCCCGTGTGTGTGTGTCCCTGAGTGTGTGTGTCCCTGTGTGTGTGTGTCCCCGTGTGTGTGTGTGTCCCCGTGTGTGTGTCCCCGTGTGTGTGTGTGTCCCCGTGTGTGTGTGTGTCCCTGTGTGTGTGTGTCCCCGTGTGTGTGTCCCCGTGTGTGTGTCCCCGTGTGTGTGTGTCCCCGTGTGTGTGTGTGTCCCCGTGTGTGTGTGTGTCCCTGTGTGTGTGTGTGTCCCGTGTGTGTGTCCCCGTGTGTGTGTGTCCCCGTGTGTGTGTGTGTCCCCGTGTGTGTGTGTGTCCCTGTGTGTGTGTGTCCCCGTGTGTGTGTCCCCGTGTGTGTGTCCCCGTGTGTGTGTGTGTCCCCGTGTGTGTGTCCCCGTGTGTGTGTGTCCCCGTGTGTGTGTGTGTCCCTGTGTGTGTGTGTCCCCGTGTGTGTGTGTGTCCCCGTGTGTGTGTGTGTCCCCGTGTGTGTGTGTCCCCGTGTGTGTGTGTGTCCCCGTGTGTGTGTGTGTCCCCGTGTGTGTGTCCCCGTGTGTGTGTGTCCCCGTGTGTGTGTGTGTCCCGTGTGTGTGTGTGTCCCGTGTGTGTGTCCCCGTGTCTGTGTGTCCCCGTGTGTGTGTGTGTCCCCGTGTGTGTGTGTGTCCCTGTGTGTGTGTGTCCCCGTGTGTGTGTCCCCGTGTGTGTGTCCCCGTGTGTGTGTGTGTCCCCGTGTGTGTGTGTCCCCGTGTGTGTGTGTCCCTGAGTGTGTGTGTCCCTGTGTGTGTGTCCCTGTGTGTCCCCGTGTGTGTGTGTCCCCGTGTGTGTGTGTGTCCCCGTGTGTGTGTGTGTCCCCGTGTGTGTGTCCCCGTGTGTGTGTCCCTGAGTGTGTGTGTCCCTGTGTGTGTGTGTCCCCGTGTGTGTGTGTGTCCCCGTGTGTGTGTGTCCCTGTGTGTGTGTGTCCCCGTGTGTGTGTGTGTCCCCGTGTGTGTGTGTGTCCCCGTGTGTGTGTGTCCCTGTGTGTGTGTGTCCCCGTGTGTGTGTGTGTCCCTGAGTGTGTGTGTCCCTGTGTGTGTGTGTGTCCCCGTGTGTGTGTGTCCCCGTGTGTGTGTCCCTGAGTGTGTGTGTCCCCGTGTGTGTGTCCCCGTGTGTGTGTGTCCCCGTGTGTGTGTGTCCCCGTGTGTGTGTGTCCCCGTGTGTGTGTCCCCGTGTGTGTGTGTGTCCCCGTGTGTGTGTGTGTCCCTGTGTGTGTGTGTGTCCCCGTGTGTGTGTCCCCGTGTGTGTGTCCCCGTGTGTGTGTCCCCCCCCGTGTGTGTGTGTCCCCGTGTGTGTGTGTCCCCGCGTGTGTGTCCCCATGTGTGTCCCCGTGTGTGTGTGTCCCTGTGTGTGTGTGTGTCCCCGTGTGTGTGTGTCCCCGTGTGTGTGTGTGTCCCCGTGTGTGTGTCCCCGTGTGTGTGTCCCCGTGTGTGTGTGTGTCCCCGTGTGTGTGTCCCCGTGTGTGTGTCCCCGTGTGTGTGTGTGTCCCCGTGTGTGTGTGTGTCCCTGTGTGTGTGTGTGTCCCTGTGTGTGTCCCCGTGTGTGTGTCCCCGTGTGTGTGTGTCCCCGTGTGTGTGTGTGTCCCCGTGTGTGTGTGTCCCTGAGTGTGTGTGTCCCTGTGTGTGTGTGTCCCTGTGTGTCCCCGTGTGTGTGTGTCCCTGTGTGTGTGTGTGTCCCCGTGTGTGTGTGTGTCCCCGTGTGTGTGTCCCCGTGTGTGTGTCCCCGTGTGTGTGTCCCCGTGTGTGTGTGTCCCTGAGTGTGTGTGTCCCTGTGTGTGTGTGTCCCTGTGTGTGTCCCCGTGTGTGTGTCCCCGTGTGTGTGTGTGTCCCCGTGTGTGTGTCCCCGTGTGTGTGTGTGTCCCCGTGTGTGTGTGTCCCTGAGTGTGTGTGTCCCTGTGTGTGTGTGTCCCTGTGTGTGTCCCCGTGTGTGTGTCCCCGTGTGTGTGTGTGTCCCCGTGTGTGTGTCCCCGTGTGTGTGTGTGTCCCCGTGTGTGTGTGTCCCTGAGTGTGTGTGTCCCTGTGTGTCCCCGTGTGTGTCCCCGTGTGTGTGTGTCCCTGAGTGTGTGTGTCCCTGTGTGTGTCCCCGTGTGTGTGTCCCCGTGTGTGTGTCCCCGTGTGTGTGTGTGTCCCCGTGTGTGTGTCCCCGTGTGTGTCCCCGTGTGTGTGTCCCCGTGTGTGTGTCCCCGTGTGTGTGTGTCCCTGAGTGTGTGTCCCCGTGTGTGTCCCCGTGTGTGTGTCCCCGTGTGTGTGTGTGTCCCCGTGTGTGTGTGTGTCCCCGTGTGTGTGTGTCCCCGTGTGTGTGTCCCTGAGTGTGTGTGTCCCCGTGTGTGTGTCCCCGTGTGTGTGTGTCCCCGTGTGTGTGTGTCCCCGTGTGTGTGTGTCCCCGTGTGTGTGTCCCTGAGTGTGTGTGTCCCCGTGTGTGTGTCTCTGTGTGTGTGTCCCCGTGTGTGTGTGTCCCTGTGTGTCCCCGTGTGTGTGTGTCCCCGTGTGTGTGTCCCTGAGTGTGTGTGTCCCCGTGTGTGTGTCCCTGTGTGTGTGTGTCCCTGTGTGTGTGTGTGTCCCCGTGTGTGTGTGTCCCTGTGTGTGTGTGTGTCCCCGTGTGTGTGTGTCCCTGTGTGTGTGTGTGTCCCCGTGTGTGTGTGTCCCTGTGTGTGTGTGTCCCTGAGTGTGTGTGTCCCTGTGTGTGTGTGTCCCTGTGTGTCCCCGTGTGTGTGTGTCCCCGTGTGTGTGTGTCCCCGTGTGTGTGTCCCTGAGTGTGTGTGTCCCTGTGTGTGTGTGTCCCTGTGTGTGTGTGTGTCCCCGTGTGTGTGTGTCCCCGTGTGTGTGTGTGTCCCTGTGTGTGTGTGTGTCCCCGTGTGTGTGTGTGTCCCCGTGTGTGTGTCCCCGTGTGTGTGTCCCCGTGTGTGTGTGTCCCTGAATGTGTGTGTGTCCCTGTGTGTGTGTGTCCCTGTGTGTGTGTGTGTCCTTGTGTGTGTCCCCGTGTGTGTGTCCCCGTGTGTGTGTCCCCGTGTGTGTGTGTCCCCGTGTGTGTGTGTCCCCGTGTGTGTGTCCCCGTGTGTGTGTGTGTCCCCGTGTGTGTGTGTGTGTCCCCGTGTGTGTGTGGGTCCCCGTGTGTGTGTGTGTCCCCGTGTGTGTGTGTCCCCGTGTGTGTGTCCCCGTGTGTGTGTCCCCGTGTGTGTGTGTGTCCCCGTGTGTGTGTGTCCCCGTGTGTGTGTGTCCCCGTGTGTGTGTGTGTGTCCCCGTGTGTGTGTGGGTCCCCGTGTGTGTGTGTGTCCCCGTGTGTGTGTGTCCCCGTGTGTGTGTCCCCGTGTGTGTGTCCCCGTGTGTGTGTGTGTCCCCGTGTGTGTGTGTCCCCGTGTGTGTGTGTCCCCGTGTGTGTGTCCCTGAGTGTGTGTGTCCCCGTGTGTGTGTCCCTGTGTGTGTGTGTCCCCGTGTGTGTGTGTCCCCGTGTGTGTGTGTCCCCGTGTGTGTGTCCCTGAGTGTGTGTGTCCCCGTGTGTGTGTCTCTGTGTGTGTGTCCCCGTGTGTGTGTGTCCCTGTGTGTCCCCGTGTGTGTGTGTCCCCGTGTGTGTGTCCCTGAGTGTGTGTGTCCCCGTGTGTGTGTCCCTGTGTGTGTGTGTCCCTGTGTGTGTGTGTGTCCCCGTGTGTGTGTGTCCCTGTGTGTGTGTGTGTCCCCGTGTGTGTGTGTCCCTGTGTGTGTGTGTGTCCCCGTGTGTGTGTGTCCCTGTGTGTGTGTGTCCCTGAGTGTGTGTGTCCCTGTGTGTGTGTGTCCCTGTGTGTCCCCGTGTGTGTGTGTCCCCGTGTGTGTGTGTCCCCGTGTGTGTGTCCCTGAGTGTGTGTGTCCCTGTGTGTGTGTGTCCCTGTGTGTGTGTGTGTCCCCGTGTGTGTGTGTCCCCGTGTGTGTGTGTGTCCCTGTGTGTGTGTGTGTCCCCGTGTGTGTGTGTGTCCCCGTGTGTGTGTCCCCGTGTGTGTGTCCCCGTGTGTGTGTGTCCCTGAATGTGTGTGTGTCCCTGTGTGTGTGTGTCCCTGTGTGTGTGTGTGTCCTTGTGTGTGTCCCCGTGTGTGTGTCCCCGTGTGTGTGTCCCCGTGTGTGTGTGTCCCCGTGTGTGTGTGTCCCCGTGTGTGTGTCCCCGTGTGTGTGTGTGTCCCCGTGTGTGTGTGTGTGTCCCCGTGTGTGTGTGGGTCCCCGTGTGTGTGTGTGTCCCCGTGTGTGTGTGTCCCCGTGTGTGTGTCCCCGTGTGTGTGTCCCCGTGTGTGTGTGTGTCCCCGTGTGTGTGTGTCCCCGTGTGTGTGTGGGTCCCTGTGTGTGTGTGTGTCCCCGTGTGTGTCCCTGTGTGTGTGTCCGTGTGTGTGTCCCCGTGTGTGTGTGTGTCCCCGTGTGTGTGGGTCCCTGTGTGTGTGTGTGTCCCCGTGTGTGTCCCTGTGTGTGTGTCCGTGTGTGTGTCCCCGTGTGTGTGTGTGTCCCCGTGTGTGTGTGTGTCCCCGTGTGTGTGTCCCCGTGTGTGTGGGTCCCTGTGTGTGTGTGGGTCCCTGTGTGTGTGTGGGTCCCCGTGTGTGTCCCTGTGTGTGTGTCCGTGTGTGTGTCCCCATGTGTGTGTGTTCCCCTGTGTGTGTGTGTCCCCGTGTGTGTGGTTCCCTGTGTGTGTGTGGGTCCCTGTGTGTGTGTGTGGGTCCCCGTGTGTGTCCCTGTGTGTGTGTCCGTGTGTGTGTCCCCATGTGTGTGTGTTCCCCTGTGTGTGTGTGTCCCCGTGTGTGTGGTTCCCTGTGTGTGTGTGGTTCCCTGTGTGTGTGTGGTTCCCTGTGTGTGTGTGGGTCCCTGTGTGTGTGTGGGTCCCTGTGTGTGTGTGTGGGTCCCCGTGTGTGTCCCTGTGTGTGTGTCCGTGTGTGTGTCCTCCTGTGTGTGTGTGTCCCCGTGTGTGTGTCCCCGTGTGTGTGGGTCCCCGTGTGTGTGTGTGTCCCCCTGTGTGTGTGTGTCCCCCTGTGTGTGTGTCCCCCTGTGTGTGTGTGTCCCCCTGTGTGTGTGTGGGTCCCTGTGTGTGTGTGGGTCCCTGTGTGTGTGTGTGGGTCCCCGTGTGTGTCCCTGTGTGTGTGTGTGTGTCCCCGTGTGTGTGTCCCCGTGTGTGTGGGTCCCCGTGTGTGTGTGTGTCCCCCTGTGTGTGTGTCCCCCTGTGTGTGTGTGTCCCCCTGTGTGTGTGTGGGTCCCTGTGTGTGTGTGGGTCCCTGTGTGTGTGTGTGGGTCCCCGTGTGTGTCCCTGTGTGTGTGTGTGGGTCACTGTGTGTGTGTGTGTGTCCCCGTGTGTGTGTCCCTGTGTGTGTGTGTCCCCGTGTGTGTGGTTCCCTGTGTGTTTGTGTCCCTGTGTGTGTCCCCCCGTGTGTGTGTGTCCCCGTGTGTGTGTGTGTGGGCCCTGGAGACAAGGCGGTGAGTGTGGACAGGGAGCCCGGTCCCCTCTCCACTGCAGAGGACGGGCAGGGCAGACAGGTGTGAGCAGACGGGCTCCTGATGGCTGGCCTGGCCGGTGGTGGCGGGTCATGTGCCCTCAACTGGGGGAGGAAGCCCTGAGGTCGGGCACTTAACCCCAGGCGGTCCTGGCAGAGCTGAAGCCGAGTTCCGGGGTGGGGGTGTGGATAGTTTAAGAGAGTTTTTATTGGTTAAAAGTGTGTAAGAAGCATCCCTTCCCTCTCTCGGGCTAAACGGTGACCGGTTGATAGTACCTGGTCCTTGAGACGCTGAGGGGCGGCCCCCGGGGTGGGGGATGGACAGGGGTCAGGGACTTGGGGGCGAGTGTCCCGACATGGACGCGAGGTTCCGGACACATGCTGCAGCTGGTTAGGAGCCAGGGTGATGGGGGGTGCACCCTGCCTTGGGGTGTTGGCAGAGTGTGTGTGCTGGGGTCTGGCCAACGGTGAGGGCTGGGGGCTGGGTTCGGCACCCGCAACCCGCGGGGGAAGCCGGGTGGGCAGAGCTGGCGCGTTCAGGTAGGCGATTTCGCGAGAGTGGCGGCCTCGGAGGGGGAAGGCGGGGGCGAGGTCATGCACCACAGCTGGCAGGCCACGGTCTGCTGAGGGCAGCTGGTGTGGTCCAGAGGACCTGCACTTTGCGTGCTGGCCCAGTTGTGAGTGGCGAGTGGCGGGGGGGAGCGAGGAGGCGGTCAGAGAATGGCAGGGCCAGGCCTGCCCGGGTGGTGCTGCCGAGACTCGGGGAGAAGCTGGCGCCCAGGAAGAGCGGGAGCCCCTGTGGGCGGCGGGCCCCGTGTCAGCACCCAGCCCTGCAGGGGCCGCGGAGAGGGTGGGGTGCGGATGCCGGGCCAGAGGCAGAGAGGGGGAGGAAGTCAGAAATCGGGATGGGGGATGCTGGGGAGGCTGGGGGAGCCTCCGGGGGACCTGCCCTGCAGGCCGGCAGACACCTCCGTGGGCTCTGTTCCTGGGGCTGCCTGTGGGGGATGCCAGCCCCCTCCTGCTCGGCCGTGGAGGGCCCTGCTCCTCACTGACGGCATTTCCAGTGGCTTATGTGTTAAGTACAGTGGAGGTTGACTTCAATCCCAAGTTCCCTGTATGTTGGAGTCTGTCTCCTTGGACCTGGAAGTGCGCAGCCCACGGTGGGCAGGTACGACCGCCAAGGGAGACAGCCTCACTCCGCCCGCGTGTGGGCGGGGCGGCGTCCGTCCTCGCCAGGGCCGGGCTGCCACACTGCCGGGACCTTCGGAGGAGACCTTCACGGAGCTCTTCAGCAGTGTCGGAACGTTGCGATGTCTCACTGCAAATGTGGAGGAAAGGAATTTTTGAAGGTTAGAAGTGGAAGACTAGTTGAAAATTAGGTCAGGAGGTTGGGGAAACAGCAGCCACCAGACTCCTGTTGAAGTTGCACGTTTCTGGCGGTTAGGAGCTGTGCGTGCGTATGTCAGAGGTGGCACGCGGTGTCAAGGAGCTCGGATAAGGACTGTGGCAGCGCGGAGGGAAATTCAGACGCAAACTAGTTTGCGGTGTGGCGCATCACGTGCTCACGCAGGTAGGGATGTTGCTTCTCAGGACTCAGGCGGGTTTCCAGCCAGAGTCAGATCAGAAAGCTGGACACAGCATCTGATGGCCGTGGAGTGTGCTCTCGAGGCCTCTCGGTGACTGGCAGGCAGGTGCAGGCCCTCCAGGCTGGTGCCCACCTCCAGCCCAGCTGGACCCTAGTCCTGCCTCTCCGCCCACCCCAGGCTCCCCGTGTGATGGCCGGGCCCCCCCACCCCCTTCAGATGCGGGTGGTCAGCCATCCAAGGCCCGTGCAGCCCAGCCCTGGCCCTGGGCATGCGGCCAGCCCCCCGCCGCCCTCGGGAGCCCCCTCGGTTCACCCTGTTGCTGATGGTGGACAGGCAGGCTTGATCAGGTTTGCACGGACTGGTGCTTCTGCGGGGAAACAGTAATGCGTGTGCACAGTTTTACATACATTCTAATGGTGGTGGTTTAGTCGCTAAGTCGTGTCTGCAGTGGAACTGGGAAGGCTGCAGTCCATGGGATTCTCCATGCAAGAATACTGGAGTGGGTAGCCTATCCCTTCTCCAGGGGATCTTTCTGACCCAGGAATTGAGCCCGGGTTTCCTGTATTGCAGGCAGGTTCTTTACCAACTGAGCCACCAGGGAAGCCTTTTCTAATGCTACCCAAGTGGTAATAACCTCCCTGACCCCCTCAGCGCCCCCCCCCCCCCAACCCCCCCAGCTGCCGGACCAGCGTGTGTCCTCCGTGTGGGCTCCTGGCCCCCTCCCACTCCCGCCTGCTTCTCTGGAGGGTCAGCATTCCAAGTGCTGTTCTCTGCTCGGCTGGGTCTGGTGGGCTTCATTTCTCCCCCACTTGACTGAGTATTTTTTAATACTTGCATAGAGAAAAGAGAGTTGTCTTGTTACTTATTAAAACTGCTTTTTCTGCTGAGAGCTCAACTGCAAAGTTTTTAGAGTACCCAGAGAGTCTCCTCCTGTAGGGTGATTCTAAGACAGATGTACTCAAACTCTTGAGTTTAACTTATTTCAGTTTTAATTTATTTCATCACTAAATCCAAGACCTGTTACTGTTGCAAATATACAACATTTATGTTTTGGAGTCTATTTAAGTGAAAGATATATGTTAAAAACATATTTGAGATTTTCGTATAGCTTTGGTTTATGTGAAAGTTGAATTTCCAGAGTTTTATTCAAATGACAGGGATACAAAAATAGGGGTTAGTTGTATTGGTTGACTTTTCAGTTCAGTTCAGTTGCTGTATCATGTCCGACTCTTTGAAACCCCATGGTCTGCAGAACACCAGGCTTCCCTGTCCATTACCTACTCCCAGAGCTTGCTCAAATTCATGTCCACTGAGATAGCAATGCTACCTAACCATCTTATCCTCTGTTGTCCCGTTCTCCTTTTGCCCTCAATCTTTCCCAGCATCAGGATCTTTTCCAATGAGTCAGTTCTTCAATCAGGTGGCCAAAGTATTGGAACTTCAGCTTCAGCATCAGTTCTTCCAATGAATATTCAGGACTGATTTCCTTTAGGATGGACTGGTTGGATCTCCTTGCAGTACAAGAGTCTTCTCCAACACCACAGTTCAAAAGCAACAATTCTTTGGTGCTCAGCTTTCTTTATAGTCCAACTCTCACATCCATACATGACTACTAGAAAAACCATAGCTTTGGCTATGCAGACCTTTGTTGGTAAAGTAGTTTCTCTGCTTTTTAATATGCTGTCTAGGTTTGTTGTAGGTTTTCTTCTAAGGAGCAAGTGTCTTTTAATTTCATGGCTACAGTCACCATCTGCAGTGATTTTGGAGTCCAAGAAAATAGTCTGTCAATGTTTCCACTGTTTCCCCTTCTATTTGCCATGAAGTGATGGGACCGGATGCTGTGATCTTAGTTTTCTGAATGTTGAGTTTTAAGCCAGCTTTTTCACTCTCCTCTTTCACTTTCATCAAGAGGCTCTTTAATTCTTCACTTTCTGCCATAAGGGTGGTATCATCTGCATATCTGAGGTTATTGATATTTCTCCCAGCAGTCTTGATTCCAGTTTGTGCTTCATCCGGCCTGGCATTTCGCATGATATACTTGGCATATAAGTTAAATAAGCAGGATGACAATATACAGCCTTGACGTATTCCTTTCCCAATTTGGAACCAGTCTGTTGTTCCATGTCCAGTTCTAACTGTTGCTGCCTGACCTGCATACAGATTTCTCAGGAGGCAGGTCAGGTGGTCTGGTATTCCCATCTCTTTAAGAATTTTCCAGTTTGTTGTGATCCACATAGTCAGAAGTTCTGGTGTAGTCAGTAAAGCAGAAGTGGATGTTTTTCTGGAACTCTCTTTTTCTGTGATCCAGCGGATGTTGGCAATCTGATGTCTGGTTCCTGTGCCTCCAGCCTGAACATCTGGAAGTTCACGGTTCATGTCCTGTTGAAGCCTGGCTTGGAGAATTTTGAGCACTACTTTGCTAGCGTGTGAGATGCGTGCAAGTGTGTGGTAGTTGGAACATTCTTTGGCATTGCCTTTTAGTAAAATCTGTTTGTTACTGTTTTCCTTGACGATAGGAAGTTGGCTTCCAATTTTTTTTGAGCATGTTGGGAAAATTCATCGTGAGGCAGGTTTCTTTTGTTAGGTCCAGTGCTGCACAGGGTAGTAAAATAACACGGGATGCTCTGCGAGGCGATGTCCCTGGTTCCTGGAGTCCCCGAGCAGGGCCTGAGCTCGGGGGAGGCTGTGGCCGGTGGGGCTCCCGCCTGAGGCTGCTGTCCAGTGTGCATGCGGGGCCCGCCTCACCCTGAGGACGGGGAAGGGGCAGCTCCGCACGGCCTCTGGGCTGGGGAGGGCTGCCCGCGCGAACACCGCTGGGGCTGGGGAGGGCTGTCCCTCGTGTGTGTGGTGGAGCGGGGCGGCTGCAGGTGGACAGGGCTGGCGGCTGCCGTCTGGGGCCGCAGTGTCCCGTGCCCTCATGTGGGTGGTCTTGGCGTCCTCTGGACCCTCTGTTGGGAAATGGCAGCCATGGGAGGGAGGCCTGGTCAGGCTGTATGGCCTGGGGGAGGTGGGGGGTGGTGGGGCGTTGTGCTCGCAGCAGGACTGTGGGGTCAGCGGGACAGAAGAGCCTCCCCCGCCCCGCCCCCCCCCCCAACTGGTCCTTCTGCTCTGGAGCAAGTCAGCCACTCCAGGGAGTGTATCTGCCCACGTCCGTTCAGTAGCCTCTTCCGTTTTACTTACTCCGTTCCACGTTTTGGTGACGCGGTCTCAAGTACAAGTATGTCCACTTCTCTGAGCTGGCAGCACATAAGCATGGGGGAGACGTGAGTGAGTGAGTTTGAAGCCTCCCGCCGGTGAGGGTTAGCCCGCGGCGTGTCGGGCATGGCGCTCCACTCTCTGAGGGGCCGGTGAGGTGAGCGCAGCAGCTGCTGATGTGCCCTTGCCTGGTCTCTGCTTCCAGATTCTGCAGTCCCTCTCGGCGCCGACGAAGACGCTGGAGCAGCAGGTGAACCACAGCCAGCAGGGCCCTCCGGGCACGGTGCTCCTCGGCCAGGTGAAGGTGGCCCCGGAGCCGGCCCCGGCGCCGCACCCCGTCCTGCACCTGCAGCCCCAGCAGCTCCTGCAGCTCCAGCAGCAGCACCTGCCGCAGCAGCCCTACCCCCCGCCTCCGCCGCACCCGTTCCCGCCGCCGCAGGCCCACCCGCACCCGTTCCCCCAGCAGCCCCTGCAGCGGCCGCAGCCGCCCCTGCAGCAGCAACAGCTCGCCCACCTGCAGCAGCAGCAGCTCGCCCACCTGCAGCGCCTGCAGCAGATGCAGCAGATGCAGCCAGCGCCGACAGCACAGCCGCCCGGCCCGCCCGCCCAGGCCCTGCAGCCTCCGCCGCCCCAGGCGCAGGCGCAGCCCCCGCTGTTTGGACACGACCCGGCGGTGGAGAGTTAGTAACGTGCATCTCTCTTTCCCTCTCCCGAAACCCTTGTACCTTCCCTGAGCGCGTTAGAGGGCAGGCTAAGGATCCGTGTCAGAGAAATGCTTAGAAAGTGGGGACCATGGTTAGGCGTCGTTAGGTTTCTCCGCTGGTTTGGGCCTCTGTCCCTACCCTGAAGTGAACACTGCTGTCCTTGGAACGGCGGGCTGCTGCAAGGACCACTCGGAGCGCTCGGTGCCCAGACATAAACTGTGATGGTTCCTGGTTTTGAATCACATAATATGGGGAATCGAATAGCTCCATTTGTTAGCAACTGTTTTTGTAGGACCTTTTGCAGAGGCCCTCAGACATCATGGGCAAGCGTGACTAACTTCATAAATTCACACTGAACTCTGCAAAATGAGCTTTTTCATGTTTTGTGCACACATTCATAGAGTGGGGCTTCTAATTCATTTTCCTTGTTCTAATTCTTTCCCAATTCTGTTGTAGTCCCAGAAGAAGGCTTTTTATTGGGATGTGTGTTTGCAATCGCGGATTATCCAGAGCAGATGTCTGATAAGCAGCTGCTGGCCACCTGGAAAAGGGTGAGGTCACTGAGATACACACACCTGTGCACATATACATGTGTGCCCACACCTATACACACACCTACACACTCACATACACGTGTGCCTATACCTACACACACATACACGTGTGCCCGCACCTGCACACACACACGTGTGCCCACACCTACACACACACACGTGTGCCTACACCTACACACGTGTGCCCGCACCTGCACATACACACGTGTGCCTACTCCTACACACACACACGTGTGCCCACACCGACACACACACTGGGTTGGCCAAGAAGCTCGTTTGTTTTTTCTGTAAGACGGCTCTGATAGCGCTTAATTGACTTTAACTTTATGCAAAACAATTTTTTAGATTGTTCTTTGACAGCTGTCTTATCAGTGTGCATTCTTTTAAAAAGTTATCAAAATTGGTGAATTTCTGTGCAGCCATTTTAATATTAAAGATGAAAGAAACGAATATTTTTGGCATATTATGCTTAGTTATTTCAAGAAAGGTAAAAACACAACTGAAAAGGAAAAAGAGCTTTGTACAGTGTATGGAGAAGGTGTTGTGACTGATCAAACGTGCCAGAAGTGGTTTGCCAAGGTTCCTGCTGGAGGTTTCTTGCTGGACGGTGCCCCATGGCTGGGTAGACCAGTTGAAGTCAGTACCGCTCAAATCGAGACATTAGCTGAGAACAGTCAACGTTATACCCCGTGTGAGGTAGCTGACATACTCAGAACATCCAAATCCAGCACTGAGAATGAGTTGCACCAGCTTGCCTGTGTTCATTACTTTGATGTCTGGGTTCCACGCAAATGAAGCGAAAAAAGCCTTCTTGACCTTTTTTCCACATGCAGTTTTCTACTGAAACATAACAAAAATGTTTTGTTTTTAAAACAAATTGTGACCAGCAACGAAAAGATACTGTACAATAATGAACAGAAGAGATCTGGGGGCAAGTGAAATGAGGTAGCACCAACCACACCAGAGAAGGTGACGCTGTGTATGTGGAGCGGGTGGAAGGGAGTCCTCTACTGTGAGCTCCATCTGGAAGGCCAGACGGTTAGTTCCAACAAGTACTCCTCTCGGTTAGACTGACTGAAGCAGCACTTGATGAAGAGCACCCGGAACTAATCAACGGAAAACTCACACGCTTCCATCAGGATGACTCAGACTGCATACTTCTTTGATGTGTGATGACCAGGCAAAAACTGTGACAGCTTGTCTGGAAAGTTCCGATTCATGCACCATATTCACCAAACGTTGCAACTTCGAATTTCCATTTATTTCAGTCTTTACAACATTCTCTTATTGGAAAAATATTTTAATTCCCTAGAAGACTAAAAGGCATCTGAATAGTTCTTTGCTCAGAATGATAAAAAGTCATGGGAATATGGAATTATGAAGCTGCCTGAAAAATGGCGGAAGGTAGTGGAACAGAACGGTGAGCACGTTGTTCAATCAAGTTCTTGGGGCACATTAAAAATACATCTTTTAGTTAAAAAAATCAAAGGAACTTTTTGGCCAACCCAAGAAAGTTCTCGCCCTTTTGGTAACAGCGTTCCCCTCGCTGCCACGTGACCGTGTAACCACTGCAGTTGGGATACAGGACAGTGTGAAAAAATTCAGAAATTCAGAAAATGAACTTAACTTCATCTTGGTTTGCTTTCTTTTCTTCTCTTTAGAATAAATTTTCTTAAAAGCAGCGCTTCTGGCCCTAGGGACCAGTTGGTGATACCTGAAACTTTTCTTGCTGTCCCAGCAGGGGGAGTGCTCTTGGCATCTGGTTTGGGAGTCGGGGTGTAGCCGCCTCCCTGAGACGTGGGGTGCCCCACAGCACAGAACAGCTGGTTTATCTTAAACATCCGCAGCGTCCTGTCTTAGAGAGTATCCCACTCTTCCTCCGGAAGTTCAGATGAAACAGGGCTTAGAGTTCATCTTTGCTGTGTAGTGCGGGGTGGGAAGCCCATGAATATAACTCATGGTTCATTCACACTTTGGGAAATACACTGTGTACGTACGTGGTGGGTCTCGTGAACTCTGTCCCATTGGAGATCGCAAGGCCCTCTTCCCCGGGCGTGGGAGCTGACTGACGGTGGGTCTCGTGTGTGTGCAGATCATCCAGGCGCACGGAGGAGCCGTGGACCCCACGTTCTCGAGCCGCTGCACCCACCTGCTCTGCGAGAGTCAGGTCAGCGGGCTGTTCGCACAGGTGAGGGCTCGGCTCTGCTGGGACTGGGGGGCTCTGAGTGACGCTGGGACAGTCGTGCTTGGAAAAGCCTTTCTCCCACCTCTGAAGACAGGAAACCGCTGCTCGCTGATTTCCATCCGCCTCTGACGTGTGGACACGTCTGTGGCCCCGCTTCTCTGCCCGTGAGGACCGGGGAGGAAGGGCAGGTTCCCGGGGGGGGAGGTGGACACCGCCCGCCCCAGCAGGGCCGCCCGCCGCAGCTCCCATCCTGCGGTTACCTTCAGGGGCAGTTACGGCCTCGTAACTCGCTGTGTTCTCACGGGGCAGCTCTAATTCTGGTGATCGGGAGTGTCATCTTCCGTGACTGAAGTCATCTCCTGGGCTGTCAGCTTTCCTCCCCGCGGTCGGCTCTTGTTCCCGTGTTGCGGGTTGTGTTCTGGTTAGCCGGTGACACTGTTGTGGTTTTACTAGTTTAGTAAATTGAGTGCTAAGCTCCTGAAGTTCCTGTATTTCTAGGACTTCAGTAGAAGTGACCTTGTAGTCACAGCCTCACAGCTGTGTGCGTCACCTGCATTAAGGCCCCCAGCGACCGGCGCGTACCGTTGTGTTTGCAGGCGATAAAGGAGAGGAAGAGGTGCGTCACGGCGCACTGGCTGAACACGGTCCTGAAGAAGAAGCAACTGGTGCCGCCCCATCGGGCCCTGCACTTCCCCGTGGCCTTCCCCCCGGGGGGCAAGCCGTGCTCCCAGCACGTAAGGCTCCCCCCGCCTCCCTGAATGGAATAAGCATCTTGTTTCCTTCTCTGTCCCCCTGTAACAGTCACAGCTTCCTGACATTTAACGGGTTCGCCCGAGTCTTGGACACTGTTTAATAAATGCCTACTCCCTGGCGGCTCAGACGGTAAAGCGCCTGCAATGCGGGAGACCTGGGTTTGATCCCTGGGTTGGGAAGATCCCCTGGAGAAGGAAATGGCAACCCACTCCAGTATTTTTTTCTGGAAAACTTTATGGACGGAGGGGCCTGGAGGGCTACAGTCTATGGGGTCGCAAAGAGTCAGACACGACTGAGCGACTTCACTTTCACTTTACAATTAAGCCTCTGACCCCAGGAGTGGCCACAGCTGGCCAGACATGGTGTCCTGTTGGTTCTCCCGGTCAGATGAGCCCAAAACCGGGATCAGGGAGAACTGACCACTATTTCTAGGAAACTTTGTCACCATGGTGGGAACAGTGTCGAGCTGACCCAGGGAGGCATCCCCGTTTGGTGTGTTTGCTTCCCGTCCCCCTGGCTGGCTCGTCAGCAGCGTTGTCAGCAGTAACAGCGTCCTCAGAGGAGATGTCACCACGTGTACCTCAGTGCCAAGGAGGAACGGAAACACAGCTGACGGAGAAGAGTCTTACTAACTGGGTTGGACCATCGTCCCATCTTGACCTCACTGGGCCTCTTCTCCCCCAGATTATCTCTGTGACGGGGTTCGTTGACAACGACAGGGACGACCTGAAGCTGATGGCGTACCTGGCGGGCGCCAAGTACACGGGCTACCTGTGCCGGAGCAACACGGTGCTCATCTGCAGAGAGTAAGGCCGGCCGCCGCCCTCGGCCCGCCCGGTGCTGCCCGGGTTCCCGGGTCAGCCGGGGTCCCGTCTCTCCCCGCCAGGTGCCTCCCTGGGTCCTTGGGTCAGCTGGGGCCCTGTCCTCCCCGCCAGGTGCCTCCCCGGGCCTCCGGGTCAGCTGGGGCCCGTCTCTCCCCGCCCGGTGCCGCCCCGGGCCCCCGGGTCAGCTGGGGCCCGTCTCTCCCCACGCAGCACCGCCCCGGGTCAGCCGGGGTCCCGTCTCTCCCCGCCAGGTGCCTCCCCGGGTCCGTGGGTCAGCCAGGGTCCCGTCTCTCCCCGCCCGGCGCCACCCCGGGTCCCTCCTTCTGTCAGAGTTCCATGGTGGACATCAGAGTGTGTTGAAAGAGTGGCAGTGATACTGGTGGTAGTGCTGGCAGAAGAATGAAGTGGGATGACTAAGGAGGCTGCAGTCAGATTAGGTGGGCAGTGCTGAGGTGACAGCAGGTTGGGCGATGACCTCACTGTCGCGGGTGCACCTCCCTACATCCTGGTCAGCTCTGCAGACCCGTCCCTGCCACGTCCGGTGTGAGCAAGTGTGGGCTGGCTTGTGTTGAACAGAAGTACAAGTTTGAACACCGATAACTCTAATAAATGTGTTTTCTCTCCTCTCCTCTTCCCCACTCCCCACACCAAAAAAGACCGGCCGGTCTAAAGTACGAGAAAGCCAAAGAGTGGCGGATCCCGTGCGTGAACGCCCAGTGGCTGGGGGACATTCTGCTGGGGAACTTTGAGGCCCTGCGGCAGACGCAGTGCGGCCGCTACACCACCTTCGGCCTGCAGGACCCCTTCGCCCCGACCCCGCAGCTGGTGCTGAGCCTTCTGGGTGAGTGGGCGGCTCCTGGGCTGCGGGCTGCTGCGCCAGGCGCCGCTCTGGGCTTCAGGGTCTCCTTGGTTTTTATCTCGTTTCCTGCTTCCTCTCTACGCTGTCTCCCTCTGCACCCAGCCCAGGAGTTTTGTTGGTTTGTATTTTGGTTTGCTTTTTTTAATGGACTCTCAGAAGTGAATGGAGCACTTGAAAGCTTTTTGATCTTCTCTCTCGAGCCAGCTCTAGTTTAACTTGCTCTCTGAGATGTGGCATCCCCCCGCCCCCCACTTTCTGCTGCACAAAACCCGAGGAAGGCCACCCGCCCTGACTGTACACCAGATGGTGCTCAACCCCATCTACCCACCTGAGCGTCACTCCAGGATGTGGTCGCTCCAAGCTGCTTTAACACGCGCTCCCGTGAAGGAGCCCGTCCAGGTCTGGTCCTAACAGTGTCAGTCGCAGGAAAGCCCTCCCTGGTTTTGAGCCACAGCCTACCTGCTGACCTGGACACACCTGGGTGTGACGGCCGCTCTGAAGTCCTGGTGCAGGCGCCAGGCCTTCCCTCGGTGGACGCGGGTCCTCGAGGGCCCAGCCGGGCCGCCAGCCCCACGCGCTGAGCTCGTCAGTCGGCTTCTCGGATGGCAGACCGCGGGGCCCCCAGACTGTCCGGGGTGCAGCCCACGCGGGTGGGCGGGGCCTGCCCTGGGCCACGGGCGGGCGGCTTGCTCGGCTGTGTCTCACGGAACCTTCGGCCCCGGCCAGGCTTCCCTGTGGCTGAGGAGCAGTCCTCGCGGCTCCCTTACTGGAGGCCATGTCCAGGGTGGCCCGCTCCTGGAGAGGCTCTCGTTTCTGTTGTTACTGATACACGTGCATTTTTTATGGTTTTTCTATTGGAAGATGGATTTACAATAGACCAGCCGTTTGTGCTAGCTTCAGGTGTGCGGCAAAGTGAATCAGTCACACTGGTTCATATATGTGTTTTTTTAGGTTCTTTTCTCGTGTAGCTACTAGAGCATCGAGTAGAGTTGCCTCTACTATCTAGCAGGTCCTTATTGTTAACCCGTTTTATATATAACAGTGTGTAGGGGTCCTGAAAAGGCTTTTATATCGATGACGCGTCCTTTATTTACATAGTGTTTCTGAAAAGTAACCTGTTTTTTCTCTTCAGATGCTTGGAGAGTTCCGTTGAAAGTGTCAGCAGAGTTGTTGATGGTATGTCAAGTTAGTCCCCTCACGTGGCGTTACTGTGTTACAAAGTGGTAGGGGTGCATTTGTATCTGTGGCTAATTTTAGTAATCGGCCGTCATGACAACCCGGGCTGACCCCTCTCGCCTGGCGTAAGCCCTCGGTTCGTCGTCTTCCTCCTGGGTGACGACGCTGGGCGTTAATTCACATGACACACGTTAGCCCGTGGCTTCTTCAGAGAGCTGCGTGAGTGCCTTCAGGGCTGCAGAGCGGGAGAGAGGGAGACCATGTGTTTCCGTGCGGTTCGGGAGGCGTGAACTGGGGCGCCAGCGTGCCAGCCCTGACCGCAGCTCCCCGCTTCCAGCCCGCGGGCCAGGGTCTCTGGTGGGCTGCTTTCAGGGTGGGCCGTTCTGCACTGGCCTGCCGGGCGTGACTGGTAGGAAATGAGGAAGGGTTGCCTTGCACTTGGGGGGAGGGTCCTCTCCACCCTCACCTCAGATGGAGAGGTGGTTGCTCCCGATAGAACATAAACGAGTGTGCTGTGGAAGAAGGTCTGCATCAGAGGCCAGGGCGGGCTGAGGGGGCAGCAGCCGCAGCGCGAGGCTGCCTGTGGGGCCCCAGGCACTGACCCCCCACTGGACTCGGCGTCTCTGCAGGTCAGGGCCTCCAGCTGGTGTTAGGAGCACGGGCACCACGCCCGGGTCCTGGAGTGGCCGTCAGAGGCCTGCCCTCGCCTCCAGAGTGCTGTGACCCGACCGTCCTGCACCCTCAGAGGGGAACCTCCGTCTTTCTGGAGGGATGTAATTGCAATCTTGTTTTCCAAATTCCGTTAAGACACAAAAAATATTTGAAGTAAGAAGTGTTTTGAAAAGTTCACGGTTGAGGATTAAATCTGTCACAAGAGCTGAGAGGGGTGAAGACGTCCTAAAGCGCTGTTGGGTGTGGTGAATAGGGAGGGCGGCCTAGGGCCTCCCTGGGCGGCTCGCGGCGCCCGTGGTCTCCGCCGGCTGTGCAGTGGGGAGTGTTTCTTGTATGAGGTCAGGTGGGTGGAAAGCGCTCAGAAGCTGCTGTGTTACTGGGGAGGCTGACCAAGGTAAATCATTCTTTAATTACAGGGTGTAAGACTGCCTCCCAAACCGAAGCAGAATGAAGTAACTAATATCCAGCCTTCTTCCAAAAGAGCCAGGTAGGAAGAACCACCTTGTTTTTTTATGGTTGATGATCTTTTACAGTGTGATCTAGGAAATGGTGGCAGTTGGGAAGTTTCTGAGATTTTCACGTGGAAGGGCTTCCCTGGTGACGCTGGCGCTAAGGAACCCACCTGCCAGTGCAGGCGACATTTGAGAGGCGCGGGTTCAGTCCCCAGGTCGGGAAGAGCCCCTGGAGGAGGGCCTGGCTGCCCGCTCCAGTATTCCTGCCTGAGGGTCCCATGGACAGAGGAGCCTGGCGGGCTGCAGTCCTTGGGTCGCAGAGAGTCAGACGCGGCTGAGCCGCTGAGCCCCCAGGACTTCGAAGGACGTGCTTGCTTGCATCGCAGCTGTGTCGTGACATGTCTCGTTTCATTGTTGGAGATAAACGGGGAACAGCCAGTGTCTTTTCCTTTTTTATTAAAGACAGACAGTCCAGTCTTTTTATTTTTTTCTCTCTCGCCGGATCCCCGTTCTGTGAAACGAGCTGCGGTGGGACAGGGCGGGGGTGCTGGAGCCCCGCTCCAGGCGTCCTCTGCATGTGCGGAGCCCGCGTGCGACCCTGGCCTGGGTCGGGAGGGGATGGAGCCCTCTGTGGGCCCGGGGCAGGGTGTGCTCAGACTTGTCCTGGCCTCGCCTGCCGAAGCTAAGCCGGTGGTTCATCTAGAACCCAGACCCCTGGGCCGCGTCGAGTGAGGGTCTTCGTCTCTTCCCTGCTCCTCAGCCCCCTCCTTCCAGTTCCCACAGCCACCCAGGCTAGGGGTTGTTGGATTCTTTAGTAAAAGACTAATTATGTGATTATAATACATCATGAAAACGCTACAGGTTTTTTTATTTAATAGACTGTCTCAAATATAAGCTAGAAATAGGGTGTGAAAAATTTAAGGAAAGGAAAAAAAGAAGTTTAATATAAAGTATGTGGTTGAGTCAGCCAGCTTTGTTCTGCGTCAGAGCTTCTGGGGTGAGATGGGGTCCGTGGGAGATGGTGGGGGGCCGGGACCACAGGGGGCCCTGGAAGCCCCCCTCCCGCCCTCACAGACCCCCAGGGCCAGCGCGGGCTGGGGCGTGGCACCTGATCGGCCTCTGCCCTGCCCCTGCCCTGGGGGTGCCAGGCAAGTCCTTTGGGGCGACTGTAAATGGTGGGAAAGCGAGCAGAGGTGAGGCACTGCACTTTGCTTTAAGGAAAGAAAATCACACACAGGTGAGGCTCTCAGAGCTTGTTAAAATCTCTTGTTTGGTAAAGAACAAATACTAGAATTAATAGCCATTCTCTTCTATGTGTTTCATAGAATTGAAGATATTCCACCTCCCACCAAGAAGTTAACACCGGAACTGACCCCTTTTGTGCTTTTCACTGGATTTGAGCCTGTTCAAGTTCAACAGTACATAAAGGTGAAATTTCCTTCTGTTTTGCATAAGGACTTTTAGGAATGTTCCTTTCTGTTTATATTTGCTTTAGGCTAGCCGTTTTGTTAAGATGTAATCAGGAATATCGTGTTGTAACGGTGTTCATCGTGTGCATTTATAAATTGTGTCATCATTACATCGTTGCCTTCCCACCTCGTTCTTGCTGCTGCTTCCTCTTTAGACGCTTGCTTGCTTGTTATGACGACTCAGGTGAGGAGGCCAGGAGCAGTCTTGTAATCACACATTAGCAGAACCGCGCAAATACCGTTTTCATAGGGACGTTAGCTTACGAGAGTAGCTGGGCCCCTTCAGGTTTCCCGGACGAACCCACCGTCTTCTCAAGAGTTGTTCTCTCGGGTGCAGCGGGCCCAGGGCTCAGAGGTGTATTTGTATTTATTTACATAAATGCACTTCTGGAAGTAACACCAGGAGGGATTGTGGGCTTGTGTTTTGTTATGTGGGTGTCTGGGGAGGGGATGGTTGAAGTATAGTTGACCTGTATTCAGGTCAAACATGAATTCAGGGATTCAAACATTTCCCTTTATTTTTTTAAGGAAAAGAAACAATTATAAAAGTGTTTTTTTAAATAGATATAAAATTGCTACTATAAAATTCTTTTTTTACTTTTAAAATTGGGTATAAAGAGATCAACTGTTACATGTCTAGGTCTAAAGTTGATTTGTATGCCATCGTTTCTTAGACCCTGTGTCTTAAGGGGCCCTGTCTGCACGCACTGAGGCGTAGACAGCCTGGGAGGTTCGCTCCTTGGGCAGCGAACTGCCTTGTTCTCAGAGCTTTCTGCTGCTTCAAAGGGGTGTCGTCCGGGGGTCCAGCGGGGGTCCTGCTTCAGTCTTGGCTTGTGTGGCACTGATAAGGGAAATTGTCGCTTCCAGTTTCCACTTGGCTCGCACGGCGGCGTAGGTCTGGCTCACCGCTTTCACCCTTTCCGTGGCCGAGAGCCCCCTTCAGGGTCTAGACAGGTCCCAGCCGTGGGCGGGCGGGCGGCTCTGCAGACAGGACGGTCTCACCACTGCTGTTCCCGGCCCCCAGAAGCTCTACATCCTGGGCGGGGAGGTGGCCGAGTCCGCACAGAAGTGCACCCACCTCATCGCCAGCAAGGTGACGCGGACGGTCAAGTTCCTGACGGCCATCTCCGTGGTGAAGCACATCGTCACGCCCGAGTGGCTGGAGGAGTGCTTCAAGTGCCAGAAGTTCATCGGTACGTGGCCGGGCCGCGCCGCGGGGACTGGGCGCCCAGGTGGGAGGGCTTGCCTTGAAGTCTGTCTCCGTTTTCATCCCAGCTAACGCCGAGTTCAGTTTTTAAGTCTGTGAATTTAAATGAATAAATAACAGATTATTTCACGTCCCAGTGAGTCACTTGATGCCTTGCATCTTACTGTGAAATACGGTGTGGTGACTGGGGAGAGCTCTGTGGCCCCGCTTGGCTGTTTCCTGATGACTCGTCCTGTCTGTCACGCTGGCTGTCGAACGGGGTTCCAGGTTTGGGACAGTGGCCGGAGCGGGGCCCGGGAGCGTCCTGGGAACAGGGGCACCCACCCCAGGACAGGCGGGGCCTCTGCGGTGGGACCCCACCCCGCTGCTGTGCCCCCGCACGCATCCTGCCGGGGCTGCACGGGGCGGCCCTGCGCCGGGGTGGTGTCCCCGCCCGGCCCGCCCGCTCTCGGTCGTCTGTGGGGAGCACTGTGGCATCCGTAGCCGCTGCTGCCCCAGGCCGACTCTCGTTTACTCCATTTCCTCACGTCCACTTCTGTCTCATCCGTGGGAATGGCACCGTTCCCACGTCGCCCGCCGTGACCAGTGGCCACCGGCCGGGCTGGCCTCGTGTCCTCCCCGCTCTTCCCGCCAGTTGTGACCACCTGGGAGCTTTTGGCAAAGCAAGAGCGTCCTGGGCTCGTCTTAGGCTTTTCCGCCCTGACACTGGCACCAGCGTGTCCCAGGACCCCCACCACCCCCGGTGGCTCCGGGTGGACCCGGGGAGCTGACGGCGCTCGGGCTGGTGGGCTCTGGCTGCGCCAAGCCGGCTCCCACGGTGCGTCTCGTGTCCGCATCCGGCGCCAGTCCCACAGCACAGGGCTCCCGCGCGTCTCTCCCTTCCCGCGTCTGCGCTCCAGCAGCGAGACGCCTGCTCCCCAGGCCCTAAATGCACCAGCTCCCTGGACGAGTCCCCTCTGTGCAGGCAGCCCCCTCGGCCACCCCCGCGCCCCCAGCCTGCACACGGCCCCCGCCTGGGCTCTGACGGCGTTAAGACAGCGCTGCCAGCCACGGGGGACGGGTGTTTTGACTTTGTGTTTGTGTTTACACAGTTTGAGACGCCAGTTGTGTAGGTTCTTTCTTTCTGAATTACACATGCCCTTGTGCTGCTGTGGGAAGTTTGATTTTCAAGTTGACTCTTGCCACAACCCTGACCAAGTTAATGTGACTCTGCTGCTCTTCTTAGAAACCCAGGGTGGCCGGAGCTGCTGTGATCCTCTCAGAGTCCTCCCTCCTCACACACGCGCTGCTCCTCCTCCGTCTCAGCTCTTCAGCAGGCGCACAGCCTTGATCCTGCTGTAGAAACTGGCATTTCAGATGCATCACTTCATGCATGACAGTGCCTTGCGCATTCTTTTAACTTCGTTTTTTAGACACTCTTCTCTTTGACCTAGTGTGGTGCCTTTTTCAGCTGGTGGCTGGTGGGCCTGCATTTCTAGCACTTGTTAAATCTCCGTGTCTCCTGAGTGACGTGACGGAGTCAGTGACTATGGTCTCTGAGCTGAAAATGGTTTTCTCGTTTTTAAGGCGTTGTTTTAAAAAGAGAAGGGCGAGTGACAGACCCAGCGTGTGGCCCGTCAGCATGTCCTCTGACTCAGCCCGACCCTGGACTGTTGGTTTGGTTACGATGATGAAATGAAACGCTTTTCTGAACGAGATGTATTCATAAGAAGATTAAAACATTTTGTGATCTTTACTTTTTGAGAAATTAGATATTGTTTAAAAATTCTCAGAGCCCCAGCGTCTGGTCGAACCGTTCTTTGTCGATTGTTCGTTCCTGGTCCATCTGTGACCTGTGGCTAATGAGTCTCAGCCGGAGTCAGCGGCTCTGAACTCACTGGTCCCTGCGAACACACGCTGGCTGTGACGCTGGTTCCCGGGCTGTCCCTCCGCACGGGCGCCCTTCACCTGCGTCTGGGTTGGGGCGCTGGGGCCCCCCAACAGTGTGACGTTACAGCTGAGGGGGTGGGGAGCCGCCCAGGGGTGAGAGGAGGGTCCATGGCTTTCGGGACATTTGTTCCTAAAAGCTGAGAAACGCTGGTCCAGGAGGAAGAGTGTCTTTGGCCTGGCTTTTGTCGGGAGGAAAGTCACTGAAATAGAGTTGGGGAGACCTTCTCGCTGACAGGTTTCTCCCAGGGCGCCTGGGGCCGGTCACACGCGGTGCCCCCCAGCGCCAGGCCCTGTCTGATCCCGTGCTGTCTTCCTCTGCAGACGAGCAGAACTACCTTCTCCGAGACGCGGAGGCCGAGGTGCTTTTCTCCTTCAGTCTGGAGGAGTCCTTGAGGAGGGCCCACGCTGCTCCGCTCTTCAAGGTACGCCTGGACGGGAGCTCAGCTCAGCTGCTGCCGCTGGCGGCCGTGACAGAGCAGGCGGCTCTCTGTCCTCCCGGGCGTGTGCCGGGGCTGAGAGGATCGATACGGAGAGAGATGCATTACACATAACCCGGGTTCAAAGAGTATGTTATGAATAATTTGTAAGATTTAAATTTTTTTTTTTTGCTTTTAACAACTATTCTCATAAAACGTATATTCAGCTGGAAAATGGAGATCATTCTTGAGAAAATACTAACTAAATATGTCTAATAATTCTAGACTATGGCGTTTAAATGTTTCTAAGAACAGTTTAGAAAAATTTTTTGTATCAAACTGGCTTAGTAAATTAATAGAGGTAATTTTTTTTTTTTTTGGTTCTGTTTTGTTTTTTACTCTTAAGGAGCCAACTTAGGAATCAAAAGAGATTTGCAGTACTGAGTTAAGAGTACATTACCTAAAATAGCCTGTGTTTTTCTAAATATTTGAGGAGTTTAAAACAAGATGGTATTTTTTGTACATTTAAGAGTAAGAGTGTTAGAAAGTTTTAACCATCAAAATCATTTCATACTCCATCTGAGCTTTAGAAATTGTGAGAAATATTCTTATTCTTGCTCTTATCACAGCATACTTCATGTCTTACAAGAATTAACGTTCTAGTTGCTCTTTAATAATTATAGGTCACACCTAGCATATGAGGGTGCTTATTTCTGAAATTCCAGGCCCACTTCATGTGGGGACTAGGGGGGTCTAGCACCATGTAGCTCCATGAAATTAGGCATTTAGTCAAATTTCTTGGGTAGAGTGACAAATTACACACACCGAAAATTCAGTTTGAAACCAGTGCACGTGTTTTCGTTTTTAGGCAAAGTACTTTTACATCACTCCCGGGATCTGCCCGAGTCTGTCAACCATGAAAGCGATTGTGGAGTGTGCGGGAGGCAAAGTGTTGCCTAAACAGCCGTCTTTCCGGAAGCTCATGGAGCACAAGCAGAATAAGGTGCAGAGAAGTGAAACACTGTTGAATGCATCAGTGTCATGTATGAGGCTCAGTAACCAAGAAGCTGCTTTTCTTTTCCTTAGAGTTTGTCAGAAATAATTTTAATATCCTGTGAGAATGACCTTCACTTGTGTCGGGAATATTTTGCCAGAGGAATAGGTACGTTCATTGCTCTGCTGTGTGTCGGCGTGTGTGGGTGCGGGCAGGTGCGTCTGTTTGACGGGTTTTGTCTCTGTTCCTGGCAGACGTTCACAATGCGGAGTTTGTTCTCACTGGAGTGCTCACTCAGACACTGGACTACGAGTCATATCCTTTGGGAAGGCGGTGGGTGGGCCCCTCTGCCCGCGAGCCCCCAGGCTAGGGCACGCCTGCCAGGGCTAGTGGTGAAGCCACTGGGAGGCCCGCTGAGCCCGTGGGCTGTCCTCTAGAGTAGGCGCTCTCCCGCCCTCCGTGTTTAGGTCCGAGAGCCTGTTCTGCGCTGCCTTTCCTTGCAGAAGGAAGACTTGGCATAAAGCTCACCCGAGCCGTCTGTGGGTGACCGCTCGGGCCTCTCCTCGCGTCTGCGGCCTGAAGGCAGCCGCAGGGCCTGGCAGGCGCCCTGCAGGGGGAGGCAGGGCCTGGGCCGTGCTGGGGGTGGGCCGCGCTGCTGCGGGTTGTTTTCCTCAACACGCCCACGTATAAATTCAACTGACGCCCGCACTGCTGCCAGGACCGCGGCCTGCCCCCGGCCCGCGCCCGCGGACGCCCTTGTTTTCCAGCTGCTTTCTTCAGGACAAGCGTTTTTAAAGCAGGAAGACAAATATATTAAATATGTTGCATCTTATTTAAGATGGGTAATTTTATTCTGAGGAAACATAAATTATGTTTTGTATTATACGACTTTTAAGAGCCCACATTAGGTTTTATGATTCATTTGCCGAGTTTTTAAATGTTTTCACAACACTGTTAATGGAACTTTAGCTGCAAATAGAAATGATGTAAATAAAGACCTTGCTATCTCTAAATTATGGATGTTAAAGATTTGAAATGTTTTGTACTTTTATTTTTATTTCTTATACTCTTTTCTTTTATATTGAAATCTTGCCCACATTTTAAATAAATGTACTTTTGAACTTTGCTTAGAATTGAGTGATTCTTTGTTATGATACAGTTTTTGGTATAGTTTATATAGTGTCTGCATTAAGCTGGATCACATTTTAAGTAATTTCACGGAAAAATATTTTCTGGTAGGATTTTCTCTTGTGGTAGTAATTTTCTATCAAGGTGAGACATAGACTCCTGAGCAGAGGTTGTTCACAACATCAGCAGGTAGGACCGCACGGCACCGGCCGGCCAGACTCGTTAGTGCGACAGGAGCCCACGCCTCTGCCTGTTCCAGGTGCGGCTCTAATGCACTTCCTGCCGGGCTGCAGGTACAGAGACGGCAGTGGAGACCATGCCTCGCCAGGGACCGCCGACGTCCGAGCGTGTCCGACGCCCTGCAGGTGTTGGTGCGCTCCAGGCTGCAGGCTCGGCCCCCCGACGGCCTGCCCATCTGCGTGCTCCGCGGCCTCCACGGCAGTTGCTGCGGTGTCTTCCTACGAGCCGGAATTGGCCCCAGTCTGTTCTCCAGTCGTGCAATCCCTACAGTTTAATTCCCGAACACAGTTTAGGGGGAGCACGTGCATTAAACACGTCAGGACTTCCACGTCACACGAGCTGTCAGCATTGCCGTGAGGCTCGGGCGTTGCTGAGTTACGGGGGATGTCCTCGCGGCTCTGACGTGGAGTCAGTCCTGCAGTTCACCACTCGGGGTCACGGTTGTGAAGTGAGGCTCCCCACCTGCGACCTCATCTATGCCCGAGGCCCTGACCTGTGGCGACTTCCCCGTGACCCGTCTCTTGCCGTGTGGGTGCTGTTAAGTCTCAGCATGCGTGGATGACTCACTGATGGTCTCCTGGAAACATTCATCTGTCAAGCTCCTTAAAAGGCACCCTGTTGACACTTAAACTTGCGTCTTTAACAGACTGTCTCACAATGTGTGTCCGTTTTAGTTCCTACTTTTGTACCTAAGCAAACAAACTTACGTGTAGAACTGACTCTTTTCATGAACCACAGGTGGAATGAATGTTGATGTGAAAGAACTTAGAATCTGTAAGGTCCTGGAAGTACACAGGAGTTTCATGAGTTGGCACAAAATGTTGATTGCTCAGTATTCAGAGTATGGGCCTGCTTCTTATACCCTTGAAGAAAAGTGAACATGATAATGGCATAAAAGCCTCTGGGTAGAGTCGATGCATCTGTTCAGTCTTCAGTGAACATGGGGGTTTGTTTAAGCAACATGCAGATCTGACTGATTTGATTAACCTTTCAATGAGTCTTTTTTCAAAAGCTGCCAAGAAATACTCCTTAAAAACTCCAGGAGCTGTCTACAGCCAACTGGCCTGCACAGCTGCTGAGCATTGACTTGGAGGCTCAGAGGAAATTATGAAGATTTAAGAAAAGATAAATCAACTTGTTAGGTTGATTAGGTTATAAAATTATTTCTCATAAGAAAGAAGTCTTGCAGTTAGTCCTGGTCTGACTCAAGATTTAGTAGAAGTATAATGTAGACCACTTATATAATTTTAAAGTTTCTAGTAGCCATAATAAAAAAGCTCTTAGATTTTAGTTTCCACAGTTTAATATATCTGAAGTGTTGTAAGTAATATTTTAAAAAAATTTTAAAAATACTTGAGATTTCATACCACTTACGGTTCAAAAAGTAGATTTACATACCCAAGCTATTCTAAGTGTAGGGTTTTTAAAGTTAACAGATTGACGGTTGAGCCCTCCTCTCTCACCAGGCATACTTCCAGTGCACGGTGAGCTGGTGTGGCTGGTCTCCACCATCACACTTTGCAAACGGGCGGGAGAAGCACGAATATGATCGAAAACGGCATGCTTTGTATCCGAGCAGGCCCAGGATCACATCATACCTCTGCGTAGACAAGTATGTGACTTGGAATCCAGATGGCAGAACAGGCGGATGTGGAACTCACCTCCTCCCACAAATACATCTACACACGGAACAGTTCTCACAATACCTCCTGGTGGGAAAGCTCAGGCACCAAAGATCTCCACGTAACCAGGAGGATGCGGGGAGGGGGGAGCAGGACTGGCCCTGCACCCCTGGGAGGAAGCTCTGATAGGGGACAGGTTCCGGCCCCCAGAAAGGCCCTCACCCAAGGGGGGACCGGCCGGCTCAGAGAGGGGGTCTTCAGAGACTCGGAGGAGCATGTGGCAGGCAGAGCCGAGAGCTCTGAGAGGCTCTGTGCTACCCGCACGGGGTCTCCAGCCAGAGACGCGTGCCGGCTGGCTCGTGCAGGACAGGCCGCGGAGACGGCCGTGGTTGGCTGCGTGAACAGCCTGCCGGGCTGGAGTGCAGCGCCACCGCGGCTCGGGTGGCGGGGAAGACGCCCCGGCCGCTGTAGAAGCAAAGCATCAATGCTGAGGGGCGTGTGAAGGGCAGAGCGGGACCCCAGCAGCCTCCACACGCCCCAGCACAGCCCCGCCTCCACGAGCCCCGGGATCACTGGACACCGCGGAGGCGGGGCTGACCTCAGCCTCCCCGTGGCTGAGCCGTGGGCCGACCTCTGGCTCTGTCCCCTCGGCGCCTGCAGGACACATGAGTGGACAGCGGCGGCTCCCTGGCTGGTCGGGCCCGGGCCGCTGTGGGCTTTGTGGGTGCCTCTGGGGGCCGGGCCAGGCCTGAGCAGCTCCCCGCTCCCACGGGTGCCTGGCTTCACAGCTACCGGTTTCAGAGGACCTGCACTGGTGGCCCTGTGAACACAACCCCGAGGGCCGCCTGCCCGCGCCCCCGCAGAGGACGGGGTCCCAAACAGACCCGCACCAGGACAGGGTCACGAAAATGTCAGAAGTGAGAGGGGTCTAAAGGAAGCTTTCAGGTGTCTAAAGGTTTCATCACAAGAGAACCCCCACAAGGCTGCCGGCGGACTCCTCTCCAGAAACACTGCTGGTTAGCAGGGAGTAGCCAGATAAATTCAGAGTCCTGAAAGGGAAAACCGTGCCGCCTAGGATCCTCTACCCAGGAGGACTGTCATTTAGCATAGAAGGAGAGGGAATTTCTCAGACGTGATGCCATGAGATGAGCCCCCCAGGTTGGAAGGTGTCCAATACGCCGCTGGGGAAGAGCAGAGGGCAATTAGTAATAAATCCAGACAAATGAAGCGACTGGGCCAAAGTGGAAACGACACTCCGTTGACGATGTGTCCGGTGGTGAAAGTCAAGTCCGATGCTGTAGACAACAGTACTGCACAGGACCCTGGAATGTTCGGTCCGGGACTTGAGGAACATTGCAAGTGTTCAAGCAGGGATGGCAAGAGAGAACACTGACATTTAAGGAATCAGCGAACTAAGATGGACGGGAATGGGTGAAATTTAACTCAGATGACCATTATATCTACTGTGGGCAGGAATCCCTTAGAAGAAATGGAGTAGCCCTCATAGTCAATAAGAGAGTCTGAAATGCAGTACTTGGATGCAATCTCAAAAATGGCAGAATGATCTCTGTTTGTTTCCAAGGCAAACCATTCAATATCACGGTAATCCAAGTCTATGCCCCATTCAGTAATGCTGAAGAAGCTGAAGTTGAACAGTTCTATGAAGACCTACAAGACCTTCTAGAACTAACATCCAAAAAAGGAGTCATTTTCATTATAGGGGACTGGAATGCAAAAGTAGGAAGTCGAGAAACACCTGGAGTAACAGGCAAATTTGGCCTTGGAGTACAAAATGAAGTAGGGCAAAAGTTTTGCCAAGAGAACCCACTGGTCATTGGAGAAGGCAACACCCCACTCCAGTACTCTCGCCTGGAAAATCCCATGGGCGGAGGAGCCTGGTGGGCTGCAGTCCGTGGGGTCGCGAAGAGTCGGACACGACTGAGCGACTTCACTTTCACTTTTCACTTTCACGCATTGGAGAAGGAAATGGCAACCCACTCCAGTGTTCTTGCCTGGAGAATCCCAGGGACGGGGAGCCTGGTGGGCTGCCGTCTGTGGGGTCGCACAGAGTCAGACACGACTGAAGTGACTTAGCAGGAGAAGCACTGGTCATAGCAAACACCCTCTTCCAACAACACAAGACAAGACTCTACACATGGACATCACCAGACAGTCAATACCAAAATCAGATTGATTATACTATTTGCAGCCAAAAATAGAGAAGTTCTATACAGTCAGCAAAAAGACGACCAGGAGCTGATTGTGGCTCAGATCATGAACTCCTTATTGCCAAATTCAGACTTAAATTGAAGAAAGTAGGGAAAACCCCTAGTCCATTCAGGTATGACCTAAGTCAAATCCCTTACGATTATATAGTGGAAGTGGTAAGTAGATCCAAGGAATCAAATCTGATAGAGTGCCTAAAGAACTATGGATGGAGGTTTGTGACATTGTACAGGAGGCAGTGATCAAAACCATCCCCAAGAAAAAGAAATGCAAAAAGGCAAAATGCTTGTCTGAGGAGGGCTTTCAAATAGCTGAGAAAAGAAGAGAAGTGAAAGGCAAAGGAGAAAAGGAAAGATATTCCCATTTGAAAGCAGAGTTCAAGAGTATTCTCTGGAACGGTGAGATAAAGCCTTCCTCAGAGATCAGTGCAAAGAAATAGAGGAGAACAACAGAATGGGAAAGACAAGAAAGTTAGAGATGCCAAGGGAACATTTCACGCAAAGATGGGCTCAGTAAAGGACAGGAACGGTAGGGACCTAACAGAAGCAGAAGATGTTAAGAAGAGGTGGCTAGAATACACAGAAGAACTGTACAAAAGAGATCTCAATGACCCAGATAATTACAATGGTGTGATCACTCATCTAGAGCCAGACATCCTGGAATTCGAAGTCAAGTGGACCTTAGGAAGCATCACTAAGAGCAAAGCTAGTGGAGGTGATGGACTGAAAGATGATGCTGTGAAAGTGCTGCACTCAATACGCCAGCAAATTTGGAAAACTCAGCAGTGGCCACAGGACTGGAAAAGGTCAGTTTTCATTCCAATCCCAAAGAAAAGCAATGCCAAAGAAGGCTCAAACTACCGCACAATTGCACTCATCTCACACGCTAGTAAGGTAATGCTCAAAATTCTTCAAGTCAGGCTTCAACAGTATGTGAACCAAGAACTTCCAGATGCTCAGACTGGATTTAGAAAAGGCAGAGAAACCAGAGATCAAATTTCCAACATCCGCTGGATCATCGGAAAAGCAAGAGAGTTCCAGGAAACATCTACCTTTGCTTTGTTGACTATGCCAAAGCCTGTGGATCACAATAAACTGGAAAATTCTGAAAGAAATGAGAATACCAGACCACCTTACCTGTCTCCTGAGAAATCTGTATGCAGGTCAAGAAGCAACAGTTAGAACTGGACATGGAACAACAGCCTGGTTCCAAATTGGGAAAGGAATACGTCAAGGCTGTATGTTGTCACCCTGTTCATTTAACTTACATGCAGAGTACATCATGCAAAATGTCGAGCTGGATGAAGCACAAGCTAGAATCAAGATTGCCATGACAAATATCAATAACCTCAGATATGCAGATGACACCACTCTTATGATAGAAAGTGAAAAGGAACTAAAGAGCCTCTCTCTTGATGAAAGGGAAAGAGGAGAGTGACAAAGCTGGCTTAAAACTCAACATTAAAAAAACTAAGGTCATGGCATCCGGTCCCTTCACTTCATGGCAAATAGATGGGGAAACAATGGAAACAGAGACTTTATTTTGGGGGGCTCCAAAATCACTGCAGATGGTGACTGTAGCCATGAAATTAAAAGACACTTGCTCCTTAGAAGAAAAGCTATAACCAACCTAGACAGCATATTAAAAAGCAGAGACATTACTTTGCCAACAAAGGTCCATCTGGTCAAAGCTATAGTTTTCTCAGTAGTCATGTACTGTACTGGGATGTGAGAGTTGGAACATAAAGAAAGCTGAGTGCCGAAGAATTGATGCTTTTGAACTGTGGTGTTGGAGAAGACTCTTGAGAATTCCTTGGACTGAAAGGAGATCCAACCAGTCCATCCTAAAGGAGATCAGTCCTAAATATCATTGGAAGGACTAATGCTGAAGCTGAAACTCCAATACTTTGGCCATCTGATGCAAAAAGCTGACTCATAGAAAAGATTCTGATGCTGGGAAAGATTGAAGGCAGGAGGAGAAGGGGACGACAGAGGATGAGATGGTTGGATGGCATCACCAACTCAGTGGACATGAGTTTGAGCAAGCTCTGGGAGTAGGTGATGGACAGGGAGGCCCGGCGTGCTGCAGTCCCTGGGGTCGTAGAGAGTTGGACACGACTGAGCTGACCTGACAAGTGAAGTGTGTGTGTGTGTTCAGTTGCTCAGTCGTGTCCGACTCTCTGTAACCCCATGGACTGCAGCCCACCAGGCTCCTCTGCTCATGGGATTTCCCAAGCAAGAATATTGGAGTGGGGTGCCATTTCCTACTCCAGGGCATCTTCCTGACACAGGGATCATACCCACGTCTCTTGTCTCTCTCGCATTGGCAGGCAGATTCTTTACCACTGAACCACCTGAGAAGCTCAGAAGTGAAATAGAATCTGCAAATTAAAAAACAAAAGTCTCCCTACAAACCAAAGTCCAGGACCTGATGGCTTCACATGGGAATTCTATCAGACATACAAAGAACTTATACCAATTCTACTCAAACTCTTCCAAAAGACTGAAGTGGAGGGAACACTCCTAAAGACACTCTGTGAAGCCACCATCTCCCTGATACCAAAATCAAAGACACTACAAAGAAAATCATAGGCCAATATCTTTGATGAATATGTTGTTGTTGTTTGATACATCTTTGACGAATACAGATGCAAAAATTCTCAACAAATTAGCAAACCAAATCCAGCAAGACATAAAAAGGATCATACACAACGACCAAGTCAGATAAGTCCCAGGGCTACAAGGATGGTTCAACATGTGCGAAAATGTCATACACCACATCAACAAAAGCAAAGACAAAAACCAAGATCACAAGACCCTCTCAGAAGATTAAAAAAAATGCCTCTGCAAAAATTCAGCATCCATTCATGATTTTAAGGAAACTTACTGTATCTCAACATAAAAAACTATCTGTGGCAGTGGATTACAAACACTCAACAGTGAAGAGCTGAAAGTCTTCCCCCCTAAAATCTGTAACAAAGATAGAACTCATCACTTCTATTCAACATAGTATTGCAAGTCCTAGCCACAATAAAAAGACAAGAAATAAGGGTATTTAAATTGGAGGGAAGTGGTGAAAGTGTTGTGATACGCAGAGGACATGATACTGTAAGTATTTATAGAAAACCCTGAAGACTCCACACATGAACTAGTAGAACTGAGAAATGAATTCAATAAGGTAGCAGGATACAAGATTAACATACAGAAACGGTTGCATTTCTTACATTAAAAATGAAATATCAAAAGGGGAATGTTTAAGAAGAAACAAACTCCCTTTTAAAATTGCATCCCCCACCCAAAATAAAGTACTTAGGAATAAACCTGATCAAGGAAGTGAAAGAATTATACACTGAGAATTAATATAAAATATTAATAAAGGATCCCTCTGTTGTTCACCTCACACTATCACCAGCATTGCTAATCAGCTATATCCCAATATAAAAGGTTTAAAACAATAAAAGGGCTAAAAAATATTAATAAAGGAAATTTAAGATGGCTGAAAGAAAGTGGAAAGATATCCCATGCTCTTGGATTGAAAGAGCGAATGTTGTTAAAATAACCACACTACTCAAAGCAACCTATAGATTTAATGCAATCCGTAGCAAATTACACATGACATATTTTTCACAGCTAGAATAATCCTAAAGCCTATGTAGAAACATAAAGACCCAGAGCTGCAAAAACCATCTTGAAGAAAAAGAACAAAGCAACTCACTCCAGGATTCTTGCCTGGGAAATCCCATGGACAGAGGAGCCTGATGGGCTACAGTCCATGGGGTTTCAAGGAGTCAGACACGACTTAGCAACTGAACAACAAATTAATCCCTATAGATAACTTTCCTTAGAAAAGGACGCTATTCTAAGAAAGATAAATATTCCTGCCCACAATCCAAGGCTTGGGTCATCCTCGTTTCATTGTCTAATGATACCAGGCGGTGGTGATGACAACCGTCATATGTAACTTCCCACCTGAGACAATTAGACCTGCGAGTCTCAGCACAGACGGACAAGCTCACACACCAGTCAACTGCTCTGGCGTCCCAGGCGGCACAGGGGTAAAGAATCCGCCTGCTAATCCAGGAGACGCTGGAGACGTGGGTTCCACCCCTGGGTGGGGAAGATCCCCTGGAGAAGGAAATGGAACTCACTCCAGCATTCTTGCCTGGAGAATCCCATGGACGGAGGAGCTGGTGGGTGACAGCCCACGGGGTCACAGAGAGTCCGACACGACTCAATCGACCAAACAGCAGCAGTCCCCTGCTAAGGTCGCAGGCCTGGTCAGACTCCCCGAGAAGAAGCGCCTCTAAGAACACGGCCTGTCCACAAAGAAGAACCAGACACAAGGCAGGCACCACGCGTGCCAAGACCAGCCCAGGGCAGCGGCGTGGCCTGGGGGAGGACACAGCCCTCGGGAAGGGCTGCAGGGCCCCCCTGGACGTCCCCAAGGCCTGGGGATGCAGGTGGCACTCGCCGAGAGATCCAAACAAGGCAGGTCTGCCCGAAGCTGAAGCCGACCTTACCTGGTGTCTCCAAAATGGCAAGCCTGGGGAGACAGCAGGAGTCGGTGGTTCTGAGCACCGGGTCCCAGGGGAGGCTGTGCAGCTGGCCCCGGCCGGTTCCTCCTGGTGGATGCTCGGCCAAACACAGAGACGCCAGGGCCTGCTCACAAGGCGCCCGAGCAGGACTCGGGGAAGAGATCAAGTCTGCCTCCCAGAAGGCCTGGGGCTGGGGTATTTACAGGATAAGGAATTAGGAAGCTGGGCACGCGGGGAGCGCGGGGAAAGGTGATTGGGAAAAGGTGAGGACTGGTCCTTCTGTGCAGGCTCAAGGGGCCTCAGGACGCCCCACGGGCCGAAGGCCACGGGCACTCGTGCAAGCCCAGCTGGAAGGGCCCTGGTCCCATCCGGCCGCAACCAGCTCAGCACCAAGCCAGCACAGCTGACCCCCCAGTTCCTAGGAAAGAGCCGCCCAAAGGCAAACGCCTTCCTGCGGAGGCACCGAGCTGCCTGCAGGACACACGGGTCCCCACCGCCCTGAGGGGAGCGGGCGGGGGAAAGGGGTTTCAGAGTCGGGTGTCTGAGCCGCAGCGTCCCAGGAGTGGCCGTGCTGCGGCCTTGGGGAGCCTGGACACCCCCCGCACACAAGACCCGGGCCTGCTGCTGGTCCCCGGGTTCTCCGGGACCCTGGGCGCCCCCCGGCCCGTCTGGACACCGACTGCAGGCAAGCTGCCCCGGGGCAGGGGCTGCCCTACTGGGGCCTCGCGCTCTCCTGAGTCCTTGGCTGCTTCCTCGCCCTGCAGGCCTGTGACAGGGATCCGACGTGGACAACCAGGGTGTGTGGGGGTCCCCGAGCGAGGCCTCTCCCGCCCCGGCCCCGTGGGCTCCGGGCCACAGCGTCGGCTCTGGATGGGGGCGGCGGGCTCTGACTCGGCCTGGTGGGGGCCCTCCCCCAGGGCACAGGCTCCACCCACCGCTTGCCCGGCCTGGCGTCTGGAAGGCCCGGGGAGCCCCACTGTGTCCCTGGCCCTCCGTCCCCCGCGGAGCCCCAACCCCCGCCCCGGGGGACCCTCAGCCCACCCAGCACTCCCCCACAGGCTGGAGCCCGCCCACCTCCTGCACCTGGAAACCTGTTTCCCAGAGGTTCTTCGGGTTGCAGTTTAAGAACGCAAACTGTCAGGCATCCTTCCGGCTCTTTGGGTGAGACGAGGATCCCAGGCATCCTGGCTCACATGCCGCCCATGTCCTCGTCCCCTCGGAGCTGGCCTCTGCCCCCTGATGGGGGATGGGGGCCCAGAGAGGCCAGGACATCTGCCCGGGACACACAGCAGCCAGCAGGTAGGGGAGGGCGACCCTCTGATTGTGGAGCCTGTGGCCGGCAGGCTGCACCTGGCCCGTCTGTCCTCACGGCCTCTTGGGGAGGCCAGGGGACCGGACACTGGTCGGGGGCCAGCCCTCCTTGCTGGGTGGGTTCATACCCCGCCGCTCGCTGACCGTCAGAAAGGTCTCTGTCCACTCCATCCTGGGAGGTGGGACGGGGTGTCCCCACGGGCAGCGAGCCCGCCCCTCTCCCCGGCATCTGCCTAGGAAATCTCCCCCTGCGCCTGGCGGGGGATTCTGGTAGAAACCACGATGCCAGAGGCAAACATGGCTCCCTCAGGATAAACTGCTGTGGGACCTGGGTTCCCAGGCCATGTGTGATGTCCAGGGAGGCTGAACAGAACCTGGAGCAGACAGAGGTTTCCAGCCAGGGCCAGGAAGGTGGGTGGGCGGGTGGGTGGTCTGTGCTCAGGAAGCTCAAAGCTCTGGTGGGAAGCGTCTATAGGCAAAACTGGGGGAGGGGGAGGGCTACACCTCCCGAGGGTCAGTAAGCTGCTTTGGGGATTTTCTAGAATTAAAAGAAAGGCCTTCAGTTGCCCGTGGGAAGCCCTGGCAGACCCAGGAGCACGTGCCTGGGGGTGGGGGGCCTCCCCGCTGTGGTGTGGCCGCAGGCCCACAGTCTCCCTGAACCGTGACCCGCTGGCAGGGCTGTGGATGCTTCCCGGCTCCACCGAGGTGCACGCTGGAAGAATCCAGACGGGAGCCCGGAGGAAGTGGGGAGCCCTGCAGGGTCCCCACAAACCGGGGGGTTTGTGGCCGCCCCTTCCCAGAGCGCAGAGATCCCCCCAGGGGCCGCCTGGATGCTGGAGCGGCCTCTCCCTGCAGAGGTCGGAGTGGGAGGACGGGCGGCTCATGGACCCCCAGGCCTGCCGCCCCCTCGGGCCTGGCCTCCCCTTCCTCCCCCACACGCAAGCTCTCCCTTGGTAGGAAACCCCGCCTTAGGGGCTGTTGCGTCACTGCCCCCGCCACCGCCCCACCCGATCTCACCCGCAGGGCCTCCGAATGGGACCTTCTCCGGAGGTCTCTGCTCCAACATCACAGACGATCAAGTGCGGATGCGGCCGTCAGGGTGTCTCCTGACCAGGGGGGAGGTATCCGCATGGAACGGGGAAACGTGGACGCGGACAGACAGGCCGGGAGAGGCCGTCCAAAGGTCGGAGGTCTTCCTGCCCAACGGAGGGACCCCCAGAAGCCGGGAGGGGGCCCGGCCCCCACTCCCCCGGCCCAACACCTCTGTTAGGGGAAGCACGCTGACTGAAACCGCCCACCCTGCCCAGGCACCACGGTGACCATTTGCCTGAGCTGTTTTACACGGGAGGTCCTGGAACGGAACACGGAACTAATAAGCCACCCCCCACCGGAAGAGCGCGGGAAAGGTCAAAAGGAGACACCACGTGTCCGACACCTCCCAGAATCCTCCTCTGTGGCCTCCATCTTGGCTGACAGGGCTGCACCACCAGGAAGGACTCTGAGTCAGAAGGATTGGCTAAGACACCCCGGAAACTACCCATCACCATAAACCCGAGACGGCAAGCCGTGGCAGAGCAGTTCTCCTGGGTTCCCTGACCCTCCCGCTCTCCGCCCGGGCGCCCCTTCCCAATAAAATCTCTGGCTTTGTCAGACATGTGTCTCCTCGGGCAATTCATTTCCCAGGGTTAGACAAGAGCCCAGTTTCAGACCCTAGGAGGAGTCCCCCTTCCTGCATCCCAGACTTTGACCTCTAGAGTCCCGAGAGCGTACATTTCTGCCACTAAAGCTGCCCGGTTTGGGGCACTTTGTTAGGGCAGCCCCGGGCAGCTAGTACCCCTGCCAGGCTCATCTTGACGAATGATGGACCCCGAGCGCAGGAAAACCAGTCAAGCTCCTGGTTCCGCTGCCAGGGCACAGGGGAGGCAAGCTGACCCCAGCTCAGAAAGGCCGCCCACAGAGCCCGCCTGCTCCCTTGCGTCCGCCTGCCCCTGTTCCAGCCTGGCTGTGGATGAAGCAGGGCCACTCTGGGGGAGGGTAAACGGGGCAGAAAGGGGCAGAGAGAGGCTGTTACTTCTCCAAGCGGAGGCGCTCAACCCTGAAACTCCTCTGTAACTGACGCTTCATGCCAGCTCAGAAGCCGCTTCCCGGCCCCCAAGCCTGGTGCTTTAATCATTGAAGACGGACCTGCCGGTTTGCACCAAAGCGCCCAGGGCCGTGTCTTGTGATGTTGATGAGGCCTGATGAGTTTTGTAGGAGCGCCAGCCGTGGGGGCCCAGGGGCTGTGACCCACCCACCGCTCACCTCAAGGCCTTTGTCAGGAGGCTCCCTAGGCGCTCAATAGAACTCCCGTCCACGCAAACAGCAGCGGGTTCCCCCTGCGGGTTGGGAGTCCCTGGGCAAGAGGCCAAGCGGGGGTCCCGCCTCCTGGAGCAACGCCCCCACCAGCTCTTCCCGAGGGATGTGAGCAGCCCACGGAGAGCAGGACGGGCCGGGGTGGGGGGTGCTGGGGCTGGGGTGCAGCCCCACTCCCGGACCCCAGGCAAGTTCCTGTCTGCCTCTCCCAGCATGAAGTGCCAGCCTCATGCCCCAAGGGTCTGCTTGAGCTCCAGGGGCCAGAGAGGAGGAAGGAGAAGGCAGACGGGGCCTCTTGAGGGTGTTGCGGGTGCTGGCGGCCCCATGGCAGCTTCCAGCGGCCAGAGACTTGTCCAGTGGAGTCCGGCCCTCGGCGCTGGCTCCCGGGGGCTGTTCCTGCGGTCACAGCTGGTCCTCCAGCATGCTGGATATTGGGGCCAAAGCCGACGCCTTGGGGACCTGCTTAGGTCGTGTGGGCCGCATCCTTCATTGCGCTGCTTCTCACACACGGTGTGTCTGCGTGTGTCCACACTGTCTATCTTCCTGGGGCTGGGGGGGGGTCTACGTTATAGAGAGCCGCGATGGAGGCTGATGTGTGACCCGCTCAGGGTACTCTGCTTCCAAACGTTACCCCCAACCCCTCAGGGGCTTCAGACCCTGGCCCTGGACACAGATATAGCGTCTACCGCTTCCTAGGCTGATCCACTGAGATCCCAGGAAAGAGGGCTGAACAGAAGGGGATTGGAGGCATCCACGGATTGGTCGTTTGCTCAGAACCAAGACCACGACACCCACTTTCAGAAAACCTGGCTCTGGACTCGGGGCTGGGCTTGCCCCCGCCCACACCACACACACCCAGAGAGTTGTGCTAGACCCTGGAGAGGGGCCTGGGTGCCACTCCTCAAGAAAGAAACCACCAATGCGCTGCCTTAGGGCCGCGGCCGCCTTGCTGCGTGAGTTTGGGCAGCCCCCTTGCCTTCTCTGGTCTTCTGATCCCCTATCTATGTAGTGAGTGACGGGATTCAGGGTGGTTGGCTTCCTTGAGCCTGTGGTTTGCAGAAGGGGGCCCAGGCGTCTCAGGGCCAGCGCCCGGTGGCCCCACCCATCCTGACCCTCTGAGAAGCTCCCCCTGGGAGGCTGTGTCCCTGAGGCTGGCTCCTCCAGCCCCAGGGCCCCTGCTTCCGCTCAACAGCTCTCCTGAACCCTTTCAGGGATGCCAGGTGAAGATGAGAACCTCGGGCTTTGGAGGGAACGTGTGTGTCTCCCTCCCGCCCCATGTTCACCTGTTGAAGTGCTAATGCTAACATGATGGTTCTTGGAGACGCACCTTTGGGACGTGGCTGGGTACAGATGAGGCCCCATGATGGGACTGGTGGTGGTGGTTTAGTTGCTAAGTCATGTCTGACTCTTGCAAGCCCAGGGACTGTAGCCCTCCAGGCTCCTCTGTCCATGGGGATTCTTCAGGCAAGAATACTGGAGTGGGTTGCCATGCCCTCCTCCAGGGATGATGGGACTAGGGGCTTTATAAGACGAGGAAAGGCCCGATCTCTCCCTGTCTCTCTTGGGTGCAGACACAGCCAGAGGATTCATCAATGAACCAGGAAAAGGGTTCTCCCTGGGAACCTAACTTGCCAGCACCCTGACTGTCAGCTTCCAGCCTCCAGAGCTCTGAGAACTTGACTCCTGTTGTCCAAGTCGCTAGCGGACTGATGCCCACCCACATCAGAGCCAGCAGAGGCGGCTTCCTCAGGGCTCCCGGAGCTGGGGTCAGGGGCACTCGCGTGTGCTCAGCGGATGCCGGAGGCGGGGGTGTGCAGGACAGCTCCGTCATGGTGGGGCTTAGGGGTGCAGTGGCGGGGGCTGGGGCAAGGCTGCGGGTGGGGCTCCCACGTGACCGCCGAGGGGAATGTGTCACGCTCGCCCCAGCCGGTCCTAAGCTGGAAGTGGGGGCAGAATTCGGCCTGTACACGCAGTCTGGACGTTCTCAGCGTCCACACCGGGCGCTAACAGGCTTCCTGCTCTTTCCTCCGTGACTGGCCCGGGAGCGCATGTGCTGCCGGAGGAGAGCCAAGGGCCTCCGAGATGCCCCTCCAGCCTCTCCTGGGACCCTGAGGTTCCTACCGGCTTTGGGAGGGGACCGATCCTCCGTGACGTCATTTTCCTGGGACTGCCGGGTCAGGCAAGAGAGGGAGGGGCTTGCTTCCAGGCCAGGGGTACACAGGGCCCCCTGCCCACCTCCAGGGCACCTCTGTGCGTGGGGCAGCCTCGCCCCAGGAGACACCGTGGAGGAGACATGCCCCGGGGTCAGGGCTGTGCTCCCTGCCCTGGGCTCTGGAGCGCCAGAGCTGTGTGGCCTTATCCCAACACTTTAAAGCTAATTTAAACCTGAAATAAGCAGCCACGCTCAGGTGCGTCACATACGCCACCTGAAGCACCCAGGGCAGGTGCTGGGCCCAGGCCCCCCAAGGCCTTCTCCTCCATCCTCGGGGGGACAAGGGCATC
Source organism: Muntiacus reevesi (assembly GCF_963930625.1). Lineage (NCBI taxonomy): Eukaryota > Metazoa > Chordata > Mammalia > Artiodactyla > Cervidae > Muntiacus > Muntiacus reevesi. Next base: position 110,393,145 of record NC_089254.1, on the reverse strand, counting down.
CTAGTGGAACCGGGGTGGTCCCACCCAGGGGTCAAGGCCAGTGTCTGCTTTCAGGGCCCGTATTCCCACCCTACACCCCGTGTTTCCAAAAGTGGGGAACATGCGATCTTGTGCAAAAGCATCAAGTCCCACCCGACAGGGAGGCGGTGTCCTTCCTGGGAAGGGGGCAGAGGCCGGGGCGGCCAGCGTGACCGTGGGCTCCAGGGTGAGCACGCCCGGCTGGGGTGCGACCAGCTGCGTCTCGCCCCTTCATCAGCAGGGGTTCCGGCATCCAGCGGGGGTGACCAGACGGATGGCCGGTTACCCAGGCAGCGCCTGCTCGACGGTTTGGACGGTTTATTTAATCAAGCTCAGTGCTTCTGGGCTGGGCTACATCAGACTAACTGACTTAAAAACAACAACAAAGTGAATGAATTTCTAGCAGATGCAGGTTTTCTAACGCCTTCTAGAGAGCAATGCAGTGGCCTCAACGGAGAGCCAGTTTTACTCCTAGTGCTGGGGGGTATCTCTACATCTTCCCCTTGAAACTTTAGACATGAAACTCAAATTCACTTCCCTGGTTGATCTGGGACTTTGATGGACTTAACCAGTCCCACCTTTTCTACCATCAGTGCTACTGCTACTGTGGATCCAGGTTTTAGGAGCTGCACACAGATCTTCAAGGACACATCAGACCTGGTCAGGGCCCAGTGAGGACTGCGAAGACTCCTTAAACGTCAGCACGCTTTCTGAGATGAAGCGGGGTGGAGGCTAAGCAAGAAAAGAGCTCTCGAGTGGTAAAATAATGTTTTATTCCATGGATGAACAAACACTACCATGCCACGCCTCACTCCCTCCTTCCAGACCTCGTGGCCAGAGCCGGCCTCCCCTTTCAGACTGAGCTGGCTGACAAGACAAAAAGCATGGCCAGGTAGCACTCGGAGCAGTCCTGTGGGCGGCACCTTCTTCCTTTTCCCAAACGCTGATGCATCACCTGAAAAAAGAAATCCCATGACGGAGATCTTCCTGTCGAACCAAGTGCAAGTGACATTCAAAGCTCGTGGAGATGAAACGCAAACCCCCCAAACACCAGATAGAGACACGGACCTGTCTTCTCTGCAGACGGAGATGTCAGGGACCACCCGCTCCCCAGTGGGAGCGGGACCTGGAGACATCAGAATGGACGTTCAGGCTGTCAACAAGCTCCTGAGGCGATGACGGTCTTCGGTGCATTTCCAACTAGCACTCGTAGAGACAGCAGCTTGGCCAGGCTGCGGGCATGCAGGCGAAACACGATGAGGACTTTGCGGAGGGAGGGGGGCAGCGGCGATGGCTGACCGCAGTCCTGTCTCTATATACAACGGAGTGAAATACACACGGAAGCCACTGTGCCTCTGAGCAGAGGACGCCTCACGAGGCCGGGCTGCCATGTCACCAAGGCTGCTTGCGTGCAGGGGATTGGGGGGGATACGGCCACCCCCCGGGGTGGGGGGAGCGATGCTGGCGCGGGCCCCCGCTTTCCTCCAGGGTTCTTGTCACCCGAGCACACGTGATGGGCCTGGAGGTGCAGTCAACGCTTGGTCTTTTCATGTTTTTTAACCAAATGTCATCTGAAAAGACAACCTATCCAGGAGGAAAAGGATGGACTTCAGGACACATAGAAATGGACGGTCTGAATCTGAGCCAGATCCTAACGCACTTGGTGGGAGACGGGTTTTATTTAGACCTTTTAGTGAACAGTGCTGGATGTCGTTTGCAGTATTTTGAAAGGTCCCCACAAAGTCTAGACACGACTTTGCGGGGAGAGCTGTTACTTCTGATCTGGTTTTTTTAATCCAAACAAGTGCAAAGCCTACAGACTGACTGAACGAAACCAAGCAAAACAAAGCAAAGCAAAAAAAAAGCGCACAGCAAAACAACCCCGTGACCAGGGACAGTGTCAGGTAAAAACCATAGAAAAATACAAATTAATTCCAGAAGGTTAACCATTAGCATTAGCTACAGTGACATCTTGTACAGCCCCTTAAAATGCAGAATGTCCTAATAACAGACAGGAGCGGGCCAATCTAGGGACAGGTACTGTGAAAATAATTGTGCTCTGGTTGGTCCATGGCGCGGTGACGTCACACAGGGGTGATGCTCCCAAGTGGGCGCGGGACTCGGGGGGAGGCCCGGTCCCGCACTGCCGCTCGCCAGCTCCAGTTCCAGGGCCAGCTTCTGCACTGCCGTCCAGGCTCCGCTTTGTTCCTTGGGGAGGGTCGTGGGGAGGCCCCGGTCACGCTGCGGCAGGGAGGAGGCGGTGGTTCCAGACTCCGAGGAGGCCCCTCGTGAGTGGCGACGCACCTCCGCCCGGCAAGGAGCTTGTTTCTGGAGCAGAAATGCCTTCGGACCCGAGACACACATGCGATGAAGGTGGCCCCCCGGCTCTGTGGGCAGGCCGCGGGGTGCCCGGGGCAGCGTGCCCTGTCCCCGGAGGGGCCGGGCGATGCGCCGTGGGGCTCAGTCCTCCTCTTCCTCCTCTCTTGCTGTGACTGCAGGGAACTTGTCCTGGATCCTGAAGCATTCCACGAAGAAGCCGAGGATGGAGCGGTACAGGTGCTGCTGGAGGGCGGGGCTGCTGAAGTAGTGGCTCTCGTCCGGGTAGATCTGCAAGGGGGGCAGAGGACTCAGCCGCGTGGCCGCTGCCCTGCCCCCACCGCCCGCGTGGCCAGGCTCTTAGCTCCGACGGCAGAGGGCGTCCTCAGAGCATCAGGGAAGAAATCGGACAACACTCTCTGTTTAGTAGACTGCGCATCTGGCTCTGTTTGTGTGGATTCGCAACATGGATCCAGGCTCGGGGACCACAGAGGCAGCGGCCAGTTCTGCAGGGGTCAGCACTCCCAGAGAACTGGGAGGAACCGCGACTCTGCAACCCCAGTGAGTGCAGGAAGCTCCCGGCTCGCTGTGTGCCGGGCACAGGGCCTTTCCCGGACCTCAGCGCCCAGAGGTGTCCAATGGAGACGATCATCATCGTCAAATCTAACTCGTTAAGCTTGGTGAGGATGAAACGACATAAAGTTCCCCTGAAAGGCTCAGAACAAGGCTTGGGACACAAAACGCTGTGCTCAGGCGTGTCCAACGCTTTGTGACCCCATGGACCATAGCCCACCAGGCTGCTCCGTCCATGGGGTTCCCCAGACAAGAGCACTGGAGTGGGTTGCCATTTCCTTCTCCAGAGGACCTTCCCGACCTGGCGATGGACCCCGGGTCTCAGCATGGCAGGCGGATTCCTTACCGCTGTGCCAGCAGGGAAGCCCTGGGCCATGGCGAGGGGGGGGTGGGGGTGGGGTGGGGCGGCTGAAATGAAGGCAGCTGATCTTCCGGTCCCCACTTGTGATGACACTGGGCACCCCGGGCACCGCTCCACTTCCACACAAAGGGCCCGGTCCCAGCAGAGAGTCAAAGCCAGGCCTCACCAGCCCCGAAGCCTGTGATCTTGCCAGGATACCGGGCTGCCTCCTGCACGTGAACCCTGGCCCCCCCTTGCGTCTTTGGAGGGTGACACCCACCTTGGTCTCAGGATTTAGGAAGGTGGTCCTTGAGCTAGTGCCTGTGCCTTAAACCCCAACCAGCTCCGAGGGGTACAGAGCAGGAGGCAGGCCTCCCCCTCGCTGGGTGCTGGGCCCCGAGGCCCTCAGCTGGCCTTGTCACCGTGACGGGCTGAGCGTCCCAGCCGCTCTGTGCCTGCAGCGGTACCCAGGGGGCCTGGGCTGGGCCCGAGCTGTGTCTGGGGCGTGGTCCACTCCGGCACTCAGAGCTCTGCCGCTGGACCTACTGGGGCTGCGACGTGTCATACGAGGCGCTTGGCCTTGTCCTGTGACCTGAGCTCTCTCGACGGGGCCCAGAAGACACGTGAACTAGGCAGGACTTGTCCTCTGGGGATGCCCCCCTGGGGACGTGGGGCGGGGGTGAGGGGCGTTCTAAAGGGGCTTGAACGCAGCCCCAGCAGAGCCGAGCTGCCGTTTGTTGCTGTTGTTCAGGAGTTTGGTCGCGTCCGGCTCTGCGACCCCATGGACTGCAGCACGCCGGTTTCCCTGATCTTCATTATCTTCAGAGTTTGCTCAGACTTAACACCCACTGAGTCAGCGACGCCATCCAACCGTCTCCTCCCCCGTCGCCCCTTAAGCCCTGCTCGTCCCACCCGACGTGTCCCCCACCGCCTCCCAGGACCGGGCCCAGCAGCGTGTCCCTGAGGGGTGGGAGGGCCGGGCACGGTGGCTCTCCTCTGTTGGGGGGCGGGGGGTGTCTCAGGCCAGCCCCGTACCTGTAAGCTATAATTAGCCTTTCCCTTGATGAGCTGTGTGATGAGTTCCGCCGTGTGCTGGAAATGGATTTTTTCTGTTGAAAGAAAGAGGACAGGGTCTGTGCAAGCCCGTGGCAGCGCGAGGGCGACGCTCCCTGCGGCCCCCAGGGTCAGGCGCTCACCGTCGGCGGTCGCGTGGATGACCAGGAACTGCTGTCCTTCCAGCGCGGACACCCGATGTGCCGCCTTGGCCATCTGCGCGCGGGGAGGGGCATCAGCGCGGGCCTGGCCGGGCGGTGCAGCGGGCGCTCTCTGCCTGCCCTGGCGGCCTCAGCCCGTTCAGGAAGGGGGTGGGCGGGAGATGAGGGGTGGGGGGGGGCAGGAAGACAGGGTCCCCTCCCCCGGAAGGAAGCCTGAGGCCGCCATCCTGCCAGGAGTAGACACACTGGCCGGGTGATGTCCGTGTGCGGCTTTCCACCCTGAAGCCTCAGCGGCCTCCGGGGCCCCAGAGGAGCTCCCTGCCTGCCCCCTCCCATCCAGGCTCTCCCCCTCCCGCAGCAGAAGCAGCCTTGGGGGGCAGAGCCCATGCACACACCAGCCTACGGACCCCAGGACAGGCTCCCACCCAGACCTTCCCCGCCTCCTCCTCTGCCCTCCGGCTCCAGACGGACAACCAGACGCACCTGGGAGAGGGCTGGGTCACCCACATTCTCAGGGGTGGGGCCCGGGCTTTCTCAGAGGGAGCTGTGCTGGGACATGGGCCGGCAGGGGCTAAGAGGGGGCCGGGCGGGAGAAGAGGCTGCTGTCCCAAGCGGCGGCCGCGCCCAGACGTACCTCGTACGCGCGGTTGTCAAGTCCGTGGAGGCCCAGGTACCTCTCGGAAAACGCCGATGCTGCATGGAGGCAGAGGGGAGTGTTAGCCCTCGGCCTCGGCCCCGGCCCCTCGGACTGGAGTAAAGCCCCCGAGAACCTCGCTGAGTTTTAAAAACACAGAGCAAGTCGCAGGTATTCCACGGGCGATCATTCTAGGTTATTAAACTCCGGAATTAGGCGAGTTCTTGCACGGTTTTCAGCTGAAATGTGCATTAATCTCTCCCCAAAGATGACAGCATCCACCGTGAGCCTCCGGGCTCCCCAGCCCCTGCTGTTGTGTCCCTGGGCCGACCCCCCGGGGTCTGGGGGTGCTGAACTGGGGTGGGGGAGGGTGCAGCCGTGCAGTGACGCTGGTCCCTCTGCCCCAAAGGGATCTCAGGATCCAGCAGAGCTCTGCAGACCAGTGACCAGATGCCCTGGGCCCCTCTGGTCTGGCTCAGTGCCAGGCAGCTGGGGCTGACGGCCGAGCCTCCCTGCGTCCCTGACCTGAGTGCTGGCTCTCAGAGCCCGCAGAGAAGGCCTGTCCCACACTTGAAGCCAGTGGTGATGTTATAGAACCGTTCGTGTTCGGGGAAAAGAGGCTGGCTGACCAAAGGGCGGGGATTCTGGGAGGCTCGGGCCCGGATCAGTGGCCGCAGAGCCAGGTCCGGGCGGGCAGGGGCCGGCCCCCACACCGGGGGTTGGACAGTGCAGGCTGAGAGACACGCCGTGCGGGACCCCGCCAGCTGACCCTGGGGCGCAAGCAGGAGGCTGGTGCCGGGGGTGGATCGCAAGGGGCCCCCTCCCATCCCCCTTCCGCTGCAGGCAGAACCGCTGGTCGGGCTTCAGCTCCTGGTCTCACGTCAGGGAGGACGGTTCAGGGACGGGGGTGGGTGGACTGCTTTCAGAATAAGCGGCCGAGAAGCCCCCTGCCCCGCACGCCCGACCCAGGCTCTGTCTGCCAGGCGTCACTGCTGCCCACACCTCCCCGAGGGGCATCAGACCGAGCGCCAGGTGAGGGGCCCTGGGGTGGGGCGTGGGGAGGCCGTGTGCCCGATCATCAGGACGCTCACCGTAGAGCTTGAAATCCGTGATGGGGGAGAGCGCGGAGCCGCAGCTGAAGACCGGAGCCTGGCCGTCGCCCTTGGCCGGGAGGATGTAGATACTCAGGTACCCGCCGTAGTCCTGGGGGAGACAGACGGGGCGGGGGCGGGGGTCAGCAGCGCGGCCACGGGGCCCTTTCTTTAGAAAGGTCGATATTAAACATCTTCAAGGGACGTAGAGAGAGGGAAAGCAAACACCCCTCCAATAAACGCACCGTGAGGTCTGGGCCCCGCCGGGGCCTCGGGGCCGCGTGCCGTGAGGGCGGAACACGGCGGTCGCCGCGGAGTGTGACCGTGCCCTAGAGAGCCCTGAGTGGGTGTGCGCGCCTGTCGCGTCCTCTCAGTCCAGCGCCCCCAGCGCACCGCTGCTTGCTGTCTTCCCTGTCCACAGAGTCAACCCATCTTCTCTGATTTTTTTTTTTTTTTGTCTGTACCAGATCTTAGCTGTGACCTGTGGGATCTAGTGCCCTGACAAAGGGTCAAACCTGGGCCCCCTGCATTGGGAGTGCGCAGGCTGAGCCACTGGACTGCCAGGGAAATCCCCGCTTCCTGCGATTCTGAGGGAGGACCCATGAGGAGCCAACATCGAAGGGCTCGGGCACGGGCCGCCAGGATGCTCTGCTCAGGAGCCTGCACGGGACAGACGCCCACACGTGTCCTGTACGGGGCCCTCGCTTGCTGTGTGGCCCTCGCTCTGGGGTTGAGGCTCACCACAGCGTGAGCCTCCTGGGGAGAGTAAGCGTGACACTGGACCTGCCGTGGGTACTGGTTGGCCCAGACATCTTCCTGTTTCTTGGAAGACCCAGAGGGAAGGGGGCACAGAGGGAATGCATTGATGAGAAAGGTGGGCAGGTGCTAAAGGTGTGGATGTGTGTGCAGAGGGCTGTGTGCTGGGGCGGGAGGGTGGCATGATGTCTATGCCAAACTCACTGTAGAATTAACGGGTTTCGTCAGTAAGTTTAAGTGTGTTACAACATTGCTCCTTCAGTAAAACAGGGCTATCTTTCTGCTAATGACGTAAGAGTCTTTCTGGGTTCTTGCAAACAGTATCCATGGTCAATGAAATCGCCAAGGCTCACAGGTCATTTTGCAGGTTTTTTTAAATGTTGGCTGACCACAGCAGACGCTGCTGAGAACGTGCAGCCCAGGAGCTCCGCTGGGAACCCATGTGCTGCTGGCGGGAATGCCAAGTGTTACAAACTCTGTGGAAGACAGCTTCGTGGTTTCCTTCAAAACTGAGCACTCCCTTATCATACGATCGTACACTCCTTGGTATTTAAGAAGCTGAACACTCAGACGTCCACAGAAACCTGCGCAGGGGTGATCGCAGCCGTTTTATCTGTCACCGCCACAGCGGCTCGGGAGCCACCAGGAGGCCCTTCAGGAGGTGAGTGGGTAAAGCATGTGCATTCAGACAGTGACTGCTTGTTGCTAGAAAGAAATGAGCTGTGAAGCTACAGATACATGAAGGAACCTTGACTGCGTATCGCCGAGTGAGAGAAGCCAGTCTGACAAGGGCCCACACTGTACGATCCCAGCGCCGTGACGGCCGGGGACAGCGAGCTGCTGACCAGTTGCTCAGGCGTGTTTGTTTGCAACCCCACGGGCTGCAGCACGCCAGACCTCCCTGTCCTTCACCGTCTCCCAGAGCCTGCTCAAACTCGTGTCCATTGAATCGGTGATGCCATCCAACCATCTCTTCCTCTGTCGTCCCCTTCCCCTCCTGCCCTCAATCCTTCCCAGCATCAGGGTCTTTCCCAATGAGTCAGCTCTTCCCATCAGGTGGCCAAAGCACTGGTTTCAGCTTCAACATCAGTCCTTCCAATGAATATTCAGGACTGATTTCCTTTAGGATGGACTGGTTGGATCTCCTTGCAGTCCAAGGGACTCTCAAGAGTCTTCTCCAACACCACAGTTCAGAAGCATCGATTCTTCGGTGCTCAGCCTTCTTTATGGTCCAACTCTCACATCCATACATGACTACTGGAAAAACCATAGCTTTGAGTATATGGACCTTTGTTGGCAAAGTGATGTCTCTGATTTTTAATACAGTGGAGAAGGAAATGGCGACCCACTGCAGTACTCCTGCCTGGGAAATCCCATGGACAGAGGAGCCTGGTGGGCTACAGTCCATGGGGCCACAGAGTCGGACGTGACTGAGCGCAGTACACAGTGTCACAGCTTCTCTCCCAAGGAGCAGGCGTCGGGGAAGGGAGAGGCGTGAGCAGGTGGGGCCCAGGACCCTTAGGGCAGTGGGGCTGCCCTGCGCGGCCCCACGGGCATGGACACGTGTCATCGTGCGCGGGTCCGGACCTGCAGGAGGTGCAGCCCCGGGAGGGGGGGAGCCCTGACGTGAACTGCGGGTTCTGGGTGATCGCGGTCTGCCCGAGCAGGTTCACCGAGCGTAAAAAGAAAGGTACCAAGCGTTGGCGACGGTGAAGGCGGAGGAGGCTGCGCAGCTTGGGAGGAAACCTCTCAAGTTTGCTGTGGACCTAAAACTGCTTTAAACAAAGTCTTTTGAAAAAAAAAAAAAAGTGTGGAACACATCTTTCCCGGCGGACTCAGGGCCTTCTAGGATCTCAGCGAGTGCGTCCTGGGCCTCGGTATCACGCTGTCCTTCGGGGTGAGCTGCAGTTCACAGGCAGGGCTGCAGGACGCAGCCGGGCCCACCCCGGCTCCGGGAGGTCCTGGGCTTCATGATGGGGGGACACGGAGCCTGGGAGGGGCACAGACTCACTGAGGTGGGCCTGAGAAGGGAATCAGGGGACTTCCCTGGTGCGCCAGCAGTTAAGAATTCGCCTTGCAAATGCAGGGGTCTCGGGTTCCATCTGTGACCTTTAGTGGGTAACTAAGATCCCACAGGCCTTGGAGCAACGAAAGCCCAAACTTCAGGTCTCGAGCCCTAGAGCCATAACTAGAGTCCATGGGCCACGACACAAGATCCCACATGCTGCAACTAAGACCTGATGCAGCCAAGTTTAGAAAAATGTTATATAAAAACAGGAAGAAAGAGGAGAGCATGCCCGCCGCTACAGGAACCCACGGGTTGCTCTCTGAGGAGACGCAGGCACTGAGTGCATAAGCCTCTGTCTGAGGCGCTATGCAGAGACCCACTGGGCACAGCTGCCAAGGAAGGTAACGCGGGGTTGCCTGGAGCCCCATGGTTAGCGCTCAGGGTGCTCACTGCTGAGGGCGCGGGTTCGATCCCTGGCCGGGGAAATAACATCCCGTGAGCCTGTGCAGTGCAGCCACCAATCCCGGGCCAAGGAGGGTCCTTGGCCCGTCTCAGGGTCAGGGTGAGAGCTGCGTCCTGAGGGGCGTGTGGGGCCCTGTCCGCACACACAGGAACTGCACACAGCCGGCAGGGTCGCCCACGTGTCCAGGAAGCCTGTCCATGGCCCTGCGACCCTCCATCTGTGCCCGGAGTGGATTTGGGAAGGTGCAGGGGCCAGGGCTGGGTCCAGGTGCCCGCCGTGGGAAGGGGCCAGAGGGCGGAGGCCAGGCTCCCGGTAACGGGGGGCCTGCTGGGTCTAAGCTCCCAGGCTGAACAGAGGCTGAGCCTGGCCTTGGGCCGTGGCCAGTCTGCTGGGCAGGAACATCTCCGTGGGGGCGGGCGGTATAGCTATCATGGTGAGGTCTGCTGTGGGTCATCCAGCCTCCTGGGAGCCTCACAGGCTGGGAGTGGGCTTCCGCTAGGACAGACTGACCTGGGGACTCTGTCCAGGCTCGGGTCCGGCCCCAGCGCGGGCCTTTACCACCGCACCTCCTGGGGTGGGGTGTGCGTGACGCACAGCACGCATTCTGGGACCCTCCACGGGGTGGTGTTGCGTCTCTGATGCACGTGACTCCCGGGTAGCGCTGGGCTCAGAGGTGATGACCAAAGAGGTCGCCCTCTGGTTACCTGTTCAGACCCCCACGTGCCATGAGGCCACCCCCAGCCCCTCTGTGGGGCTGTTCTCTCAGAGGGAAGATGGTTATGTGTCTCTCCCTCTGTGCTCCTGCCGTGAGACCAAGAGCCCACGGTCCAGGCAGCCTAGACACGGTGGGGAGGGGGCCACAGCGATAGGAGGTGGTCTTCCGGGGACCCGAGGCCCAGTCATGGGCCCCACACCCAGATCCGGCCGGTGGACATGGGCCACCCATGGAAGCTTCTCTGGTTTGACAGCTCAGGGTGTGAGTCACCCCACCCTCTCCCTTCAATGTAAGGGAACCTAGTAAATGGACATGAAAGAAGGAAAGTGAAAGTAACATCGTTCAGTCATGTCCGACTCTTTGTTACTCCATGGACTGTAGCCTGCCAGGCTCCTCCGTCCATGGAATCTTCCAGGCAAGAACACTGGAGTGGGTTGCATTTCCTTCTCCAGGGGATGTTCCCTACCCAAGGATCGAACCCAGGTCTCCCGCATTGCAGGTAGTCTTTACTGTCTGAGCTGCCAGGGAAGCCTTTCCAATATGAGCATGACCCCTGCATATAAGGACTTCCCAGGGGGCGGTAGTGGTGAAGAATCTGCCTGCTAATGCAGCAGACGCAAGGGACTGGATTTGGTCCCTGGTTGAGAAGATCCCCTGGAGGAGGGCATGGCAACCCACTCCAGTATCCTTGCCTGGAGAATCCCATGGACAGAGGAGCCTGGCGGGCCACAGTCCATGGGGTCACAAAGAGGCGGACATGACTGAGCACACATGCAGATTGAGTACCGCATGTTGCAGGCCGATTCTTTACCAGCTGAGCTGTCAGGGAAGCCAGTACTGCTCATGAAGACACAGAAATAGAGACCCCTGCCTCCCCTTGGTTCCTGGCACCACCCTGAGAACCCAGCAGGCTGGTCCTGAAAGCAGTCAGGGGCCTCACAGAGCACGCCTAAGGGATCTGCTTCTTATTGCCTTTCTGTCCGGATAATGTGAGACGCTCCCAAGGCTGCTCAGATGAAGGCCACCCCCGCAACCCAGACTGAACATCCACACTCTTTTTAAACAAGAACCACTTGCCCGCAGCGGGACCAGAGACGCTCCCTACACATCAGGGCTCGGCCGGGTGTCGGGGTGGGCAGGGGCCCGAGCAGGGAATGCCACCCCAGCCGGCAGCTCACCTTCCCGAACACGGCCACGCGCGTCTTGTCGATGTACGGTTCCTTCAGCATTGCCCTGCAGGCCAGACAGAGAGGGGGGGTCAGTGCGGCCTGGACCCCAACCTGGGGGCTGCAGCCGGGCTTTCCTGCCCTTTTCAAAGATGAAAGGCCCCTCTTGGAAGAGGTACTGAGACTCTAACTGTTGGCTGCGCTTACGCAGTGCATCCGACGCCCACGTGAAGCACTCGAGTCTCCCAAGCATCGCCTCGGGGCGGTCGGGTGTGCCGAGCTCGAAGGTTGAGAACCAGCAACTCATAGAAGCACAGGCCATGCTGGAGACTCGTGGGCCCGGCCGGGTCCCGTCTCCGCCATGGTCACCCCTCGCTTGGACCATGTGAGCCTCAGGCTCAGGGAGGGAGCTCAGAGGTCCGCAGGGGTGACTCAGCTGTGGGTCGGGACACTGGGCCGTCCACCTGGGCGCCCTCGCCCCTGGCTCCTGGGAGAGTCCCTCTCGTGGGCCTGTCGGGGGCAGCATCGTTCTGCTTTGAGCCTCCAGCAGGGCTCCACCTTGGACGTGCCCAGCTCGGCGCCTGGGGGTTGCTGCCTGGGTCCTGCTTCGTCCCTACCCGCATCTCACTGCCGTCCCCCAGGGCCCCTCATTTCCCCCACGAAGTGGCTGGAATCGTCCTGGTTTCTGGACCCTCGTTCAGCAGCAGGAGTCCTGCCAGGAGTCTATCTGCTGCTTCTGTCCACTTGCCGCCACTGGGAAGCCTCCCTCCCCTGCCTCCCATCACCCGTTTCCGGGTATCGCCCGGTGGTTATTTTCTCGTGTCTGCTGGCTGGAGCCACCCCGTCACTTCTGACTGCCCTTCTCGGTCTGGGGGGCTGTAAAGCTCCCGAGCCTGGGCCCCAAGAGTGCGCGGTCCTTCTCCAGTCGGCTCTCCAGGGGTCCCCACGCCCCCGACCCGGCCAGCCCTTCGTGGTTAGAGCAGCGCTTCTACGGTGATGTCGGACGCCCATGGACCCCCGTTCCTGGGGGTGGGCGGGACGGTCCAGAGTGGAGCAGCAGCTGCTCTGACTTCTCACCATGATACAAATCCAGGTGACTTCCGTGCCCTTGGCACAGTCAGCCCTCTGCATTCATGGGTTTCACATGCACAGATTCAACCAAATGCTTACTGAAAATATTAAGGAAGAAACCCAGAGAGTTTCAAAAAGCAAAACTTGAATTTGCCACACTCTGACAACTATCTACACAGCATTTACATTGTATTGACAACCCCTGCCCCCCCAAAAAACCCCAGAAAAACTCAGGAATCCAGAGGGAACAGAGAGAACACAGTAAACAGAAGAAAACCATCACTAACATACCTAGAAAGAGAAGAAATACTGAACCAATAAGACAAGAAGACTTTGCTCTTGGGTGCAGAGAGAAGGTTATGGAGTTTGAAGTGTCATGCCTGACAATAAACATTAAGAGAAAGGCTGGAAAATAGGAGCTAAAGGGATGTTGAGAATAAACCCAGAAGCACCCCAATCAGCACAATAAAAGCTCCAGAAAGAGACAACAGAGAAAGGAGAAGTCAGCAGCACACCACAGTGAAAACTTTCCGAGGACGAAGAACAATTAGTCTCCGGTCTGAAAAGTCCCACACCAACAGCTGAGGTCTCAGCATGCCAAGAGCGAAGAGGTCCTTCTCCTGGAAGGGAGCAATAGGCCATCTACGAGGATCAGCAAAAATAGGAAGATCAGCAGACGTTTTTCACTAGCAACCCCGGATGGTGGATGATTCCAGGGCCTTCCAGATAGAGATTAGTATCTATGTAGATTTGACATTTAGATAAACAATAACCTCAAATGTGGGAACAGAACAGACATTTTGTGATGTTTCCTAGATTCATGAAGGACAAAGTAAATAAAAAGGGGGATCTATATTTGTCGTTCTTCGGCACGAGACCCAGGTGCGTGCAAAGCACCCGACATAGGGAAGGCGTGACAGGGCATCAAGGGTGACCCTGCAGACGCCTGGTCCAGGTGGAGCAGGAGAAAGGGGGCTGCAGCTCGAGAGAAGAGCGCGGGAATCCACAGGCTGTTAGTGGGTGTGGTGGACTGATGCTTTCAAACTGTGGTGGTGGGGAAGACTCTCGAAACCAGTCAATCCTAAAGGAAATCAACCCTGAACATTCACTGGAAGGACAGATGCTGAAGCTCCAATATTCTGGCCACCTGATGCGAAGAGCTGACTCATTGGAAAAGACCCTGATGCTGGGAAAGATGGAGGGCAGGAGGAGAAGGGGACGACAGAGGACTGAGATGGTTGGATGGCATCACTGACTCAATGGACATGAGTTTGGGTGGACTCCAGGAGAAGGTGAAAGTATCCAAGTGAAAGACAAGGCGACAGTCCAGGAAAAATTAAGCGATGTAGCAGGAAGCAGGGCATGAGACCCCACGGGGTCTGCAGTCAGCGCCATTTACGCAGGGATCCTGCGCCTCTGACGGCTGATCTAACCAGGCCTGGGAGAATGATGGTCCTCACCTGTGACACCCGGAAGTCAAGTGATGAGAAATTGTGACGTCACGCCAGCCATGTTCAGAAAGGTGGAAGCAAACACTTGATGAAGGGGGTGAGAGGGTCGGGGTGGCTGCCTCTGCGAAGCAGGGCTGGTGGGAGGGTCGGGTGAACGGCAAGGGAACTGGTGTGGTTGATTTATGCGTTTGTTATGGGTTGAATTCTGCAAAATATGTTGGATTTCTAACCCCCTAAGCCTCAGTGTGGGACCACACCTGGCAATAGGGCCCACTGCCCAGGCAAAGAGTGAGTTAGGATGAGGTCGCACTAGAGCGACTGGCGTCCTTCTAAGAGGAGAAGAGACGGCGGCCTCGGGAGGACACAGCCCGTGAAGACACGGGATCGCGGATGGATCTGCAAGCCGGAGAGGGCCAGCATCCACGGGGGCGGGAAGGGCAGGCGGGGCCCTCCCCGCCAGGCGTTAGAGGGGAGGCAGCGCTGCCCACCCCCGATCCTGGTTCCTTGCCCTAGGAGACGGGACACTTAAGACCTTGGCTTGTTTAAAGCACGGTGCAGGTGCCGTAGGACAGCCTGGCAGACTTCAGGTCTCACGCACGCACACGCGCACGCACACGCACACACACGCGCGCGCACACACGCGCACGCACACGCACACACACGCGCGCACACTCGCGCACACACACACGCGCACACACACGCGCGCACGCACACATGCACACGCACACACACACGCGCACACGCGCACACAGCCTAGGCCGACCTTCAAAGCACGGTGGCCACGCCCACACAATGGAACCACTGAAGACACCTCCCCAAGCTTCTGAACTCTCTCCTCGTGACCCCAATCCCTGACGCTGACGGGGCTCGAGGAACATCTGGTCAAAGGGCCCACGGGTCCCAGCGGGGTTCTGCCGCACGGCCGGATGTCCAGACCACAGGTGCTGGGACCGTGTCTGCGCAGACCACGGTGTCCACCCCAAGGGGCCTTGGTGCTGGGGTCTTGGCTCCATTCCAGTTCATAAACTATCTCGGACTTTTGTTCTCAGCCCTGCATGCACATCCACAGGCAGCCTCCCATCTCTGGCGACCGGCCCGGCAGCGACTTTACCTGGAGGGTCACTTCCCAAGCTGAAGCCACGCGTCATGGTCACGATCCTCACCCACTGTTTCTGGGGGAAACAGTGTTTTCCAATCTCAAATATTTTTATGATCTTGTTGCTACGTGTGCTCAGTTGCTCAGTTGTGTCCAATTCTGCGACCCCATGGACTGTAGCCCGCCAGGCTCCTCTGATCGTGGGATTCTCCAGGCAAGAGTACTGGAGTGGGCTGTCATTTCCTTCTCCAGGGGGATCTTCCCCAC
The DNA here is from genome assembly GCF_963930625.1 of Muntiacus reevesi. NCBI lineage: Eukaryota > Metazoa > Chordata > Mammalia > Artiodactyla > Cervidae > Muntiacus > Muntiacus reevesi. Next base: position 110,377,966 of record NC_089254.1, on the reverse strand, counting down.
CTGGGGATCGAACCTGTGTCTCTTGCATCTTCTGCATTGGCAGGCAGATACTTTACCACTGCACCACGTCTATGTCCACTAATTACCCAGGCAGTTCCATGTACTGGTCGTTTCTGGGGGAACAGTGGAGCCTCCAGATGGAGGAGCGTGGTTTGGGCTCTGGGAGCACGTTTCACCTCCCGGACGCTCTCAGGTGCAGCACAGGGCAGGCCGTCCTTCTCAAAGGAGCAGGTGCAGCACTCAGCTCCACCCCAGGGTCTGCAGAGGCCCCGTGTGAGGAGTGAGACACTCCGGCCTCCAGAGGCACATCTGGGGGGTGGTGGGCTGACACCCCAGAGCGTCTGTGCTTGCGTCTTTCAGCCTTCCCCGTGTCCACACCATCTCAGGCTATCCCCACCAGTGGCTGGGGTGGGGCCCCCGCTGGCCCCCGTGAGTCTGGCAGAGATGCTCAGGGCCTAGATGCCCCTGGAAGCCAATTCCTCCTTCTGTCTGTCCTTCCCTGTGTCAGACCCCCATGGTGGGAGAGCTCTGCCCCGCTATGCTCCAGCCTGCGTCCTGCACAAATATGCCTCCTGTATGTCTGAGCGTGTCCAGGCACCGCTTCCCGAGGACCCATGCTGACGCAGGCGTCACGGACCACAGAGCTGCTCCCAGTGCTTTTGGAGCTGGGGAACCTCGCAGCCAGAGACTCGACAAGCCAAGAACAAGGGGCTGGTGGGAGAAACGTGTTGCTAAGTTTGTCCTGCCCTGCGTATGTGTGTGGGGGGCAGCGGAACATTATGAGTGACGCAGGACGCATGGCCCAGTCCACATTCCTGATGTGTCCATGTCTGTCTCTCTGTTCCTCACCATCTCCCAGAGTTTGCCCAAGTTCACGTCCATTGAATCGGTGATGCTATCTAATCATATCATCGTCTGTCACCCCCTTCTCCTTTTGCCTTCAATCTTTCCCAGCATCAGGGTCTTTTCCAATGCGTCGGCTCTTTGCATCACATAGCCAGGGTATCGGAGTTTCAGCTTCAGCATCAGTTCCTCCAGTGAATATTCAGGACTGATTTCCTTTAGGATAGACTGGTTGGATCTCCCTGCAGTCCAAGGGACTCTCAAGAGTCTTCTGCAGCACCGCAATTCAAAAGCATCAATTACTCTAGCACTCAGCCTTCTTTATGGTCCAACTCTCCCATCTGTACACGAGTACTGGAAAGACCATTTGACCTTTGTTGGCAAAATGATGTCTTTGCTTTTTAATACACTGTCTGGGTTTGTCATAGCTTTCGGTTATTCCTCTCTCCTTAAATCTCCCTGTTTGAATGTTTCCTGCCAGGACTCTCTCCCAGAAAACTTGCTACACTGCTACCAGGATCTTTGTTCTGAAGATGAAGGTGACTTTGCCATCTCCTGACTGAAAACCCTCTGTGGGGACTCTGCTGCTTGGAGAGCAGGCGGCAGCTCGGAGGATGGAAGGGGAGGCGCCCAGTCCTGCTGCCCACCCCTCCCCGTGTCCCCAGCCTACACGCCTCGTGGTGTTTACGGTGGGCGAGGGGCTGACCTGATGCACCCCTGCATCACCTCGACCTTGGCTCACAGTATTTCCCGTGTGGAATGTGCACCTCTCATTTCCTGCGGACACGTCCTTATTTATTAATCCTTTGAGGTGAGGTCCTGGCCGGAAGCCATCTCCTTGTAGGAGCCCCTACGGGCAAGGCCGTGCTCCCCCCGGGTGCCCCGAGCACCTGGGCACATGCCCGGCTCCTCCTCCATGCAAGGAGAGACCCGCAGGGCTCCCGGACCAGGGCTGGGGAGCCCCGGGGAGTGAGAGCGGGGGGCTGGCCTCATAGTTCCTTAAACTGAGAAAACCGGGCTATGTGTTTCTAATGAGAATACAGACCCAGAGCCTAAGAGAGCTGAGAAAGTTTCCCACGGCTCCAGGCACGTGGGGAGCAGCCTCCTGAGGTCCGCGTGGCTGGCGTGGCTTGTGCTCCTGACCCGCAAAGCCTCAGTGGCTTAAGAGTTGGTCAATTTTTCTATTTTACTATTATTTTCCTGGAACCAGTTCTGCCCTGTTTTTGAACAGATGGCCGATCAATCCTTTATTTTTGGAAACACCGTGGGTGTGAAACAGCCGTGCGCCCTCTGTCTCTGCTCAGAGGGGGGCGACCAGGCTAGCCAAGCCGGCCAGCGGGGTGCCTGAAGGACGCTGCGTCCTCCGCCGGGGCCTCTGGGCTTTGGGGGGGGTCAGGCCAGGAAAGGTGAGGACAGGAGGCAGGGGGAAGGACAGGCAGAGGGGGGCTCAGGGGAGGGGGACTCCGCCGTCACCCTGTCACACCCCTGCTCCCCCGAGCCCAGCCTGGGCCCTCACACTTCTCCCCAGGTGACACTTCAGCCCCCGTGCCGACCAGGCACCACCTGCTCCTCCTCCCCTGCTGGCCGAGCTGTCACTCGCCCTTCCTTCCTCCGCCCGCTCTCTGGGTCTGGGGAGTGGGGTTGCGGGGGGCGCTGCCCCACTGCTCTCGTGGGTGATTGGTTCTGGGCTCCTGGGGAGGCTCCTCCCTTCCCTTCTGAAAGTTTCTATAAGTGGATCAATGCACTGAAGCCAGGTGCTCTGGCAGCCATCCTGTGAGCAGGAGGAGCAGAGCTTCGGGGGTGCTCAGTGCTTGGCTGAGATGAGAGCTGGAGGGAGCCAGGCCTAGGCAGACCCTCACCACCGGGTCTCCAACCAATGGACCTGATGCCTGACGTCCGTCTGGACTCCAGAGCCAATACAGTGCTGTGTCAGTTAAGCACGTTTGATGCTGTGTGTTTGCGTCTGCTGTTGATTTTCAGGCAAAAGTATGGTGATGGATGCACCTTCCCAGACTCTCGGGTCCTCAGCCATCTCTCCTGCTCCTATTTTCTGCCTGCAGCACGTGTAGGTCTGGCCGCATGGCCTGTCTCTCTTCACCAGCTCACAACTCCCTTGAGGAGAGGGTGCCATTCACTCACTCACTCATGGTTTCATCCACTTAATACTTACTGAGTACACATCACATGTATGTACACACCACATGTATGCACACCTCACATGCCATCAATCTTTCTAAAAACAAGACAGAAAACATTCTGAAAAGTCAGTACAAAGAAATCTTTTAAACCTGCAGAGCACAGGCGTGATGGCTCATGGGCTGGGATGTCACACTGTCCTACGGCCCTTTACTCAGCAAACGCTGATCCCCCTGGGTGCTATCTGACACTCTCCGAGGCCCAGGGTCCAGCATCGCGCACCCGGATCACAAGGAGGATGACCGCCGCGCCCACGCCCTTCCCGTTCCTGCAGCACCCGAGTCTGTGCATCTCACGCCTCTCCCGTGAGAACTCTGCCACGTGTGCGGTAAACTGGGAAGACCTCACCTTGGCTGACATGGCCGCAGGCCCATGAGCGGCACAGGTCCCTGACGGCTCTCATTCCGGGGCGACAGTAACATCCAGTCAATGCCTTTGCTCTTCAGCCCCTTCTGTCCCTGGAGACCCTACCAGCCCTGCCTCCGCGAGCAGGACATGGGAGAGACACAAAACATGTGGCGTGGGGCTTCCGACCTGCCTGCTACACATTCAGAGAGGTCCTTTCTCAGGAAGGAGGTGACTGGCTACATGGGTCACCTTCTCTCTCCCCTTTCCTGACCTCCCCCATGACCCGTGGCCAAGGTCCATGACCACAGCACTGGGAACCCACAAAGACCCACGTCACGGTCTCTGCAGCTTGTTGCAATTGGCGAAGCGGACAGGCCACCAGCCGTGATGACCAGGACCCTGGCCTTTGGGAGCATATCGCTAGCGGGAATTCACTGCGGAATCACCAGAGACTCCGGGGGTGCCAGCAAAGCGCAGGCAGAGGTGTGCACGGCCAGGAAACAGGAGCACGACGCAGCCCGGGCAGAGACGCGGCCCCTCCCCGCCCCACCGGCGCCGCCGGGTGCTCACCGCACGGCCTCCACCTGGTCCTTCTCCTCCAGCGAGCCCAGCCTCCGCCTCACCTCGTGCAGCAGCCTGGTGCCTTGGAAGCCGCTGCCGCGGCCGTCACACTTGACCACCACGGCCCCGTGGCTGCTCACCATCACCGTCTCCCAGGTCACCGCAAACTTCTCGGCCACGCTCTGGCTCCCCGGGGTGCCGTCCCTGGAAGAGACAGGCCAGGCCTGGGCACACGGCCGGGGCGGCGGGCGGGGGTGCAGTGACTGGTCCCGCAGACTCGAGAGCCTGGGGGTGCTCTCCGGGGCGGGGCCCGCCCCCACGCCTGGTTCCAAGCGTCCTCCCCTTCCCCTCCTGCTCGGCCCCCCACTATGGCTGCCTCTCCCGTCCTTCCCGGCGGGTTCCCAGGCTGCCCCTCGGTCCCCATCGCATGAGTGACCGCACTGTGGTGCTCTTTCTGGTGGCCCCTGGTGTGAGGGAATCAGGGGGCCAACTTGGTGCTCAGACAGTAAAGAATCTGCCTACGATGCCGGAGCCCCGGGGTCCATTCCTGGGTCGGGAAGATCCCCTGGAGAAGGAAATGGCAGCCCACGCCAGGATTCTTGCCTGGAGAATCCCATGTGTGAGTGTATGTGCTGTTGTGTGTTATGCCCATTTGTGTGCTGTGTGTGTCTGTATACATTTGTCTGTGTGTGTCTGTGTATATGTGTCTGTGTGTATGTGTGTAAGTCCATATATATGTGTATATGTGTGTCTGTGTATATGTGTATGTTCGTATACATGTGTCTCTGTGTGTCTGTCTATGTATGTGTATGTCTGCATATATGTGTATGTCCATGTATGTGTGTATGTGTGTGTCTGCGTATATGTTTGTGTATGTATGTCTGTATATGTGTATGTGTGTCTGTGTATATGTGTCTCTGTATCTGTGTATACGTGTGTGTATGTATGTCTGTATATATGTGTCTGTGTATATGTACTGTCTGTGTATATGTGTGTGTGTGTCTGTGTATATGTGTATGTGTGTATCTATATGTGTATGTGTGTAAGTCCGTATATATGTGTATGTGTGTATCTGTGTATCTGTGTATGTTTGTATATATGTATATGTGTGTACGTCTGTATATATGTGTATGCACGTGTATGTCCATATATATGTGTATGTCCATGTATATGTGTATGTCTATGTTTGTGTATGTATGTCTGTATATGTGTATGTGTGTCTGTGTATATGTGTCTCTGTGTGTATCTGTGTATGTGTGTCTGTGTATATGTGTGTGTGTGTGTGTGTGTCCGTATATGTGTGTATGTGTGTCTGTGTATATGTGTGTGTGTGTGTGTGTGTCCGTATATGTGTGCATGTGTGTATGTGTGTCTGTGTATATGTGTCTCTGTGTGTATCTGTGTATGTGTGTCTGTGTATATGTGTGTGTGTGTGTGTGTGTGTGTCCGTATATGTGTGTCTGTGTGTCTGGTTGCTGGCAAAGTGTCCAGACAGTGAGGAGACTGTGTCAGTGACGAGCTGGGCAGGACCGTGTGTCCAGCCGGGCGTCTTCGGGAGCAGTCTTGTCACTGAGGGCCTGGCTGGGTGCCAGGGTGATGCACAGAGCTCGCGGGCTCTGGGCGCCTTCCTGGGTGCTGACTTCCCGGGGGTCCTGGGGCAGCCCCAGTGCAGGCCCGCCCTGGCCCTTTCTTCCCAGAGTCTCCCTCGCCCCACGGCCCCGTGTACCCCGGGGCAGGAGCCCGAGTCAGGATGCAACACCATCAGAGGGGCTTGCAAGGCTCTGAAACCATTCTGTGGGGGGACACTCGGTGTTTAAGCCTGCCTGGTGGTGCAGGAGGGGCTACTGGCCCCTGCGAGCCCCTGCCAGCAGGCCCACCTCGTTTCCTGGGGGCCCCGGGCCCTGCCCAGAGAGGTCAGACTCCCAGTCAGCTTTCCCGCCTCCCTGGGTCGCTGAGCGGCCACTGCAGCAGGACCCACGGGACGTGACTCAGTCCCTGCGCTCCATGTTGCCAGTCCCCCGAGGCCGACCAGGCCCTGCTTTCCTTTAACATCCGGGCTCACCGGTAGTTACAGACAGGGGCTCAAATTGCTTTCTGATTGTGGTTTGCAGCGGGATTGGGCTCCCCTTCCCACCTTCTTGAGAGTTTGGCCCTTTCCCCTGGGATACTCACACCACGAGGAGCAAGGGGTAGTGGGCAGTGTCGGTGAAGGTCGCTGGCTTGAGGATCTGAACGGGCAGGTCTAGGCAGAAACAGAACACAGGGCCGCACGTTAGGGGCCAGGAAGGAAGGGGCGGGATGGGCCCCCAGGGGCCTGGGAGACGGGCCCTCGCAGGGGCCAGGCCTGCCCTCCGCAGACAGGGTGACTCCAGCTCCCTCTGGACTTGGACAAAGCGCCCAGTCAGTCTCCTTGAGGCTGAGTTTCTTCAACTGAGGGCTTCCCTGTGGCTCAGATGGTAAAAAATCTGCTTGTAATGCAGGAGATCTGGGTTTGATGCCTGGGTGGGGAAGATCCCCCGGAGAAGAGACTGGCACCCCACTCCAGTCTTCTTGCCTGGAGAATCCCACAGACAGAGGAGCCTGGCGGGCTGGTCCGTGGAGTCGCCAAGAGTCAGAGACGACTCAGTGACCAACACTTTTCTCCATCTGACACGTAAAGGAAATCCTGTGCAGAGGAACATGGGGACAGACAGAAATGCCTGGACCACTGTGAGCTGAGCACTTGCTAACAACAGAATTCCAGGCAGGGGGAAATGAGCCCCCAAGGGCGCGTGCGCTCTCTGTCATGAGGGACTCCTGCAATAAACAGGTAAGTGGGGACGGACACTGGGTGAGTGGTGCGGATGCGGGGAGGCAGAGCCTTGTGGGGAGCGGGTGGTGAGGCAGGGGCAGAGCCCAGAGGAAGAGGCTGGAGCTGGGGGGTGGGGTCCTCACTGTTCATGGGCTGGAGCTGGGCAGGCCTTGGTGCCCGAGGAATCAGCGGGAGGGAGCCGGTGCGGCCGTGGGGGTGCGGCCACAGGTCCTGCAGCCAAGGCCCTTCGGACGTGGTCCCTGGCCACCAGGATGCGGTCAGGGAGGGAGAGGAGCGTGTCCCTCACCGCTGTCTCTGTCCTCCCCTCAAACGAACCTTCCTGCCCCAGTTAGAGATTGTTCATTGATGTTAACTACAGCCCAGATCGCAACTCAACTGAAATGGGCATCTTTCCCCACTCACAGTCATTATACCAATAGATACACCGTAGGCTGGAGGGTTGGCTCAGCAGCAGGCACTGACCCGGGTCTCATTACTGATTCCAGCTGAATGTTAATGGCTTGCAAATTAGATCAATGGCCCAGGGACCCGGGGACTTTATCACTGAAATATCCATAAAACATGGTCTGGGCTGCTTTCTGCCACTGATAAGCCCACAGGCAGGCTTTGGCCACCAGCGGCAGAATACATTCGGAGAGCGTTCCTGGAGGTGGGCGGCTTCCCTGAGGACAGTCTTAGCCTCCAGGAGCATTCAGTGACAGACAAAATAAAAACAGGCGGGTGGGGCGACAGCGCTCAGGTTTGCTAGGACCCCAGGGGGTGACGTGTGGACGCCAGCCCGCACACGCTGTGCCCCCTCTCTTGTCTTCATCTCTGAACACCCGCGAGTAAAAGCCTTGCCCTGGAAGAAACCTCGGGCGGCCTGTGGAGGCGGAGGGCTGGCTCTTTGTTTCTCAAGCCCCGTCTCTGCGTTTTTGGAGGAGGCGGTGGCGAGCACCGCTCAGGGCTCTGCGGTGTGGGAAACGTTCCTGTGGGAGCCCACGAGCCTGCATGGAAGGAGGAGGAGGAGGGCCTGGGCTAGGAGATGAGGGCGGGGTGTCTAGACAAGGAATGAGATCTGGCCTCCAGGTTACAGACTTAGACAAAACTGGCTGAGAGGAGGGATGGGGCAGGGCAGGAGGCTGAGGTCTGAGCGTGGAGGCTGGCGCGCTTCAGAGGGCGTGACCTGTGCAGTCCTGCTGGACCGGAAGCCCTGTCATCATCATAAGCCTCCTGTTATCATTCTGCTCGGGCCCTGCACGTGACGGGGCCTGCCTGAGGTTTGCATGAGAGATGGAGGCAGCGGTGTGGGGCAGACCTGTGGAGGTCTCCTGCCTGCTTAGCCATCCACCCTTCCACCCAGCCTTGCCTCCAACTCTCCACCCCTCCATCCCTCCATCAACCTAAAGTCGTCCTGCGTGTTTGCGTTGGTTCTTCCTTACAAAAGGAGAGGAGGAAGACGAATACCCAGGTAACGAGAGGGCTCCTGTGAACCTAGGTCTGTCCTGAGTGACAGGTGCTGCATGACAGTTTGGACCAGCCACCGACGCCCTCCCCGGGGGCAGCCTAGACTTCCCTTTGCCCCCTTCCTGGAGATGCAGAGGCTCCAGCCTGAGCTGTCAGAGTCAGTTCTCTCTTTACAGCTCGGCAGGGCAGCGGAGGCAGACAGGACCTGCGCACAGGCTTCAGGGTAGTGGGGGCAGGTTTCAGGCCCGTCCCATGTGGGGGTGCCTGCCCCATCCCGGTGAACCACGCACAGACCCCGTGGGGGGCTGCCCTGCGTCTCTTCTCCTCCTGTTAGAGCCTCGACTCCTGGGGTCTCAGGAGCCTCGTTTTCAGACTGGACTCCCAGCTTTCCTGCCGCTCGCTTTCTGTTCTGTGGTTCCCCACGCCCTGATGACGGCATCTGTGGGCGGCCCCACTGCCCCGTCCCCTCTTTCTGACTGATGGCCCCTCTCCCTCTCGGGACTGGACGTGCCCCTGGACACGCAAAGCTGCCTGCGCCTCCAGAGCTGAGTGTGTCCTGCCAGTATCTGCGAGCATTTCAGGGACACTGAGGAAAATTCAGACCCGGAGAGATGGCCCTGTCCTGGTGGGCAGAGATGTCCCAGCCGGGCGTGACCTCCACTCACATTCCTCCTGGGTTGGCTTCTTCTCCATCAGCCTCCAAAACACTGAGCACGCGGGGGCCAAAACGGGCCCGGGGAGGGGTCCCTGCTGCAGCTCAGCACCCCCTGCACCTCTCCCCCCACATCCCCTCACACCTCTCCCCCCTGCATCTCCCGCACCTCTCCCCCCGTATCTCCCCCGCACCTCTCCCCCCGTGTCTCCCCCGCACCTCTCCCCCTGTATCTCCCCTGCACCTCTCCACCCTGTATCTCCCCCGCACCTCTCCCCCCTGTATCCACCGCACCTCTCCCCTCTGTATCTCCGCCTGCACCTCTCCCCTCTGTATCTCCCCTGCACCTCTCCCCCTGTATCTCCCCTGCACCTCTCCCCCCTGTATCTCCCCCCGTGCCTCTCCCCCTGTATCTCCCCTGTGCCTCTCCCCCTTGTATCTCCGCCTGCACCTCTCCCCCCTGTATCTCCCCCCGCGCCTCTCCCCCTGTATCTCCCCCGCACCTCTCCCCCTGTATCTCCCCTGCACCTCTCCCCCTGTATCTCCCCCCGTGCCTCTCCCCCTGTATCTCCCCTGTGCCTCTCCCCCTTGTATCTCCGCCTGCACCTCTCCACCCTGTATCTCCCCCGCACCTCTCCCCCCTGTATCCACCGCACCTCTCCCCCTGTATCTCCCCCACACCTCTCCCCCCTGTATCCACCGCAACTCTCCCCTCTGTATCTCCCCTGCACCTCTCCCCCTGTATCTCCCCTGCACCTCTCCCCCCTGTATCTCCCCCCGTGCCTCTCCCCCTGTATCTCCCCCCGTGCCTCTCCCCCCTGTATCTCCCCTGTGCCTCTCCCCCCTGTATCTCCGCCTGCACCTCTCCCCCCTGTATCTCCCCCCGCGCCTCTCCCCCTGTATCTCCCCCGCACCTCTCCCCCTGTATCTCCCCTGCACCTCTCCCCCCTGTATCTCCGCCTGCACCTCTCCCCCCTGTATCTCCCCCCGCGCCTCTCCCCCTGTATCTCCCCCGCGCCTCTTCCCCTGTATCTCCCCCGCACCTCTCCCCCTTGTATCTCCGCCTGCACCTCTCCCCCCTGTATCTCCCCCCGCGCCTCTCCCCCTGTATCTCCCCTGTGCCTCTCCCCCTTGTATCTCCGCCTGCACCTCTCACCCCCTGCACCTCCAGCAACGATTAGGAAGCTTCCAGCACCATGTGACTCTGTGTGCCCAAGAACAAGACACGGGTGAAGGAGATGGGGGGTGAGGCCCTGTGTGGGGACAGCCCTGAGGCTGGAATCACCCGTCAGCCTCCTCACTCCACCAAGATTCCTCCCTGGATGGATGCCCCCTTCTTCTCTACCCACTGAAAGAGACTCCAGGAGCCCCTTCAGAGCCCGCCTTCCTGGAAAGCTCCACGGGACCCCAGTCCCCTTTCCTCTCCCTGGAGCCCCTGGGCCCCGCCTTCCTGCTCTGAAGGACTTGGCTTCATGGGATGTGCAGTTGGGGCAGGGGCTGGACTGTGCTCCGTGGGCAAAGCCTCGAATCCTGCCCTCAGGGGCTCGCAGGCCAGCAGGTGGCCAGGTGCCATCTGACAGGGATGCTTAACAAGACTCCAGGGTTCATGGGCCCCAGTGGTAGCCGCTGCCCCACTGAAGGGACAGGGCAGACGATGAGGAGCTCCCAGGTGCTGTCTGGGGAGACACACACAAGCTCTGGTCACCCTCCCTCCGCCACACCAGGGCCTGCATTCAGGCATCACTCTTTCCCATCCATCCCTGGTGACTTTCCAAGTTAGCTTCCAAGACCTCAGAGACGATGCAGATGGTACCTGGATGGGTGACTCAAAAATGACTTCGAGGTTTGCAGTCTAAATGACCTGAAACCAGTCCACACACTAAGGGTGCCATTCCCAACGGCAAGACAGCGTGGAGGGACACCATGCTGGCGGGACTGGAGGTTCCCCAGGGTGGACGCCCAGTGGGGGGTGGGGCCCTGGGCCACGTGAGCGGGGCACCGTGTGCAGAGGTGATGAAGCTGCCAGGACCCCCTTCCCACCTGGAGCTCGGGTCCCATCCAGCCGGGCCCTGGGGCTCTCGGGGTGCCTGCCGCAGAACAAGCGCTCACGGAAGCTCCCTGAAGGACTGAACAGACAGTTCAGAGGGAGGGCACAGGCCAAGGAAGGGCGCTGATGGTCTCCAGCTGCCCTGACCACCAACCACCCCTCGCTGTGAGTCTCCAGCTTCGAGGACGCCCCTCAGCCCGTGAGCGACACGGACAGGCAAGATGACAAGCAGTAAGGGCATCAGTGGCACAGAAAAGGAATGTCCGGGGGGCCTCTGCCCTGGGTGGCGTCCAGGCCCTGCTCCCCACCAGGGAGAGAATTTCCATCTGGGACCACGTCTAAACTGTTGGCCTCCGGGGGACAGAAATCACTGCTCTGCTTTATTTCTGTCTGGCACAGAGCGAGCGTCTTGGCTGTGAACACAGTCGGCTTCCCCTGGGTGGCCCTGGCTGGTGAGGGGGCAGTGGGGGCCCCCTCTGGGGGCGACTGGCCCTTCCCCGCCCTCCCGCCGGCACAGCAGTTGCGGCTAGGGTCAGCAGCGGCGGCTCTCCCCGAAGCACTCACTATAGTCCTCAGTCTCGATTTTCCGGTACTCCACTTTGGGCATCTGCCGGTCACTTATGGCTTTCTGAACGTGCTCGTTTGTCTCTAGGTCAAACATTTCTGAAACAGAGAGAGAACAACGATGCATTCAGATTCAGTCCCCACTCACAGGCGCCCTGGGGTTTAATGGGCCTCCTGACTCCTAAGTTGGAGGACAGGATCACGCGTCCACGGCAGGAGCCAAGAGCCACAGACATCAGATCCCAAACTCGGGTCACAGGACAGGGGTGAATCTAGGTCAGCTCGGGGGCTCTGGGCAGGCAGTGTGTTCCTCCACGGTGCCCGGCGCCCCTGGCCCCGACACTCACTCTCCGCAGTATTTCTCACACACAGGAATCATTTTGGGGGTGTGATTGGTCTCAAGATTGCTGTTTTTTTGGGGAATTCACATCACGTCTGTTAAGGCAAGTGGTTTCCAAACGGAGTGGCTGCAATAATACACTGGAAGAGAGGACAGGAGCTGGAGGTGACCTTTGCCACTTTGTCCAGGAGAGGAGGACGGACTTGGCTTTCTTGCTTTAGCCATAGGTGGCCAGGCCCTGGAGACCCTCATTCGAGGTGGCCACGCGGCCATGTGAGTCCCACTGCAGGGGGACCGGCCTGTCTCCCTCCAGGCCAGAGCGGTGGCCGCACCCTTCCCTGCACCTCAGGGGCTGCTCTGAGATCCTTACGTTGTGCCAGCTCATGAAGGCCTTGGCAGGGACCCTGTCCCCACAAAAGCCCCCTTCTTCCAGCCCCTGCAGAACTGGCCCTCCTCCAACTTCTCCATCTGACACGTGACTTATTTCCTCCTCTCTCCCCCCAGCCCTACCTGGAGACAACTCGTGGTTCATTTGAAAGGAAATTTTATCTTAAAGGGGCTTGACCTTTGGGTAGACAAGTCACTTGGAAATGGGTGTGAACCTTTTAAAGAAGAACCTAATCTCACAAGCATGCTGATAACTGCTTTTAAGAACAACAGGCCAGGCAGGTGAGCCAGCACTTAGGACCCCCAACACTTAGGACCCCCAGCACTGAGTGTTCTATCTGTGGAGCCATGGGGACCACCCTGAGAAGGACCCCACACTTCCTCGGGGACAGAGGCAACCGAAAGTTCCCAGGGCTGGTGACAAGTCAGGAAGCAAGACAGAGGTGCTTCACGAGTTTGTTGAGCACATATTTGGATATTTAGCTTTGGTGACAAGGTGAGGGGAGAAATGGTGAAACTAACTCTCAAATACATGGAGCATTAAAAATTGTGAGGCTGGACCCCACCGCCCGGCAGGCAAGAAGTGCTGTCCTTCGTAGAGAGTGAGAAAGAAAAGGTGTGTCCACAAGGGCTGTGCTGACACGTGGAGGCCAAACAGTGCGTGTGCCTGCCTCCCTCAGTCGAGTCTGACTCTGTGGCCCCGTGGACTGTAGCCCTCGAGGCTCCTCTGTCCATGGGACTCTCCAGGCAAGAACACTGGAGCGGGTTGCCATGTCCTCCTCTGGGGGATCTTCCCGATCTGGGGATCGGACCTACACCTCTAATGTCTCCTGCACTGGCAGGTGGGCTCTTTACCACCTGCACCGCCTGTGAAGCCCGGAGGTCCTGGCAGACGTGACCTCAGCTCGGGGACCTGGAGTCCCAGCCCGGAGGTGGCACCCTCTTCACCTCGCACTCCTGCAGACACGTGAGGGAGGGGACCCCCGACCTCAGTGTGGCGAGATCGCCCCACGGTCCTAACAGAGCAGAAAGCAGTCGTTTTCCCAGCCTCGGCCCTTTAACACAGTGTTCCAGACCCACAGGGGAGCCGGTTTACGAGGTATTAACTATTTCCCCTCCATGTCTATCCACACTCTCAGGGCAGGACGATCGGGAGGGAGCCCCACCAGACGATGGAAATGACATCATTTCCCACATTCTCTGCTGCCTCCGCACCTTCGCACTTGCTGTTCTGTGATCCTGGCCCCTCCCCTCCATCAGGTCAAAGGTCACCTCCCCCGAGAGACGCCCCCACCGTCAATCTCAGGCCCCCCTCCAGGTCCACACTACACCAGCTCTCAGAGACTCGGTCACCGGCCTGGCTGCCCCATCCCACGCCAGGCGTCGGGGCTCAGTCCCATCCCAGGGACAAGACATACAAGTTTCCAGTAACAGGAATCGACTGGCCTGTGTAAATCTGACTCACGCGCGGGACGTGATGCATCTTCACGGTAGCCGAGCCTGGGTTTTGGCCCAAGTCTTTCTTCCTTTTCCCACATGGAAAGGACTGAGTGGTCCCCCCTGGGGGTTTCCGAAACCCCATGGGGCTCTGAGGGTCCTGGTATTCAGGTATTGGTGGTAAGAGTCGAAGCAATCAAGGCCTATTAACCCCTGCTTCCCACACCAAGCAAAACAAAACAAAAGCACATTTTAATCCAACTGATTTAGAAGTTGACAGTGCTTGAAGGGCTAATGAACACCCAAGTTACTATTTAATTTTGGGAACTGAGGAAATTAATTGTTGTTCAGTCGCTCAGTTGTGTCCGACTCTTTGCAACCCCATGATTACAGCACGTCAGGCTTCTCTGTCCTTCACTATTTCCCAGAGTTTGCTCAAACTCATGTCCATTGAGTTGGTGATGCCATCCGACCATCTCATCCTCTGTCATCTCCTTCTCCTCCTGCCTTCAATCTCCTCTAGCATCAGGGTCTTTTCCAATGGGTCAGCTCTTCACATCAGGTGGGCAAAGTATTGGAGCTTCAGCATCAGTCCTTCCAGGAGCCTCAGCCCTCCAGCCTGTGATCTGGACCTCTGTGTCTGCTTAAGGGAAGCCTGGGGGCAGGCAGCTAAGGTGCTTGGGGGTGCGGGTGGGGCTGTGGGTCAGACCAGAGGACACGCATGAAGACAGGGGATCAGCCGGAACACAGAAGGAGTGTCCTTGGGGACAGGAGCAGGGATGGGTCCTTTGCTGTCAGAGAAGCAGCTCCGAGCTCCCACTTCTGGGGGCTGGATGAAGCTCCGGGGGTTGGGGGAAGGCGGCCTGGATGGGCAGACATCACCAGACAGGAGACCTGGAGCAGCCTCTCAGGGCTGGTTGTCACCTTCTCTCCACGCATCTGCATGAGGATTTGACACTGCTGACACCAGCTAAGCTTGAAGGAGCTTTGTGCTCAGGCTGACGCGCAGCCTACGAGTGAGGCTTGCGTGGAGCCAAGGAGAACACAGACTTGCCACCGGAACACAGAGCTTCTGGTTGGTCCCGGGACCTGGGAGCCATGGCTTCGAGAGGGAGCCCCCGGTGCCCTAACTGCACACGGCGTTCTGATGGCACACGGCCTCGGCAGACGGCGTGTGAATAGCTAGTCCCTCTGTATTAAAATCCCACCCTTCACAGAAAGGCACCACGGCAACAGACTATTAAATTTAGTTAAATATTAGATTTCTCATTTAATGATTGCCCACACAACCGGTTTTATCAGCAGAGAGCTGGCTGTCCCACCGGGGAGTTGAGTTAAGCCATTTTATTTGTTCCCATAATTGCATTCAAAGAGGGCAGGGGCTCGGCGGAGGAAATAAGAAAAGATGGGCTTGTTCCCCGAGGAGTCTCTTTTGACGTGGGAGCCATGGGGACCTGCCGTCAGGAGCAGACAAATGGCCGCTCCTTAATTAAATGTGAGCCCCTCTAATATTTGACGGAATTAGCTATTATCAGATCTGGACACGGTGAGCCTGCTGGAAGCCGGGTGGCTCACAAGGGCTGCCTCCCAGCTGGGCCCCCGCGTGCAGGCGCCGTGTGGCCGTGCCTGTTCTGGGACCCAGTTGACTCAGGCCATTGGTGGAATCGCCACTCGGCTGCATTTGGGGGCCTGAGTGACCAGCGTCGAATGGAAGCCAGCGAGCTGCTGGGCTGGAGGAGAGAAGCGCTGCCCGCCCCGTCCCGGGTTGCTGCTGGTGGCAGGAGGGCAGGGCTGGCACGGAGGCCGCTTGGTCCAGGCAGTGCTCCCCCGTTGCCGGGATCTGGCCACCCGCCTGGATTTCCAGGCCTTTCCTGGTGTGTTAGGCAGCTGTCCCCATAGCGTCAGTGACCACGGCATCCCAGAGGCGGCCTGCCCACCCGGGGATGTGCGGCTCAAGCCCAGGGCGGCACGGACGCGATCCTAAAGGTGATCACACGGGTGCTGTGCCTCTTTCTCTCCAGTCAGACTATAAGTGACGTGGAGGCAGGGTGACGGAGTGTGTCTATAGCACTGGCATGATGAGGGGCCACGTGTGGGCCCCCAACCAGTCAACTCCGTTCTCACTGAGGACGCAGTAGCGGTGGACACGGCGCCTCCAGCCCGCCGCCCTCCAGAGTCCTGGGGACAACTTTGGGCTCGATGGGGCCAGGCGTACTCGTGCCGACCCCTCCGGAGGACATCTCCCATTGTCCTGGCTCCCGACATGCCTGATGGCACAGCTGACGCCCCTGTGTGGTCACTCGGAGGGAGGCGGGGAGGGCAGGGTGGCCACCAGGCAGAGGACCGAGGGAGCACGTGGATTGGCACCAGACAGCCGCTGGCTGGGACGGCCTCAAACAAGAGCCGCTGTGACCCCACCCGCCATGCGAGCGGGCTTTGCTTCTTTATAACAACCCGACTGAAGGGAGCAGGAGGCAGAGATGCTGGCCAGGAGTTCTGGGACAGGAGCCACGCCCTGCAGCCCAGGAACTCAGGTCCAGGAGCAGCGGTCACGATGCCGTGGGCACCGTCGGGGCAGACCACGCTGTACCCACCTGCAGGCGCTCGGGACCCGGGCTGGGCTGTGTTGAGGGCAACAGGGGAGCTGGTGGTCCTCTGCACCTGGATCGCACCCCCTCCCCGAGCTCACACCCCTCACGCTCACCTCAAAGCGTCTATTTACACGGCTGTGTCGGCTCCGCCGCCCCAGTGCCTGAGTGGCCTGAACACCCAGCACCTAACGAGTGCACTCCAGCCCTGACCACAATTACACTCTTCAGGAAACAGCTGCTAAATAATTCAGAGTCACATCTGTGACACCGCAGCCTCTGTTTGTAAAGAAGATTTTATAAAGGGAAAGAAATCAGATAGTCCCAGGGTGGCTCTGGGGTCAAGGGGCAGAGGAGGGGAAGGCAAAGAATTCTGAAACAGTAATTTCAAGCTCCAGAGCAGGTCAGGAAACCAGGAAACGGCTGCTGCCTTCAGAGACAGGCAGGACCTTCCGGGGCCCTGCCTGCCATGGCCTGTCTGCCTGGGGCTGTCGCACAATGCAGGCCACAGGCTGGCTGTCCAGGCTCCCCACAGCGTCTCCAAAGACTCGCCCTCGGGCTGCTGGGCTGTGGGCAGGTGGCCCCCCGCTCCGTCTCCCATCTGCACGCAGGTCGGAACCACCTTCCAGAAGAGTGGGGTGGCCCTGGGCTCTGCTTGGAGCTCACAGACCACAGGGACCCAGTGCTGCATCAGGCTAACGGGCAGTTTTTGGAGGGACCGTCGGGGAGGCTGTGGCTGTGAGCAGGTCACTTGGGTGACAGCAGAACGAAGGCCCCAGCCCCCGGTGACAGGAGCGAGCCCCAAGGTCACGACCTTGTGCTTGGGCTCGCGTGAACCAAGGTCTGGCCCAGCCCGGCGGTGTGACCTCGGGTGAGCTGCTGTGAGGCGGGCGCCCAGGACCGTCCAGGAAGCTGCAGGCAGGCCAGCCCTTGATATTAGGTGGTCTCTCAATTATGTAAAAAATGGTGAGTGTGGTGCCAATGGGGATTAGGTATTTGGGGTGCAGCTCAAGGGCTCAGTCCTGCTGACCGCAGAACCCTCCCCCAGATCTCCCTCCTTCTCGGAGCTCCCCCACAACTGCACAGAGGCTGAGCAGGGTTCACTGCAGGGCAAGGACCTCTGTCTCTGGGGCAGGGAGAGGATGAGGCTGTGGTCACCCAGCCGGCTCAGAGGCCGGGGTGTGCGGGTTTGGGGGGGGTGGCCTGCCTGGCCTGGCCTGTCTCAGGGTGGATGCAGGACAGAGCCGCTGGGTCCGAGTAGCCCACAGGCCATACTGGCCGCAGGCTGCACTGGTCAGCTCTGCGCTCCGAGCTGGGGGCCGGGCTGTGCCCTGATGCCTGCTCGAGGCGGGACCAGCACTCTCCAGCTGAGCGCACATCAGGTGTGGTCCTCTGCCTCGGGTTTCCTCATCAATTCTAGGGTAACGGGAGCGCCTGCCTCCTGGGCGGTGGGGGAAGATGGTATAAAACACGCAGAAAATCTGCAGCTCCGGCTCGAGGCCGGCTTTGTGACGCCGGCCCAGGTCACTGTCACCATCACCTCTACTCCGGGCCCCAGACCTGCCCTAGTTCTGGAAGGTGGTCACGGTGCAGCCTTGGGTGGGGCAGGCACATCATGTGGGCTTCGGCAGAGGTGCCAGGAGGCTTTGATGGGCCCCCCAACCCCCTGCCCCCCAACCCCCAGGGGGAGCCCCACCCCCACCTGGGGACAGCCCACCCAGTTCAAAAGACAAAACCAAACCCAGGGGCACTGTGTTCTGTGCCAACATAGCGGGGACATGTTGGGATGGGAGGCTCTGGAGCTGACCTGAGACGGTTAGGAATTAGTTCAGTTCAGTTCAGTCGCTCAGTCATGTCTTGGTGACCCCATGATCTGCAGCATGCAGCACGCCAGGCCTCCCTGTCCATCACCAACTTCCGGAGCTTACTCAAACTCATGTCCACTGAGTCAGTGATGCCATCCAACCATCTCATCCTCTGTCGTCCCCTTCTCCTCCCGCCCTCAATCTTTCCCAGCATCATGGTCTTTTCAAATGAGTCAGGAGTTAAAACACCCAGGAAAAAAACCCCCGCGGACTCCCCACTGCAGTGCATGGAGGCGGGACTCCATGCTTTGGCTCTGATGGGCTATTGGGAACTGTGACCTCCGGGCCTTATTTTCCAGGTGGCCCCCCCCAGCTCTTCCTGCGGTGTCAACATCTGGCACGGAGCCCACCCACGAATAAATATACGGAATGGACTCTGTATCCATCCAATGTCACATCCATCTTCTGGCTTTTTTTCCTTTGCACTTAAATGATTTAGTTATTTACTTTTGATTTCATTGTTATTGATCTTTAATTTTGGATTTCTGTCTAAATGTGCTGCTGGCCATCTCCTTTTCGAAACTTTCCCCCTAACCAACTCTCCCTGGTCCCTGAAACCCTTCCATCGAGACAGCAGCAGTCCCTTGCCGAGAGAATTAAAGGAACCACCGTGAGGTGGGGCTGTATGAGGGAGGGTGCTGAGCAGGGTCCAGCCAGGGCTGGTGCAGCGGGGTGCTGGCGCCAGGAAGGGGGGCAGACTGGGGGGAATGGAGGCCCAGACTCCCGAGGGCTTAGGGCAGAGGAAGGCCGAGACAGGGGGTGACCGAGGTCGAGGGCTCCTTACTCCTGAGCCCTCCCGCCGGCTGCCTGCACCCACCATTTCACGTGAACATACATGTGCACAACATGTCACACGTGTGTGTGGGTCCTTGAGAGTCTCTGGAAAGCTCCACCGCTGCAGTGGCCTGGACATGCAGACCCCCGTGCCAGGGAGGTGCCCCCGGACCCACCGAAGCAGATGGCCTGGAGGCCCATGATGGGGGCTCTCAGAGCCGGGAGGGCTTGGCAGGCCCAGCTGGAGAGCCCAGCACTGGCTGTGCACGTCAATGCGGCCCAGGGCTCTGCTTATGGTGGGGCTCTGCCTAGGGGGTCATAAAGCCCAGCTCACCCCAGGCGGCCTCCGGGCCTTGGGGCCTGTGGGCCCTCACTGGCTGGGAGATCTTCACGTCCATCACATCTAACCAGTACTGGGGATGCGGGTTCGTCTTGAGCTGCCAGACGACGACCATCGCGGCCTCCAAACAGAATCTACGCCTGGATCACCTCTTAAAGCCTTTCCGCTTCCCCCTCCCACATTGCAGGGAGATTTAAGACAAGACCAAGGAGCAACTTACTTTTCTTATCAGTCGTGTTGTGCACGGTCACCGTGGGGACCCCAGGACCTGCAGTGGGCAGAGACACAAGGAGGCCATGAGTTAGCTGAGAATCAAAGAGAACCAAGCCTTGGTTACCACGTGCACCTTGGGGCTCTGGGCGCCCGGCCCCACGGAGGGGTCATCAGCGTGGACAGCAGAGGCCAGGTCCCTGGGGGTTAAGGGCACATCTTCCTAAGTTTGTGTCTGTGCCAATTACAAGGAACCCAAGAAGTGCATGGTTTTAGGTGGTCATAACGAGATAAAACATTGACGCTCTTATAACCTCACTGTGACCCTCCAGGCAGTGCTACAGGCTCTTCACTGAACTCCGGTCAATCTGCGGCCTCATCCTGAGTCACCCGTCGAGGCCGCCTTGCTGGCTCCTACCGGGGGAAGCCCTCCCCTCCTCGTCTCCTGTAATGGCTGGGTAACACTTGTAGGGTAACACGATCACTGTGCAAGTGTTCAGCCGTGTTTCACTGTTCCCTGATGCAGCTTCTAGCTCTTAGGTTGTCCCGAAGCTGCAGGCCTGGAGTGAGAAGGGGGCCTGGCCAGCTGCGGGCCGTCTGTAGGTCAACTTTGTTACCCTCTTTAGCAAAAGGAGAGTCTGGCAAGAGAAAAGGGCTCCCAAACTTACTTTTCAGATATTCTGAAGGCATACTGAGAGGCAGGCGTGGACTTTTCCAGCCTCACCTCTGTGCCTTCTCTGCACTCCTGTTCCACTGGGGGTAGTGTGGTGGTGGTGGGCCTTCGCGCAGGGTGGGAAGGGCACCAGTCTTGTTCCCCGTCCCCACCCCAGCCTACTGTCCTCTCTGCCTGAAGTCTCTGCTCCCAGACACAGCCTTGGTCTTCATTAAGTCTCTGCTCACACACCTCCTCCACCCCCAAATCCCGATGCAAGAGAAGCTCCCACCCCCACCCCCCAGCCCGGTCCCACTCCCCCTCTTCTTTACAGAGCGCTACCTCCTGCCATGACATCAGGACCTGGGAGTATGAATTTTCAGCATATGTGTCCACTGTTCAGTTCAATTGCACTAGAACAGAAGCCCTAGAATTTATATGAACAAATTCTGAAACTTGGTCTTATTTACTGCCATTATCTCCAGCATCTAGAATGCTGTTTAGAACATAGTTGGGGCTTGATCACATATCTGTGGACTAAACGCTGAGCAAAGGACCCCAGACCACACAGGACGGAGCTGGGGAGGCTGCCCCTTGGCCCTGGTGATCTGGGGAGACGGCAGGGAGAGAGGCCGTGAAGGCGGGTGGGCAGCAGTGGGCAGAGGGGATGGATGTGTCCCGGGGCCTGCTGGGTGGGGCTGCTGTTCCTCTGCCTCGGGCAGGGGACTCGGGGGGTGCTCTGAGCTCACGGGGAGGCTGCATCTAAGCTGGGGGTTCACACTATTTGGGCAGCTTCCCCGGGATCACCATCAGGACTCCCTGCCCACTTCCAAGGGGCCCGGTGACAAGGGGCTGAGTTGTGAGCCGGGGTCTGCGTGCATCCCACCACCGCGAGGCTCAGAGCCCCGGCCACAGTCAGAGGCTGCAGAGCGGAATCCCAGTCCAGGGCCCAGAGAGGATGTGGCAGAGAGGCCATGGGGTCCGAGGTACCGTGAGAGGCACGAGGGGCTGCTCCAGCCGGGGGCACCCCGGGGCCAGCAGGGCTGAGGGACAGATAGCGGTCACAGCAGCCATGGACTGCCTGTCCCTGCCCGGGACCAGACCCAGACACAAAGTCCAGGAGGTCTGGGGCCTCATCTGACCCGCTGGGTGCCCCTCTTCCATTTCCCCATGGGTAGGATGCCCAGATCAAATGCAGGTTATCCAGTTACATTTGAATTCCAGATAAACAATATGTATTTTCAGTATAAATATGTCCCAGGCAGCACTGGGATTTACGGCCAAAAATTCATTTGTTGTTTACCTGAAATCAAGTGGTACTGGGTGTCCTGCCTTTTTATTTGCGGAACCAGGCAACTTCGACCCGGGGTGGGGAGGGAGCAGCAGGGTTGGGAGACTGTGCGTTTAGCCTAAAGGGACGGCGCTCACTGAAGGGGCTAAGCGCCGGCGGTGGGTTTCAATTATTGAGTCAAGCTAAGTTTTCTGGCTGGAAGATCCGTTTCCCCACGGGGTGTGTGTGTGGAAGAACAGAGCAGGTACTGAGAGACAAGCTGCGTTCCTTCCTCCGCACATTTCGGGGAGAGCACATTTGCAAACAGAGCACGTCCTCCATTCTTATTAATAATGTACACAGTGATTATTTATTTAGTGCCTACTATGTCAAAGGCACTCTGCTAGGTGTTTATATGAATAATTCCTAGTCCTCCCAGCGGCTCTACAAAGCAGGTGCTTCCAACCGTATTTTGCAGATGAGAAAACACAGGCTTTGAGAGCTTTAAGTCTTCTGTCCCAGCAGTATAGCAGGGAAGTTGCTGAGCCTGGATGGGGCCCTTATTTTCAAATGCATGAACTTGATGCGGGCATGTGAGCTACATTCCTTCAGGTGTGTCCGACTCTTTGTGACCCCAGGGACAGTAGGCTGCCAGGCTCCTCTGTCCATGGGAGTCTCCAGGCAAGAATACTGGAGTGGGGTGCCATGCCCTTCTCCAGGGGATCTTCCTGACTCAGGGATCAAACCCGAGTCTCTTATGTCTCCTGCACTGGCAGATGGTTTCTTTACCACTGAGCCCCCTGGGAAGCCCAGTGAACTTGGCACATGTTTCTAAAAAAATTCAAACACCACAGAAAGGAATAAAGTGACAAGTAAAAGGTCCTTCTCACCCCACTTTCCAGAAGTAACCTAAATTATTCTAAAATGTCCTAAAATGTGTTTTGTATGTTGAGCTTCCCTGGTGGTTCAGCTGGTGAAGAATCCTCCTGCAATGCAGGAGACCTGGGTTTGATCCCTGGGTTGGGAAGATCCCCTGGAGAAGGGAATGGCTACCCACTCAAGTGTTCTCTGCGTGTAGGTGGTCAAATTTACAAATAAGTAATTATTTCAAACATTAAAAAAGAACCTTTCATGTAAATATGCAGCTTTATCGAATTTTTAAGTTGTAGCACATTGCCTTACTTTTTAGAGATAAAACTTAACACACGGATTTGAGGTCACCCATGTCTCCTAATCTCAGTCTGCTCCCTTCCCAGAGGCTGACTTACCCTGGAGTTAGTATTTATCATTTCCATGTGTATTTAAAATGGTAACCAAACAATATCATGTGGCAAAAATACATTTTTCTAGTCATGTCTGGTCATTTTTCACTAGTCATGTATGGATGTGAGAGCTGGACCATAAGGAAAGCTGAGCACCGAAGAATTGATGCTTTTGAACTGTGGTGCTGGAGAAGACTCTTGAGAGTCCCCTGGACTGCAAGGGGATCAAGCCAGTCCATCCTAAAGGAGATAAGTCCTGAACACTCATTGGAAGGACTGATGCTGAAGCTGAAGCTCCAGTGTTTTGGCCACCTGATGCGAAGAACTGACTCACTGAAAAAGACCCCGATGTTGGGAAAGATTGAAGGTAGGAGGAGAAAGAGATGACAGAGGATGAGATGTTCGGTGGTATCACTGACTCAATGGACATGAGTTTGAGCAAGCTCTGGAAGCTGGTGAAGGACAGGGAAGGCTGGCATGCCGCAGTCCATGGGGTCACAAAGAGTTGGACACGACTGAGCGACTAAACAACAAAAATGTGTTAATAATAATACATACACCACATATTGTATAACACAGCACACCTCAGTAGTTTGAACTTTTTGATATCTAGTCTGACAACAGCAGGACGACAAAGCCAAACGCCCAGCAGGTGAGTGGGCATAGCCACCTGGGAGAACGACTCAGCCACAGCTGTGAAACCTGATGACGCCTGACTCACGGCCAGAGGGTCCCACCACTGCGCCTGTCTCAGAGCAGGCCCTGTGCATGGACAAACGGAGGCATGGAGACTGCTCTTAACTGCCGCTGCATCTGAGCAACAGCTGCTGGGTGAGCTGTGGGCAGGGGAGGGACCCCGTGAACACAGCCTGTCCACCCAGTGGGAGACTGGAGCGTGCAGGAGATGAGCAGAGGGCACCCGTGCACATGGGCAAGTGTGGAAAATGCCGTAAGCCCCCTACATATGAAAGAGTTACACTTCGAGAGCACGTCCGCAAGTCCAGTTTGTTTGTAAGCCCAACAAAGTGAGCCGACACAACTGGCTACCTAATACTGTGCTACAATAGGTTTACAATTCTTTTCACACAAATAATACATAAAACACACATACACACAAATAAAGAAAATATGTTTAATCTCACAGGACAGTATCTTGAAAAGCACAGCAGTCCAGCACAACAGCTGGCTCTCAGGGCCTGGCATCCGTGAACAGGTAAGAATGACTGGAGGAGGGAGGGGCGGTGGGAGGTGGTGGAGCCGAAGGATGGTCAGCGATGGGAGACGGAGGGCCAGCTGCAGGGTCTCTCATGCCTGGCGCTGATGGAACACACATGTGCATCTTTGAAAGCTTGCATCTTGGAGGTTCGTATGTACGGGATTTACTGTACCACGTTACATGAAAACATCAAGCTGCAGAATGGTAGATGCTGCAGTACCACGACGATGGAAATGATTTCCACAGGTGGTAAACCTTCGTTTTAAACAGATGTATAGTATTCTGTTATGTGGACACATCATATATCTTTGGTCCACTCCCTACTGATGGATATTCACACTGTTTCCTTCTGTGTTTTTTTTTCTTTTGTTGTTGTTGTTGCTAAAAACACTGTCACAGAAATCCTCTAACACGTATCTTCACACACAGGTAAGACTGTGCTGCTTAAGCTCATTAATGGCATTGGAACTGCTGTGTTAAAAAGGCCGTACAGTCAGTTTTCACTAAACAGGCTCTGGGTTTCAAACACAACCCCCCCCAAATCTCGGTGCTTTAACACAACAGGAGCTCAACCCTTGAGGCTGTGACATCCCGGGAAACTGGTCAGCTGCGGCCGTGCCGGCCCTCCTCCGGGATCCAGGCTGAGAGGGCAGCCTTCATCTGGAAGGTACGCACCCGTGGCTGTGGGAAATCAGAGGGAGCTGCCGAAAAATGCCCGGGGCCATAGTTCACGTGTACTCGGGTGCCCTTGACGATGGAGCTGGAAAACCTCTCCAGAGGAGGGGTCGTGAATCACATGTGATGGGAGGGTGGTCTGGTAACACCAGGGCGTTACCACACTGAGCAGAGACTGGGATGCCAATGCACATGGTCTCGTCAGCCTACGGCTAAAGGCGAACGGAGGTCTAGGCTATAACTTGAAAAAGGTGTGTGTGGGGTTGTTTCGTTTGTTTGTTTGTGTTTGCTTTTACCGTCCTCACAGGCACGTATTTATCTTGGTGCTGCTTTGATCTACCTTCTTCAAATATTGAGTGGGTTGACGCTGGACAACTGCCTGTGCAATTCATGTGCGTGGACTGCAAACTGCCTGTCTCATGCATGGTCCACTTCAATCGCATTGTTGCTTGGGTTCACCTTATTTAGTAATTAGCTCTATTTTATAGGAATATTCATAGCAGCTTTGCTGGTTACGGATAGACACTGTAAACAATACAGACACCTACCAGCAAGCTGAATGAACTGGTATGACGTCACAGGGCAGGGACGCGCAGATGCAAACAAGGGAGCCCGCTCTTCACGGAGCGGCTGCAGATTCCCCTCCTGCGTCCTTCCTGACTGTGCCTCAAAAGGGGCCCTCGGCACCAACGGCAGCAACTGTCACGATGAATGCCACTTTCAAAAAACACAACTGCTCCGACCAAGTTTCCACTACTATACACACACACACACAACTGCTTCTACCAAGTTTCCACTACTGTACACACACACACACACACACACACACACCCCATAATTGCTCCTGCAAAGTTTCCACTACTCCCCCCGCCCCCCACCCCCCAGGCTGACACACACACACGAATCTTCGGGCGGGGATCTGAGTCATCCCAGTACCTGTACTGAGTCTGGGAGTCAATGCCGTGAACCAAACGCTTGCTGAGTGGACTAGCAGCTCATGAAGGACGGCTTCCTAAGCATATGCTTGCTCGTCGTGTATCAAGGCAGCGCATTTAAACCCAGCTAAAGAAGGATCCCCTGAGACCACCCTCCGGGTCCTGCGCTTCAATCAGGTCCTGGTTTCCTTCCTGAAACTCAGCAACCCCTCCGCCCCCAACCCTTTCCTCTAAGCACCGAGGGTGGCTATCTTTACTCACAGGATCTGAATTGTATTCTCTTTTTTCTGAGAGCCACATCATAACCATGTCATCTTTCCTGTCATTTTAATATAGAATATTTTTTAGATTGGGCTTCCCAGGTAGCGCAGTAGTAAACAATCTGCCTGCCAATGCAGAGATGCAAGAGACCTGGGTTTGATCCCTGAATTGGAAGATCCCCTGGGGTAGGAAATGGCAACCCACTCCAGTAACCTTTCCTGGAGAAACCCATGGACAGGGGAGCCTGCTACAGCCCATGGCGTCACAAAAGTTGGACATGACCGAGTACACACGTCAGGCCACATTCTTCAGAATAGCCAAACAGAAACAATACAAATAAAAGCTACGTCTAAAGTAAAAGTTGCTTAGTCATGTCTGACTCTTTGAGACTCCTTGGAACTATATATTCCATGGAATTCTCCAGGCCAGAATCCTGGAGTGGGTAGCCTTTCCCTTCTCCAGGGGATCTTCCCAACCCAAGGATCGAACCCAGGTCTCCAGCATTGCAGCTGGATTCGTTACCAGCTGAGCCACAAGGGAAGCCCAAGAATACCTTAGTGGGTAGCCTATCCCTTCTCCAGCAGATCTTCCTGACCCAGGAATCGAACTGGGGTCTTCTGCATTGTGGGTGGACACCGAAGTTAAAAAAACCAGCCTGTACGTATAATTTAAACGGATTAATTATAACCTAATCCTATCCAACTACCTCCTCTGTGAGGCCCCACCCCCAGGTCCGTGGGCGGCGTGGTCGAGGTGCTGGGTCCTTCTCCTCTCATGCCATCACGCTCACTCCTCTGGCCCAGGTGGCCTCAACCCAAGACTCTGTGAATTTTAAGATCACCCATCATTTTGAGATTTCTATGATGCTTGGGCTCCTGAAAATTGGCAGATAATTTAGGAAAACACCTAACTCAAAACAAACCCACAAGAAGTGGAGAAAAAGCAGGAGATTCCCAATTCAGAGTAAGATATTTGGGCTTTGTGATCCTTTGACCAGACCTGGGTTAGTGTTGCTGAGGATTTCTGTAAGAGGAAAAGAAACACACTAAACCCAGGAGGCCCACACACATGGTTTCAGGGAGCCTGCAACACTTAAAGGGGAGCCTGCTAAACTCATTTTAAACAATTAAGGACACCTTTACTAAAGAGCCTTCAGAGGCGCTTCACCACTGAAGCTTTTCTTTAAGTTGGTTTTCCTTACTTTTCTTCCTCGTCTTCCAAACGATCTCACTTGCATCCAGCCAAGAGCTACCTGATTAAATGCGCTGTTCTGAACAGCAGGAAGCTTTCACGTGTTCGTCACCGCTGCCTGCAATACCTCCCTTCCTCCTGTCTCTGCACAGACCACGGTGGCCCAAATCTCTCTAGACGGTCAGAATCCGACAGCACTCTGCTTAACTGCTATCCTTCCAACAGCTCCTACTTGCAGTTTCTTCTTACCTTGCATGTGATTCAGCCCGACAAACATACATGGAGACTCTACCATGTTTAGGGAGCAGGGCCAGGTCCCAGGGATACGGGCAGAAGAAGACAGCGTATCTGCCACCAGGAAGCTCAGAGGCTAGCAGAGGAAGACAGCCAGGCACAGAAAGAGTCCCCAGAAGAAGGTGCACTGTTCCGAGGCCTGCACACGGACCCAGGAGTCAGGACGTGGTCCCCAGTCCTGTCTGGGTCAGCTCGGCCACCAGCTACTTGTGGTTCCAGTCAAGGGGTGTTTCTTACCTGGGTCCCAACTGTGGAATACAGGGGGGCTAAGGTCTATTCTTAATAAGAGGAACAGCAAAAATGATGACAGCACCAGCCTGGGTGCCCGTCAGTTACAGGGCTGGGTGCTGCAGAGACCCTGCCTCACCTCACTGGCTCTGGGAAGCCGAGGCAGCCGGTCTGCACAGACGTTAGGATGCTGTGATCGACTGCAGCCTCCGGTGAGATACAAACACGGACCCTGGGGAGGGGAGATGCTCCACACCTGTGCCCAGAAGGAGGCGCTGCTCTCAGCCTGACGGGTAAGGCGGGGAGGGGCAGGAAGTGGGTGATGGAGAAGCAGGACCACCCGTCTGCTCCCTCTTAGCATCCCTTCCGTGTCATCCCCTTTCGGCTCATCCTCGGACACAGGACATGCTTTGACGTGAGAGCAGATGACCATGTCCCATTGTAAATGCCTCTGTCAATCAGGTCATTTACTACACACTCAGCTCTCCATGTGCTCACCTATGGACACACTCATGCACACACACCTAGACTCACGTGAGCAGCCACCTGTGAACACACATGTGCACTCACAAAAACGTTTACTAATATCATGAGTCTCTTTGCCCTTCCTGAGATTTCTTACGTCCTTGGTAGGATAAGCATGTCTCAGCGGCTGCCCCTTTGCTCAAGCAGAAATTGCACAAAAACAGTTCTGTTTGCTCAACCTTTGCTTACAAAGAGACAACTGCCATAAAAACAACATTTGGTCTTTTAAAAACTCCAGGTAGCTGACAGAGACTATTTTGGCTCAAGTTAAAAAAAAAAAATCTGAGTTCCAAGTTTATGTTGTTTCCGAGTGGGAAAATAACCACACGGAAGCAAGCAAATTCACAACTAACTCATAAGGTAGTTCTGGTCAATAAAGTTCCTGCTGCCAGATGGGGAGAAATTCAAATTATAAACAGAAAAGCTTTGAAGTACATCACAGACTCGCAAACAGAAAATACTTATTTTTTTTCCATGTCGGTTTCCAGTCCCATTCATTTCAGAACATGAGTTTATACCTGCTCGACTGGATGGAGAGATGCGACAATTACAGATGAGAATAAAGTGATGAAAAATGACACAGAATGGAAAAGAAAAAAGTTGTCAGACTAACAGGAAACCATAGAGACAGTGCTTGTCCTCATTGCTCTCGTCTGTGTCCTCAGAGGAATTTGTGTGACGGATAATTCCCACCAGAAGCTAAACTCATGCTATCTGAACAACAGAGACTCAGACAGACTGGTGATCACCACCCAAATATCTCTTGAGCACGGATTAATGGTTCAAAGGCCACCAGCCAGTCGGGTGAGCACAGGAAGGCTCCAGCCAGCGCAGGAGATGGGCCACGGCCCTGCTGGACACAGAATCCGGATCTCTTTATTTGCCAGTTCATGAATTATGTATGCTTGGTCACAAGGCTCATACACTGAGGTGATATTATCAGACTAATAAGCAGGGGGCCAGCCAAGCTTCACATAACTACTGCAGAGAATGAAAATGTTTGTTTCCAAAGATGTGACTTCCTTGTCAACACTGCAGATGGATAATGTTGTGTTTGACTTTGAAACCTTGTTATAGCTGACATCGCGCGTGGGGTTTGGGGGTTCCCCTGCCATGCCTCGCAGCACTGAGTCCTGCTTCAATCCAGTTTCATGGGGCCACTGGAAAGTGACCATAGGCCCCATGCAGCAGGGTAAGGAGTATCACGCAAAGGGCTTCACCGAAATCAGGGGTGGTTTCACCTGCTCACAAATGGTGGTGAAAAGTGTCACATTAACCTTTCACATTCACACATGACCTCTTGCTTGAGAATTACATGTCACATTTCAGGCACATGACAGGCAAAGTCGGAGAAATCATCCCAGTAATAAAATGGGAGGGGCCTCTGAATGCTCCCCAAAGTCAGCTAGTATCTTTGGGAAATCAATTCACAGAACTGTTAGGTTTTAGGAACTATCTGCCTTTTGTTGTTATTCAGGCGCTCAGTCATGTCCAACTCTTTGCAACCCCATGGACTGCAGCACAGCAGGGTTCCCTGTACTTCACCATCTTCTGGAGTTTGCTCAAACTCATTCATGTCCATTGAGTCAGTGATGCCATCCAACCATCTCATCCTCTTTCAACCCTTTCTCCTCTCGCCTTCAATCTTTCCCAGCATCAGGGTCTTTTCAAATGAGTCAGCTCTTTACATCAGGTGGCCAAAGTATTGGAGTTTCAGCTTCAGCATCAGAACTTCCAATGAACACTCAGGGCTGATTTCCTTTCGGATGGGCTGGTTGGATCTCCTTGATGTCCAAGGGACTCTCAAGAGTCTTCTCCAGCACCACAGTTCAAAAGCATCAATTTTTTGGCACTCAGCTTTCTTTAAAGTCCAACTCTCACATCCATACATGACTACTGGAAAGACCTAGCTTTGACTATATGTACCTTTCTCAGCAAAGTAATGTCTTTGCTTTTTAATATGCTGCCTAGGTTTGTCATAACTTTTCTTCCAAGGAGCAAGCATCTTTTAATTTCATGGCCACAGTCACCATCTGCAACGATTTTGGAGCCCAATAAAATAAAATCTTTCACTGTTTCCATTGTTTCCCCATCTATTTGCCATGAAGTGATGGGACCAGATGCCATGATCTTAGTTTTTTGAATGCTGAGCTTTAAGCCAGCTTTCTCACTCTCCTCTTTCACCTTCATCAAGAGGCTCTTTAGTTCCTCTTCGCTTTCTGCCATAATGGTGGTGTCATCTGCATATCTGAGGTTATTGATATTTTCCCCAGCAATCTTGATTCCAGCTTATGCTTCATCCAGCCCAGCATTTCACATGATGTACCCTGCATATAAGTTAAATGAGCAGGGTGACAATATACAGCCTTGATGTACTCCTTTCCCAATTTGGAAACAGTCTGTTGTTCCATGTCCAGTTCTAACTGTTGCTTCTTGACCCGTGCACAGATTTCTCAAGAGGCAGGTAAGGTGGTCTGGTATTCTCATCTCTTTAAGAATTTCCCGCAGTTTGTTGTAATACACACAAAGGCTTTATTGTAGTCAATGAAGCAGATGTGTTTTTTTTTTTAAATTTTCTTGCTTTTTCTATGAAAAATTTTCCAACAGATGTTGGCAGTCTCTGATTTATGGTTCCTCTGCCTTTTCTAAATCCAGCTTGAACATCTGAAAGTGCTTGGTTCATGTACTGTTAAAGCCTGTCTTGGAGAATTTTTGAGCATGAACTTGCTAGCATGTGAAATGAATGTAATCGTGCAGTAGTTTGAACATTCTTTGGCATTGCCTTGGGATTGGAATGAAAACTGACCTTTTCCAGCCCTGTGGCCACTTCTGAGTTTTCCAAATTTGCTGTCATATCGAATATAGCATTTTAACAGAATGATCTTTTAGGATTTGAAATAGCTCAGCTGAAATTCCATCACCTCCACTAGCTTTGTAGTGATGTTTCCTAAGGCCCATTTGACTTGGCATTCCAGGATATCTGGCTTTAGGTGAGTGATCACAGCATCATGATTATCTGGGTCATTAAAATCTTTTTTCTATAGTTATCCTGTGTATTCTTGCCACCTCTTCTTAATATCTTCTGTTTCTGTTAGGCCTAAACCATTTCTGTCCTTTATTGTGCCTATCTTTGCATGAAATGCTCCTTTGATATCTCTAATTTTCTTGAAAAGATCTCTAGTCTTTCCCATTCTATTGTTTTCCTCTATTTCTTTGCCTTGTCCTCCCAGGAAGGCTTTCTTCTCTCTCCTTGCTATTCTTTGGAACTCTGCACTCAGATGGGCATATCTTTCCTTTTTGCCTTTGCCTTTCGCTTCTCTTCTGCCTTTGAGCTACAGCAAAACTTTTATGCCCCATATGCATCACCCTGGGTGAAGTTTTTAGATGTTTAGCATAATTCACAAAATACAAAGTATGAATGTGAAGGAAGGAGCTTAGTTTGGTTAGTTTTGTGAGGTTAGGCAAACAAGAGAAATAGTGAAACTGGCTGCTGCATTCATCCCTGTGCGTGTTCGAGCTGGATCTGGACCAGGGTGGGGTCAAGGTTCTTAGACTTCCCACAGCTCCTGTATTGGGCTGTCTCTCACACTTGTGATGATACTTCTTATTATCTGCTGGTACTGTGATCTGATAGTTCTGGGATGAATTTTAACCAATGTGATTAAGTTCTGATTGGAGCTCTAATGATACATTCATGTCTTATCTTTTCAACTATATGTGGAGCTTAGGAACCCATTTTATACAACTCTGTATCCCACAAGGAAAATGTACAGTGTCTTATTCAGAGTAAGTGGTCAATGGATATTTGCTAAATGAAGGACAAACTATTCATGGACAGGATGTATGCCTTGGGAAACTGTGAGGTTCAGAGGCTGTGGCCTGTTGTCTTGAATAATCTCAAAATTGCCAATTACCTTTTATAGATGTTAGCTCTGGTTTTTAAAAAGTGCAAAAGATCACTTAGAGCTAAATTACGTAACAAAGGTATTTTAAGTTTGATGATTACAGTAACTGTCAACAATCAAGTCTATTATTAAGGGAGGAACTACAGATTCCTTGGGAGCCTGGTCCAAGAAGGTCATACTGCAAGAAATATCGTAAATTCTTCTGGGCAATAGCCTCTTGTCAGAACCAGCTGTGCAGCTTTCTGAGAAGCGTATTTATTTGGATGTACAGATTCAGAATACAAAGAAATGAGACTTCTAGTATAACCCCAATGACAACAGGCTACACTTTAAGTCTTCTTCTTTTGAACTTGATCAAGTCTTGACTCAGACTGAAGGAGTGTGGCCAGTGGGACTCTAACGCGCCCCTCGGTCTGCCTGCTTCTGCCCCCCGCGGCCCACCAGTCTGTGTCACTTCCCCTCGCCCCTCACGGTCAGTCCACGGAATGTAAGCAGGAGTGATTGCCAAGAGTGGGTGTGCATCCCGAGGGCAGAGGCCTCAGCTCTTGGTGCAGGATCTGTGAGTTGGGGGTACCACCTGACTGTGGGGTACCAGGGTGACCAGGAGCTCATCCCCTATGGCTCCTGACACTTGGTGGATAGAGAGCGTCCTGCTCTTCCTTTTGGACTCAAGGATGTAGAACAAGCAGACCACTTCTTTTAAAGGGAAGTAAATCTACACTCAACTCTCTCACACTGTCATATCTGATTCCTCAGCAGGTCTCCTCAACCGCACCTGCTGAAGCATCTCCCGCCACCTCCCATTGCCATGGGAACACTTTCAGCACTTCCCTCCTCACCTCTGCCCAAGGATTCCCACAGTTTTAACCTTGGCACTCTTCTGATTAATACCCCCGAGTCGCTCTCCAGTCCCCACATGACAAAGTTGAAACCCTTGGCACAAAATCAAAGACCTGTTCAGACAGTCTCCTATCACCCAACACACACCGCCCCAACGCCTTGTCCTTTAGAAAAGAAGCTGCGCTGTTTCGCATCTTTGTGCCTGCTCAGCCTCCTCCCCCTCGATGCCCTGCCCACCTAGTCTCCTATAAACCTCTGCACTGCCTGCAAGGCTCAGCTCCAGTGTCTTCTCTGTGATGCTTCCTCTGACTATTCCCGCTTTGGTAGTATCAGTGTGATAACAATAATAAGAATAGCAACAATGTCATAATTACACCATGATCACCACATCAGGCATTGTTCTAAGTGTTTTACATGCATTGACTCCTTTAGACTTTAAAATAACCCTGTGAAGTAGGCACTATATCCCCATTTCACAAATGAGTAACTGAGGTACAGAGTTGCCTATGGTATTGCCAGGAATGACAGCAGACACAGTCCATCCACGTGGCTGCTCATGTACAAATATTTCTTAGTTATAAAAGGCAGTGAAACTCAGCGTTCATCCTAGCAGCAACACTGGCTAGCTGAGTGGAGTTCTGCAGGTTACCTTTATTAGCTGGTCCTTAGCATCTTCCTCTTAAAAAGTTGTTCTGGAATCAAATGGTGATATGAACAAAAAGCCTAAAATATGTCACGTGCCTCATACACAGGGGATTCCCAGGTGGCGCTAGTGGTAAAGAATCTGCCTGCAATGCAGGAGAGTTAAGAAACATGGGTTCAATCCCTGAGTTGGGAAGATCCCCTGGAGGAGGGCATGGCAACCCACTCCAGTATTCTTGCCTGGGGAACTCCGTGGACAGAGGAGCCTGGTGGGCTACAGTTCATGGGGTCATAAACAGTCGGACACGACTGGGCAACTGACACTCGACTTCATCCAGGTTCCAGGCTCCATGAATGATGATCCTTTCTCCAGTTAACAAATCAGATTTTACCTCTTAGCCCTGGACATCATGATCCCATGTTCACAGTATAGACAGGAGTTAGTAAGAGCGTAGACTCAAATCTTGTCGGAGCTCTCCTACCTACAGACAGGCAAACCTGGCATCTGAAGGTCCAGACCCCAGCCCAGATCATCCACACCCACTTCGGCCAGTCCTGAAGGCCACCTGGACTGTTACTGCACCCATAAAGTAAAGTCCTTTTTCCACAGGTATGTTCAGTGATAACCTTTGGTCATTTGAGCCTATTTTTTGCTCAGCTTGGAAACTTAACAGCCATCACTAACTTGCTACCACATACACTGATGCTGAGAGTCATCAGAAACCAGAGAGCAGGCAGCCCGCCTCCAGCGGAGGTGCTTGACAAGCCGGCTCCCCTCCATGCTCCTTTGCCCCCTCGGCCAGCTGGTAATTTTGCAGACGCTGGGCTACTTGAGGGCAGCCTTTGCCTTGCTCATGTCTGCATGCCCAGCATTCAGACCAAGTCTGGCGCTTAGCAGGCACCAGAGAAAGACTTCCTGCCCGCAGTGGACAGGCCGGTCCCCTGTGGCCCACTGGGTGGTCTGACACATTCAGACGAGGCAGTTCGGACGCTGGTTTCAGCCGAGACACCAGGCTGCGCCCGGTGAATCACCAGAAACCTGACCCTGCAGCGGTTCCAGGAAGCGGCGCTGAAGCGCAGGGCTGCAGTGCCCTCTTGTGTCTGGGCTTCACCAGGGCCCAGTGCACTCAGCCCGGCAGAGGGGATTCTCGTGGAAAGCGATCAGCAATGCGACCGGCTTCCCCCAGCGCACGAGAGGTGACAAACGCGCTGTCACGGGCACCCGGACGTCGCGGGCACGGGCGAAAGGCAGACTCTGCTCCTGGCTCTGCCCCCCGGGCCACACGCCTGTGGGGGAAGGGGCTGGGTGTCTGGGTGTCCTCGTCTGTCACATGGGCGGTGGCTTTGCTGGTGGGAAGGGACAGGGTGAACGACTGACTTTTAGAGCAGCGTCCGGGTTCTGAATCCAGGCACTTTGGTCAGGGGGAGCCTCCAGAGTCTGTCGGTTCCCCGAGGTCAGGGGCAGCATCTCATTCCAGCGGTGGTTCCAGCGACGGCCCAGGCACAGAGCTGGGGAATCCCTCGGGCTTCTCGCAGCCCTGCGCACAGGGTGGCACAGCTCTGACTCTGGAGGGACTATCTGTTCACGTGTCTTCCCGCAGACATGAGCCCTGCAGGCGGGAACCCTCTAGGGCTCGTAGTGTCCCCCACAGCTGCTCACACCTGAGCCGCGTGGACGCGGGAGAGGAAGGCTGGAATGCGTCCTGGGGGGCTCGGGGTGGGACGTGAGGGTGCCGTGACTCTCCTGGGAGGAAGACCAGCCAGGCTTGGCTCTTCCAGTCAGATGGCTTGCATTCTACTTTGCAAGGCCTCCTAATCAATTATTCCACATGAGTTTCATTTGTGATAAAGGACAGACATGATGCATTCTTGTTTTTTGTAAAGAAACGCCAAAATCTCCTCCTAGCAGCTTATTCTGCACTGCTAAGGTTCTGGAGCTGGAAGGCAGGACTCAGCTCCCCAGAGGCAGCCGCAGAGGGTGAGGGGACCCGGTTGTGGGTTCGAACCTGCAGGAAAATGAGCGGCGGAGACAAGAGGTTCCCAGTCTCTGTGAGCTTCCTTGTTGTGAAAAAGAAAACTGATAAAATGCGCACACTCGCACCAAGTGGGAAAATCTCAACTGAACCTGTGAGAAGCCTCATTTCAAGAGACTGTTTAGAAAGAGCATGTTTTGCAACTTTCTAGGCAATCACTACCTGCTGAAATGAGGATATAAATTTAGCAGAGATTAGCACCGAAATGCAGAGAGGACACATAGGAGTTTTTTTAAACAGAACCAACAACCCTTCAGCAGGCTTTTCTTGTTGCTTTGTTCCTTCGAGAGATTTTTTTCCTTTTAAAACGTCTACTCGGCTCTGCCTGTGTTCTCAGTGACTAAATCAGGGCCGTCTGGATTCCAGAGGCTTTATTCCAGAGCATCAAAGCCTGTATGTCAACCAGTGATTGAAGAAAGCTTCAAAGTTGTCCACGGGGACCACTCTGAGTTTCAGGACCTGCTCTGGGGTGTGATGTGACGGGTGTGACCCGGAACCTTCAGGAACGTTCTCCTCAGTGGACAGCACGGCTTCCTCTTGTTCTCGGCGTGCCCGTTTCTTTCTGGATGGAGAGCCCCATAGTCCCTGCTGTACGGTGAGCGCGAGGGGCCGGCAGCAAGGACGGTGCAGGAGCGCCGATGGCTGGGAGGCCCCAGCGGGTCCCGGCGGGAGCCGCGGAAGGAAGGCCCTCCCGCCGCCCACCCTCCTACAGCGTCCGGCCCCGCCCCAGGGGCCGTGAGGCTGCTCGCAAACGCGGGGGCCGGACCGGGCGCCGGCCTCCTAGGTTCCCGGGCGGCGGTGCCGCGCGGTGTGCACGTGCGTCCAAAATGCGCGTCCTGCAGACACACGAGGGCAGAGGCGTCGCC
Source organism: Muntiacus reevesi (assembly GCF_963930625.1). Taxonomy (NCBI): domain Eukaryota; kingdom Metazoa; phylum Chordata; class Mammalia; order Artiodactyla; family Cervidae; genus Muntiacus; species Muntiacus reevesi. Next base: position 110,341,761 of record NC_089254.1, on the reverse strand, counting down.
CGGCATCGAGGAGAACGCAACCTGATGACGTGTACGCGCACAACCACGTGACTGAGTGCTGGCTGGTGCAGCCCCCGTGGAGAAAAGTCTGGGGGTTCCTCAGAAAACTGCAGTTACCACATGGATCCCGCAGCCCACTCTTGGCGTATACCCAGAAAATACTTTGAAAAGACACGCCCCTGTGTTCACAGCAGCCCTATTTACAACAGCCAAGACATGGAAGCAACCTAAGGGTCCATCCACAGATGAATGGATAAGATGTTATATATATACATACAATGAAATACGACTCATCCACAAAGATAGTGAAATAATGCCATTTGCAGCAACATGGACGGACCTAGGGATTATCCAACTAAGTGAAGTAAGTCAGAGAGATAAACATCATATGATATCACATATGTGGAAACTAAAATACCACACAAATGAACCTATCTACAAAACAGGGACAAACTCAGAGAACAGACTTGCAGTTGCTGAAGGAGAGAGGGTGCGGGAGGAAAGGACTGGGAGGTCGGGATGAGCAGATGGAGGCAAACTATTATATACAGAATGGATGAACAACAAGGTCCTACTGTTATAGCACAGGGAACTACACACAACATCCTGCAATAAACCATAAAGAATATGAAAAATAATATATATGAGTGTAACTGAATCACTCTGCTCACCGAATAGCAGAAAGTAACACACTGTAAATCAACTATATTTCAATTTTTAAAAAAAAATCACGTGACTGGCTTTTCATACTGGCACAGAGAATTCTGGAGTTGATGAGATATGAGAACCAATCTAGATCAAGAATTTCTCTGCCTCTCTATTTCTGTCTGAGAAACGACCTGCTTGAGGTGAAACAAAAGATTACTTTTAACTTACTGGAGCACCTCAAAGCTTTTGCTGGGACTGTGAAGCTGGGTGTTGGCTTAACTAACGGGCTAGACAAGCATGAAGGTGCTCCCCGTGGGCTTTGGGCATTGGTGTGGCTGTGGTCACTTGTCCAAGAACTAACGGGGGTGAAGCTGCACTTCACAGGCTCCGGGAGATGCTACCTAAATGTAAACACAACCCAGAGAACAAGCCGTTTCACAGATTGGAGACTGAGGCTCAGAAAGGCTGGATGCCTGGGCTGGGGGGGGCGTGAGCTCCCCTCACACATGTGGTCCGGTCCTTACGCTGTGACCCAAGAACAACCCAGGGGACAGGGGGCATGTCCAGGTCCAGCCTCACACACTCACATCCGGCTGCTCTCTCCCTGACTCACGCGCCTGCCAAGGCCACCTCGTAACCGGCTCCCTGTTACACTAAGAGTGGACTTACAATTTCTCAGCAGTGGAGCCCTGTTTAAAACAGAGGTAGTGCTGAACTCCCATGCGTCAAATAGCCAACAGCTGTATTTTGTTAGTATAAACTCACTTTCTAAATTTACAGTGTAGTTTATAACTTCCCAATATAAAGTCAGTCTATAAAAAAGTAGACTCTAAATGAATGAGAGAGTGGAGTTAAAGGAGTTTTATTTCAGTCTCAACTCCATTTCTCTATTTTCATTTGCACAGCTGGAGACTCTGTAAACACTGCCCGCAGTCACATCGCTGCAGCTGGATCAAGGTTTCTCGCAGTGGCCTGGCCTCCTCCGACCTGCCTCTGTTCACATGAGGCTTTCTCACTAGATGCACGTGGCTGCACACCAGAAACCTGCTTGGTGTCTATCTTAAAATGTTTATGACACCATTACACATTCTGTTAAGTGAGTCATGCATGCATGCATGCTAACTTGCTTCAGTTGTGTCCAACTCTTTATGACCCCATGGACTGCAGCCCGCCAGGCTCCTCTGTCCATGGGATTCTCCAGGGCAAGAATGCTGGAGTGGGTTGCCATTTCCTCCACCATGGCATCTTCCTGACCCAGGGATCAAACCCGGGTCTCCTGCGACTCCTGCATGCAGGCGAGTTTTTATTGCTGAGCCACCAGGGAAGCCCATTGAGTGAGTTATATGAGAAATGAAAGTCAGCGCAAACACTAACCTACTGTCTGAAATTTAAATTCCTGAGCAGGGCATATGAGGTTCTGGAAACCTGGCCCCTCCCTGTCCTGCCTGGTGGCACCCCCACCTTATATGCTGTTTCCCCACCTTGTATTTCCACCAACCTGTGAGTCCGATTCATGCTTCTGATTCTTGGTTAAACTCTTCCCTTTGTTCAGAATGCTCTGTTTTTTCTCAAGGCAAACTTCTTCCTCAAGAAGCCAGCCTGCTGGTGAAGCTCTTCCACTAGACACTCTTCCGGGCATGTGCTTGTGAAATTGTGTGATGTTATTCAGGGTTCCCTTACACTGCAGTGTTTACATGGATCCATGGATCCGTTCCCCTCAATCTGTCTTTCCAAAAGCACTTTTCACTATTCTCCTCATTAGACCAAAGCCAACTCCTCCGTCCCCCGCCCTCACGGCCTGCCCTGCCCTGCTCACCCCTCTTCTCTGAGTTAGAAGCTTTCACCTCTGGGAGGAGGAGACCTGAGTGACAGTGTCACTGTGAGCTTGCGGGGGAAGAAGCAGGACGGAGCAGGGACCGAGTGAGCGTCAGAGTCAAGAAGCAGTCGGTGTCGATTTCCAAGATGGAAAAGAGAAAGAAAAGGCGGTTCTGAGGCACAGCAGGAAGAGGTTTTTAAAAGAATCATCAAGAATATTAACAACTGTGCAGGAAGCTTCCACAGGGCTGGCTGGTGTGAATCAGAGCATCCTTCAGGGAGGGACAGCTGTGACAGCTTAGAAGATTGGGAAGGACCGTCCGGTGGCAAAGATGGAGCAAGAATAGAACACAGATGAGGGGAGGGTCCAGGCAGCTTTGAAACTTGGATTGGGACGTGCTCGGGGGTGTTTTATAGAGAGTGGTGGGTGATGCTCCTGGAAGGCGAGATGGAAGTCCAGATGCCACCTAAGGAGCAGAGACAGCATCAGTAGGGCGGGGGAGGGCCTAGGCAGGATGGAGCACGCCTCTTGTCCACTTGAGTGTGGCCTTGTAGCTCCTGCTAGAAGCGCCAGGCAAACACAGCTCGGAGTTTCACCCGCCGCTGCTGATGCTCTCAGTGCGACATCAGCCCGGCTCAGGACTGCGACAGTGACTGGGGTTACTGTCGTGGCCTCTGAGCCCATATTGCTCATGGCCCAGCTCCCAACCTGCTCAGAACCCAGTTGCTTTCCCACCAATATCTCCCACTGCTTTTCCTACCATAGAGCTTGAGGCAAATATTAATATACTTGGTCCATAAAGGGTTGGTCCATAAAGAAGGCTGAGAGCTGAAGAATTGATGCTTTCAAACTGTGGTGCTGGAGAAAACTCTTGAGGGTCCCTTGGACAGCAAGGAGATCAAACCAGTCCATCCTAAAGGAAATCAGTTCTGAATATTCATTGGAGGGACTGATACTGAAGCTGAAACTCCAGTACCTTGGCCACCTGATGCAAAGAAGAGCTGACTCAGTAGAAAAGATCCTGATGTTGGGAAAGATTGAAGGCAGGAGGAGACGGGGATGATGGAGAATGAGATGGTTGGACGGCATCACTGACTCAATGGACATGAGCTTGAGCAAACTCTGGGAGATGGAGAGGGACAGGGAGGCCTGGTGTCCTGCAGTCCATGGGGTTGCAAAGAGTTGGATGCAACTGAGCAACTTACTAACCAAGACATTTAAAGATAAACGTGAGTGATGATTAGACATTTACAGATGTGAGAGCCTTGTTGGAGAGAAGACTGCTGACACCAGTGGTGATGACTCAGAAGATGCTGCTGCTGACTCGCTGCTGAGGGCTGTGTCGTAGTTGAAAGTAGGGTTGGACAACCAAAAAAAGAAAATCTGAGGTACACAGGCTGGCGAAAGTTGTCTTGAAAGTGAAGTGTCAGTGTGCCATGATTTAAAATTTACGACCATTTTAAAATTTTTACATAGATTTTTTGTTGAAATAATGTTTGGACTATATTAAGTAGATTAAAATATAGTATCAAAGCTAATATTACAGTTTCTACTTTTAAAATATAACTAGTAGAAAACTTCAATTATCTACGTGGCTCATATTAAATAGTGTGTTTCTATCAAATAGTGCTTGTCTGAAGTTTACGATCGATCGTAAGCCTGATTGCAAAAGGTATTTTTCTGACCTCAAATGCAGTATATAATATATATCAGGAAAAAAGCTCTTTTCTGGAAAAAGTAGAATTTATAACCATTTAAAACTGAGGTGTGGGACTTCCCTGGCGGTGCAGTGGGTAGGACTCTGCCTCAATGCAGGGCACGCTGGTTTGACTCCTGGTCCGGGAGGACTCCACATGCTGCGGAGCAGCTAAACCCAGGTGTCCCAGCCACCGAGCCTGTGCCCTGGAGCCCACAGACCGTGACTGCTGAGTCCACGTGCTGTAGCTATTGAAGCCTGCGGGCCTAGAGCCCGCGCTCTGCAGTGAGAGAAGCCGCCACAGCGGAGAGCAGCTCCCACGTGCCACAACTAGAGAAAGCCTGTGCGAAGCAATGAAGATGCAGCACAACCCAAAATAAAGAAATTTAAAAAAATTTCTTAGAATGAATGTATATGTAACCTCTTCCCTGGAAGATGGGTTGGTTGGAGGTACACAGACACCTGTCTGAATCAAAGAGCCCAGGGGAGACATTTTAGATTTTCTCCCTAAACCATAACTATGATATTCTAGAGTAATTACATGCATAAAGCACATATATATTGATTATTGGAACACAGATGTATTTTATCTGGTCAGCGTTCAACACATCCCACCAGAACACATCAGAGAAGACAAGGGGTCTTGGATGGAGGGGGCCATGTAGACATTGGCTTCTTTTGTTGTTTAGTTGCTAAGTCATGTCCAACTCTTTGCAACCCCATGGACAGCAGCACATGAGGCTTCCCTGTTCTCCACTATCTCCTGGAGTTTGCTCAAATTCATGTCCATTGAGTCAGTGATACTATCTAACCATCTCATCCTCTGCCACCCACCTCTCCTTTGCCTTCAGTCTTTCCCAACATCAGGGTCTTTCCCAATGAGTCAGCTCTTTGCATCAGGTGGCCAAAGTATTGGAGCTTCAGTTCAGCATCAGTTTTTCCAATGAATATTCAGAATTGATTTCCTTTAGGATGGACCAGTTTGATCTCCTTGTTGTCCAAGGGACTCTCAAGAGTCTTCTCCAACACCACAGTTCAAAAGCATCAGTTCTTTGGTGTTCAGCCTACTTTATCATCCAGCTCTGTTATCTGTACATGGTTATTGGAAAAACCATAGCTTTGACTATGTGGACCTTTGTTGGCAAAGTGACGTCTTTGCTTTTTAATGTGCTGTCTCGGTTCGTTGTAGCTTTCCTTCCAAGGAGCTAGAATCTTTAAATTTGATCCCTGGGTTGGGAAGATCCCCTAGAGAGGGGAATGACCACCTACTCCAATATTCTTGTCAGGGAAATCCCATGGACAGAGGAGTCTGGCGGGACTACAGTCCATGAGGTCACAAACAGTCAGACATGACTGAGTGACTAACATTTTCAATGCTCCTGAGAGGGAATAAAATCAACTTTTGCCTGAGAGAAACCCTGGAGGGTGTATAGGAGGTCATTGGGCAGTCAGGCAAAAGTATGGATGTGTGGAACACTGAGTGTAGGGTACTCTAAGCAGATCTATTTGTGATAAGAGTATAAATTACAAGGAGTCAGACATGGGAATATGGGCGTTGAGTATTAAACTATAAGAATGTACTTTTCAACATGTAAGAAGCTGGACAAGTATTGGGTTATTTCCATTACCTATCTCAGGGTCTTTGAGAAGACCCACTAAGCATGTAAACTGAGGCTTACTGGCTTACCTTAGATTAGATCTGATCTCATTATAAGATGCTATATCATAATACAACCTTTTGGATGCAGCTGGCTTCATTGCCAGGCCGCAGAGATCTGGAAAAGAATCTAATCCCTACATTAAATATGCAAGTGAGTTTCCACAAAGTTCTACTGAACATGGTTACACATGGACCTCATGGAAGTATTCAGTGATCGCCTAAAACCCATGGCATGTAGATATAAATACTGACAGTGATAGATGGGATCCAGCCATGTACAAGTGGATATAAGCATTACAAACATTTCTGAGTCTCTACTTATTTATATTCTATTTTAGTCTATGTTTAATCTAACAGTGTGCAAAGGTATAAAAATAATGTATATGTTTGAAAGTGGTCACATAAAAATTAAAAATTTAAAAATTATAAAAGTGGCAATCTTTGAGAAACCACAGAGGAAATGTTAATGAAAAATTAGAGGAGAAAGTACATGATGATGAGATGAAACTCTACAACAAGAAAGATGGACAGAATCTACTACAGCAGCAAGAAGATCCAACCAGTCAATCCTAAAGGAAATCAACCTTGAATACTCATTGGAAGGACTGATGCTGAAGCTGAAGCTCCAATACTTTGGCCACTTGATGTCAAGAGCCAACTCATTTGAAAAGACTCTGATGCTGGGAAAGACTGAAGGTGGGAGGAGAAGGGGAAGACAGAGGATGAGATGGTTGGATGGCATCACTGACTTAATGGACATGAGTTTGAATAAATTCCGGGAGATAGTAGAGGACAGAGGATTCTGGTGTGCTGCAGTCCATGGGGTCACAAAGAGTTGGACAGGAGTCAGCAGCTGACCAACACCACCAACAAAGAGAAGAACTATATGCCAGAGGACTGATTAAACAGAAGTTCTGACTGCAAGCTATTGATGAGCTGTGATTAGTCATCATGGGGTTACACCACTGGGCACCGCAGTGTAAGCTAAGGTGACAGACCCATATCGGATAAGCTTACCAGAAACCATCATAATGGAAGGTCCACGAAAAGGAAGAAGGACAGGTTTACATGGGGCTGCCACCATTTCACAGCGGTTATGACACCCAGCCCTTATGTACAGATGTGGGATGAGCTTGCATCTGCTCCGACTGGGCCTCTATTTCAGTGGCTAGGGTCCACCTTGAACTCGTTAGTAAATCCTCTGACCACAATCTCTGACCAAGATGAACATCTGTGGTTCCTGACGTGATGGGCCGGACACTTCTGAGCCCGGGAGCATCCACACACTTTCCTTTCCCAATTCGCCCAAGAGAATCGTCCAGCTGCCCTTACATTTCCCCTCACCCTTAAAAGGAGAGATTTTAGTTGCCGTTCTGCTTGCATCTGAGAAGCTAAGTTTACCTACATAGTAGAGTCCTGTAGCAGGGGAGGAGCAGTAAAATGCTGCTCAGAGGTTTACAAAAGTGGTCCAGCGGTTAAGAGTCTGCCATGCAATGCAGGGGACGTAGGTTAGATCCCCGGTTGGGGAACTAAGATCCCACATGCCATGCGGAGCAACAGAGCCAGCACGCTACAACTAGCGTCTGTGCACCACAACCAAAGATCCCGCAGGACACAACGGAGATCCCAGGTGTCGAGACCGAGACTCGATGCAGCCAAATAAATAAATAAATAAAAGTCTATCAGAGTGGCTTTGGAGTGTGGAAGAAGCAAACAGGAGAGGGCGTGGAGTTTAATAAACGCTGCTGTGGGCTACACACTGGGGTCTACTTTTATATCTGTTGAGCTTCCCTGGTGGCTCAGATGGTAAGGAACCTGCCTGCAATGCAGGAGACCCGGGTTCAATCCCTGGGTCGGGAAGATCCCCTGGAGGAGGGAATGGCAACTCACTCCAGTATTCCTGCCTGGGGAATCCCATGGACAGAGGAGACTGGCGGCCTACAGTCCACTGGGTCGCAAAGCATCAGACATGACTGAGTGACTAATACTACTTTCCAATGATTCAAAGAGTCCTGAGGTGACAACTCCACGATCAGTTAAGAGTTAAGTTTCTTAATAAGATGCAGCAGGGGGTGGAGATCAGGTCAGATGGTCTCTGAGGCCTCCTATCCTTCAAACTCTATGAATCAGTTCTGTCACTAGTGGGTCCAGGTGTGTGTGTGGGGAGGGACGCCCGTTCTTCTGAAGCTGAGCTCACAGGGGTCTCGGGCCGAGTTGTGTCTGTGACCTGGGATGGCCCTATTGCCTCTCTGCTTCTGTTATCCTTCACAGTGGCCACTGAGGAGCCATCTCCTCACCCGGAATATCCACAGACCACCATACAGGCAGCTTTATAAAGAAAACAAGTCCCTGGACTGGCTGGAGCATAAAAAGAAACATTATTCCCCACTCAGGATGAACGCCAGCAGGAGGACAGGAAACCTGCACACAAATGACTGTCCAGTGACCTCCACGCGCTGTCCAAGGGGCCTCCCAAGGCGGCGCCATTGTTACGTCCACCATCCGCACACGGGAGCTTCCGTGCCCAAACCCAGGGCCACAGAGGTCCTGGGAGAGCCTTTCAGTTTCAACCCTGGGTGGGAGTCCACGGGATTGGACAAGAGGCTGCTGTCCTCACACGAGGCCCTTCCCACTGAGCTCTGGTGTGAGAAGACCCCGTGGAACCTAGCAGGAGCAAACACTGGTGAACGTTCAGTTCAGTTCAGTTAGTTCAGTTGCTCAGTCGTGTCTGATTCTTTGCGACCCCATGGACCGCAGCATGCCAGGCTTCCCTGTCCATCACCAAGTCCCGGAGCTTGCTCAAATTCATATCCATTGAGTTGGTGATGCCATCCAACCATCTCATCCTCTGGGGAATGTTAGCAAGAACCCAAGAACGAGACCCAAACCATGACCACCTTGGCCAGGGACAACACAGAGCCTTAAGCCCCCAGCTCACTGTCTGCCTCGAATTTAAACCTATTTCTGGAAAATGACATCTGCCTTCTTTTCTAGACCTTCCTTGAGGGAGGCTCTGTCACCTTTCCCATCCAGCCATTATTTCTGGGACTTTCTCTGTAGGTCGACTTCCATTTCCCTTCTGTATTTCATCACGACCTTCCACACCATAAGGCCACATCCTCCCTTAGAGGTAAGGTGTCAGATCTCTGGTCCTGCAGCTCGGGTCCTTACCTCCCGCTCCTGGTGGGTCTGCTGACCATACTCCCTAGTCTCTGTGCATCTCTGCATGTTCCCAACACGTAATTTCACGAAGGTCCTGCCCTGGGGGCGACAGGTCTTGATGGGAAAAGAGGAGTCTGGTAGGATGCTTCAAGGGGATTGGGGCCTAGAGTTGCATTTCAGATCCCCCCCCGCCCCACCAACATGCAATTTTCTCCCATCACATCATCCAAGGACAGTGTCTGGGACTGAGCTTGGGTGATGAAGGGGCTGAGATTTCAGATGATGCTGCTGATACAGAGAGGATGAGGTCTTGAGCTGCTGAGTGGCCATCAGGCTATCACAGCCTGAAGAAGGCTCCTCACGCCTCACCCGCGACCCTGGGATCGAGTTGCTCCTGGTGTGTGTGTGTTTCTGCGCTCAGTGCAGTTTCATCCCATGAGACGATCTCAGTAGATCAAGCTCTTCCTTGAGACATATTTTGTTACAACTGTATTTGTTATCTCTTACCTTTCTGTGGGTTCCTATCTTATCTTTCCAAGACATGAGGAAAAGATGCAAAGATATTTCTTTGTGTCCATGATGGGACTTGGCCTGCTGTTTTGTATGTGCTGACTGGTGTGATCAAGAACTTTTCGAAGTGTGGGATAAATTATCCGTGCATTGGGTCCTAGGAAAATAAATTTTTTTTCTGGGTTCTTTTATATCTCAATCTTTACATATATTTAATTATTTTTGAAACTGTTTCATCACCTTTTTAGATGACCTGCGTCCATCAATGTGTAAGATAAATATTTTTTTTTAAAGGAAAATGTAGGTGAATTTTAGGATTAACCAGCATAGCATGTGGAGAACACTCTGATAAGCTGTAACCCTTTATAAGATGTAAACATCAGGAATGCTCCAGACAGAGGTGATCCAGGAACATTGCTAGGTGAGCCACGTCCTCAGCCGGCGGCCCTTCCTGTTCGGGGGTCCTGGAGCTCCTGGAGCTCCTGCCGGTCCCCGCAGCAGCTAAGAACGACGCATGCCCGGATGGTGGCGGGAACTCACCTTCGCACTTGAGCAGGAAGAAGTCGGCACCGGGGCTGAAGGAGGCGCTGAAGTAGGTGCAGTTGTCCACCAGGTCGCAGGACAGGCACTGCCGGTTGAAGCTGCCCACTGTGCTGGCGCTGCGGGTGGGTGGGGGGGGGCACGCAGGGGTGGTCACTGCCGGCCGGACCCTCAGCCCCAGCCCTGTGAGTGCCCCGCGGCTTCTTCTACAGGGGACGTCTGGGGGCGCTGTCCCTCTGCCGGTCTCCCTGCTGAGACCCCCTGGATGCCATGCCGGGCTTGGCTGTCATGAGCTCCCCCAACCCCCGCCCCGCCACGGGCACGGCTGCTTCTGGGGGTCACCCCGGTGGCACGAGTCCTGGTGGGAGAGTGTGGGGTGTTGTCCCCAGCGCTGGGTCCCTCTGAGCAGGTGACCGGCGCTCTGGGAGCAGGATCTACGTGCTCTGGGGTCTCACTCCCCTCGGAGCGCCCGCCACCGGGGCAGGGCAAGGCAGGGGCTCTCGAAACTGCAGCGCTTGGGCTTCGGGCTCCCCCACGACCAGCGAGAGAGCGGGAGGGGGCTGTTGGCTCAGGGGCCGAGAACAGGAGCGGGCGACCCGCAGCTGTCACTCGGGGCCTCGCTGATCAAGCACGATTTCACACCCCGAAGGCTTAACCAATAGGTGTTATCAGAGGCTACAGACACCGAGGTGTCTTCCGAAGCCTGGAAGAAGTCCCAGTCTGAGTTGCTGGCACAGGAAGGGTCTGGACGAGAAAACCGTCCACCGAATCGAAGACTTTTGGTGGGTAGGGGACGGCGTCCTCACGGGATAAGTCAGAGGCAGGTGGGCGGCCAGCCTCCATCACGCTTTGGTAATTTGGGGGCGGGACGGATGGGATTATCCAGGTGGACAAGCAGAAGTGACTCGTCCACGGAGAGAAGTGGGCCTGTGACTGCAGGGATGTGCCCAGGTTTTCTCAGCCTCTGAAGCGACCCCCCACCCCCGGGCAGCCCTTACTCTGCGGCTGGAGGGGGCGGCCGTGCACCTGACGGGGCGGGGGGCAGGCACCGGCTCCGGTCCAGGCCACCGGGCCTCACACCACGGAGTCCCCTTAGGTGGCCCTGAGCCTGCGGCAGGAACCAGCCGCCACCTCCTTCCCGTCTGGAAAGCACAGCGGCGGTGGTGACGGTGCCTCACCTTTGGGGCAGAGGGTGGGCGGGGCTGTGGGAAAGGGGGGGCGGGGCTGTGGGGAGAGAGGGGGCGGGCGGGGGGCGGGGCTGCGGGGAGAGAGAGGGCGGGGGGTGGGGCTGCGGGGAGAGAGAGGGTGGAGGCGGGGAGTGGGGTTGTGGGGAGAGGGTGGGGGCGGGGTTGTGGGGAGAGAGAGGGGGCGGGCGGGGGGCGGGGCTGTGGGGAGAGAGAGGGTGGGGGGCGGGGAGTGGGGTTGTGGGGAGAGAGAGGGTGGGGGCGGGGTTGTGGGGAGAGAGGGGGCGGGGGGCGGGGCTGTGGGGAGAGAGGGGGCGGGCGGGGGGGCGGGGCTGTGGGGAGAGAGGGGGCGGGCGGGGGGCGGGGCTGCGGGGAGAGAGGGGGCGGGCGGGGGGCGTGGTTGTGGGGGGGAGAGAGGGGGCGGGCGGGGGGCGGGGTTGTGGGGAGAGAGGGGACGGGCGGGGGGGCGGGGTTGTGGGGGGAGAGAGGGGGCGGGCGGGGGGCGGGGTTGTGGGGAGAGAGAGGGGGCGGGCGGGGGGCGTGGTTGTGGGGGGGAGAGAGGGGGCGGGCGGGGGGCGGGGTTGTGGGGAGAGAGGGGACGGGCGGGGGGCGGGGTTGTGGGGGGAGAGAGGGGGCGGGCGGGGAGTGGGGTTGTGGGGAGAGAGAGGGTGGGGGCGGGGCTGTGGGGAGAGAGAGGGTGGGGGGCGGGGAGTGGGGTTGTGGGGAGAGAGAGGGTGGGGGCGGGGTTGTGGGGAGAGAGGGGGCGGGGGGCGGGGCTGTGGGGAGAGAGGGGGCGGGCGGGGGGGCGGGGCTGTGGGGAGAGAGGGGGCGGGCGGGGGGCGGGGTTGTGGGGGGAGAGAGGGGGCGGGCGGGGGGCGTGGTTGTGGGGGGGAGAGAGGGGGCGGGCGGGGGGCGGGGTTGTGGGGAGAGAGGGGACGGGCGGGGGGCGGGGTTGTGGGGGGAGAGAGGGGGCGGGCGGGGGGCGCGTCGTGGGGACGCACCTGTACAGCTGGCGCCGCCTCGGCAGGTCCTCCGTGCTGAGGAAGTAGCTGTGAAGACCAGCGGGGGCACAGCGGTTAGCTGGCTTCGGGGCAGGTTTGTAGTTGGCGCGCCAGGCCCGCCCCCCGCCGCCCCCCGCCGCCCCCCGGGGGTCCTGCGCTGTTCAGGGCCCGCAGTTGGCACCTTCCTGCCCGGGGCCAGCTCCCCGTGCGCGGGGAGGGGACGGCCACGCTCCCACGGGTGAAGGCCCGCGCCCGGGCTGACCTCCGCGGGCCCGGGTGTGCCCGCACCGCCCAGGGCTCGGCCGCGGGGCGCACAGCTGGGACTCCCCTCACAGGACTAACCCTCTGGAGGGCCGGGGCCGGGAGCCCAGACACGCAGCCCGCCTCCACGACTCCTCGGCCCAGGGCCGCCGGGACCCCACGCGGGAGCCCAGGCTCTGGTCCAGGAGCGGGCGGGGTGATGGCGGCCCCCTTGGCCCCCCCGACGGCCGCAGTGGAGCCCCAGCTCCTGATGTTACCGGCCTGACAGTGTGGAGCAAGTCCCAAAACTTCTGTCTTGGCCCGTCTCTCTCAGAAGCGGGGGAAGCAGTGAACCTTCACTGGGGATGCAGCTGGCTCCCCGACCCCCGGCCCCGGGAGCCAGCGGAGACTCAGGGACCCCGCACGGCTGGCCCCTGGGCCCGGGCCTGGCAGGCCAGCCGCTAGGACCCGGCGACTCGGACGTGGCGCGGTGGGAACTAGGGCCTTGAGACGCCCTCGGGGAGTGTCGGGGCCGGGGGCCGTTTGAGCGGAGAAGGATGGGGGGCGGCAGGGCGAACGTCACTCACATCTGACTCCGCTTCTCGTCGTAGGACAGGATCTTGGTCACGTCCCAGTCCCCGGAGGTGATGGACTGGATGTTGTCGTTGCTGCTGTTGGGCTGCAACACAGGCGGCGCGTGAGGGGCTGGGGAGGGGCTGGATCACAGCCTCCCTTCTCAGCCCGGGCCCTCAGACACGAGGTGGTGAGGAGGGCCTCCCTGGGGTGACCCCTCCTCTGCCCCCACCCTGGCCTCGTGTGGCCAGCCCCGATTCTCTGCGTGCTGCTGTGACGGGGCAGGACGCCTGGCACGGCGCTGACCAACCAGCGGCTAGATCGCCAGCGACGCCCGCCGCGAGCTCTGCGCCTTGGCCACCAGTGTTTCACAGGCTGGGGACGCTGTTCCTTCACAGCTTGTGAATCTGGTTAGTGGGTCATCACTGTAGGGAGATGAGGCGAGAGCAGAGAAACATGGGGAAGTGGATACGACAGGGCAGGGAAAGAAAGAATAAAGTCCGGAAGGGAGGGGCGGGAGGCAGGGAAGGGCACCTGGCCCTTGGTCATCTTTGCTGTTGGTCCCAGCGGTGGCCTGAGGGCGTTTTCCTGCGTGTTGCACATTTGCACACACGGTCTGCCCCCAAGGGCCTCCTAGAGCAGAACAACTCTGACAGTTTAAACCATAACACATGGAGAAAGATGTGGATGTCCGTCCCCACAGGGCTGGGATGTGAGATGCAAGGCGTGAGTCATGGGTACCCTGGGAGTGGGGACCCCAGGGGTGGTCTCAGGACGAGGACAGCCGGTGGGGGCAGGGCCTGTCGGGAGAAGCGGGGGGCCAGGAGACCCACAGGACAGTGGGGGCCAAGGGCCCCCGGGGAGGAGCCCTCCTGGGGGTATGTGCTTCCTGCTGGGTGACTAGCAGGCACCCAGCCCTGGAGCCTGCCCCATCAAGGCTACTCCATGGGGCATTCTTGGAATTTTTCCTTGGAGGTTATCTTTAGGGTCATACCATGAATAGGAAACTACTTTACACTCATGGGATATTTTTGATAACTTTTTAAAAAACAATTTCATTCACATGTCCTGATCCTGAACAGTTCTGGACCTGCTTCAACGCGGACCTGCCTGCTGAGGCCTAGGGTGGTGCAGATGGGAGGCCAGCACCCTTCGCCTTCCTCCTGAGTGGGGTCCCTGAAGGGCAGCCTCAGGGAGCACCCTGCGGAGAGGGGGCAGGCCCCGGGTGCTCCCCCTATAGGGGGTGGACTCGCTGGCAGCCTGCTCTGTCTAAACGCACTGTATTAAGTCCCCACGTTCACTGATCAGTGACCCTCTGCCCTTTGCCCGCAGCTCCAGCGCAAGCAACAGCAGGTGACTCTGGCTGACCGTAGAGATGGGACGCCCTGGGGGCCGCGAGGGCATGGGGGCCGGCCCCCAGGACCCAGAAGAGGGAGGCCAGGCTGACCGGGCAGACCAGCGAACACAGCGGTCTACGTGCCCTGGGCTCAGACCCAACAAAGTGCCCGGGGTCTCCCCTGATGTCATCAGAAGCATCACTCCTGTTGTGTTCCTGAGCAGCAACAGGAGGCAGGAATGCCACCTCCACCCGCTCAGAACGGCTGGCTCATCAGGGCCCTCTCTGGCCCCATGGGGGAGCCACCTTCCAGTTTTGGGGCCCTGCTCCCCTCGGGACACCTTGAAGGTGACAAGTGCACTCAGCCCTGGCCCCTGGGGGCCAATCCCACTCGCTGAGCAAAAACTGGGGAGGCTCACCTGGGAGGGGGCTTACCTGGGAGGAGGAGTTCACCTGATCGGGGGCTCACCTGGGAGGAGGAGACGGTGATGTGGTAGAACTTCCCCTGCCCACCCTGCGGGATCGCTCGGACAAAGAAGAACTTCCGGCCATCCTTGGAGAATACCGGCTCTTCATTCTGCGGACAGAAGCCATTGATTAAGTCTATAAACTGCTTCATTTGGTTTCGAGAGGTTGAACTAGGATAAAACACGTCTTGAGATACACTTCTGTGTCATTTCCAACGAGAGATACAGTGGAAGGGATAAAGTCTGTGTGGGGACTTTTCTCTCCTTGTGAATCACACGTTAAACCTCCAGCTTCCTAAAAGAAAGTGAGGAATCCAGAGACAACAGCTCAGCCCTCGGTAAGTGCAGGGTCGGGCTCCCCACTCACCTGTGGCCACAGAATTCAGGGGCCCCTGAAAAATTCTCCAGGGGCGTTTGCTAAACCATTAAAAAAACCTGAAATATAGTTGATTTACAGTGTCATGTGAGCTTCAGGGGCATAGTAAAGTGATTCAGTTATGTATGTGTGTGTTTATCTGTACATATATAGATAGATATTTCAGATTCTTTTCTATTAGAGGTTATTACAAGACACTGAACACAGTTCCCTGTACAGTTCAGTTCAGTTCAGTTCAGTCACTCAGTCATGTCCGACTCTTTGCCACCCCATGAACCGCAGCACGCCAGGCCTCCCTGTCCATCCCCAAATCCCAGAGTTTATTCAAACTCATGTCCATTGAGTCGGTGATGCCATCCAACCATCTCATCCTCTGTCATCCCCTTCTCCTCCTGCCTTCAATCTTTCCCAGCATCAGGGTCTTTTCAAATGAGTCAGTTCTTTGCATCAGGTGGACAAAGTATTAGAGGTCCTTGTTATTTTATATACAGAAGGATGTATATGTTAGTCCCAAACTCCTAACTTATCCCCGCCTCCTTTGGTAAACATAAGCTTGTTTTCTATGCCTGTGAGTCTATTTCTGTTTTGTAAAGAAGTTCGTTTCTATCATCCAGGGAGTTACCTATCATAATTCTGAAGAAGCACAAATCTGATTTTGCCTAAAAATGAATTCTATTCTTTCCATCCTTTGACCTTTTATTCAATAAAATCCACTGCATACTGAATAGCCCACCATGGAGATGAGAAAAAACAAAGGGAAAAAGCCCAGCAAACAAGGACTGACTCTGTGTGTGCTATGACGTGGGTGGGGCACAGTGTTCTCCGGGTCTCACTGTGCTTCTCAGCTGCTGTCTGAGGAGCGGGGCACTCCTCATGCCCATTCGGTAGGTGGCACATGTTTGCCTGGATCCTCTGTCACTGTTGGCTTCTCAGGGGGCTCAGAGGTACAGAATCCGCCTGCTAATTCAGGAGACTCAGGTTCCAGCCCTGATTCGGGAAGATGCCCTGGAGGAGGGAATGGCAACCCACTCCAGTATTCCTGCCTGGGAAATCCCATGGACGGAGGAGCCTGGAGGGCCATAGTCTACGGGGTTGCAAACAATCGGACACAGCTATGCACGCACGCGCTGTCTCTTTCCCCTGGGGACAAAACCAGCATTCCCAGTTTTTCCTGGGGGAGAGAATTCCAGGCTGGACTCAAAGCCGGCGCCTGGAGCGTGTGCCTGCATCCTGGTTTGCCCCCCACCCTAAAAGCTGAGGGGGCCCGCTTGGTACTCAGTCACCCCTCCTCAGGTTGGCGGTCGCCTGGATGGGCAAAAAGGAATTTTGCTTTGGGGGGGTGATACCCCAGCCTCTGTGAAGCTGTAGCTTGAAGGTTTCCGATTAGTTGGCCACAACATCCATTTTCTGATTCGAGGAGATCCGTGCTAAGGCGGAGGGGAACAAATGGTAAATAAACCCCAGCTGGCAGGAGGAGAACTCATTTCCCCGCGGTGAATGAACACATGCAAATGTGATATGCCCAGAGAAATAAACCAACATGTGATTAAAGTGACATTTAATCTTCATGAATATTTGCAGTAAAATGAAACCTCTAATCTGCAAATATTTATTTTTCTATTTAGAGTTGGAAGCATGGTATTTAAAAATAGAGGCGACGGAAAAACCCAGCCGTAAATCTGGCTTTTTACAGGCACCTTTATTTGCCAACCACAGGATGGATACCACAATACTGCATCCGTTTTCTGGGGGGAAATGTCTGCACTTTTGGCAGAGAAAAAATACTATGAGTAAATGTAATAAATTATTAATCCTGGCCCGAAGCCTTGCTTTTACACTAAGGCCCCACGCATCGCCATGTCACCTTTACATCCATCCTGGGAACATTCCTCGGCGGGAACGGGCAAGACCAGCCTTCGAACCTCGCTGAGACCTGGTTTCTCACGTAGCAGATGTATCTTTAGTGGACAAGTGCAATGACTTTTGACTAGGAGTGTGCATGTGTGCTGAGTTGCTTCAGCCCGACTCTGGGACCCCACGGACTGTAGTCCACCAGGCTCCTCTGTCCATGGGATTTCCCAGGCAAGAACACTGGAGTGGGTTGTCATTTCCTCCTCCAGGGGATCTTCCTGACCCAGGGATCAAACTGGGAAGGCAGGGGCGAGGAGGGGACCCTCTGACCCTGGCTTCCCCACTGCGCTCTGCCCATGAGGAGACAAACTGCACCCCGCTTCAGTTAAGTCCATCCCCCCTCCTCCGGCTCAGACAGGAACTGCCCGTGGCGGGAGGCCTGGCGCCCCACAACCCCGCTCCCCGCCTGTGATGGCCGAGCCCTTCCACGCCCTAGGCACAGGGTCTAGGATTCCACCACATCCCCTGCTTTGGGACCCAGGCACCCTCTCCCAGTCTTCACTGAGATATCCTGGAGACTGCTGCTCCCACAGATTCATTCCTTACAAAGTCCAGAACGACACAAATGAAAACATGTTCATAAAAGCAAACCCTCCGTGGCTTTGGGCACGTTCACGATGTGGCACACCCCCCATTGGGTTTCCATCTCCCGGGGGGAGCCCGGAATCCACCAGCTGCTCCCCTGCCTCCAGCGTGCCAACTGCTGCAGCCCCCATGCAGCCCCTCCGCTTCTTGACCCTGTCATCCTGGGCGTCTCAGGGACGTGGAGTCACACGGCGGGTGGCCCCAGTCACTTAGCGCTGTGCTCTCGGCAGCACGACCCACACCAGCTGCAGGGCAGGAACAACCCAGTCGCCATCACTGAAGAGCAAAGTGTGCTTTGCCCACCCGGCGACCTGTTGTTCAGCTGTGAAGCAAGTGGAAGTGGTGGGCGTGAGCTTTTGAGATCCACAAAGCACGTTGTCTGGCATGATCCCCTATTAGTGGAACAGATGACTTTACGCAGATAATGAATTTTTTTCCCCGACTCTTTCGCTTCAACCACTCGGGCATTTTGTGTGATTTTAAGTGGCACGTCATAACATTGTGTCTGGTGCTCGTGCTCGCATCACTGGTCCAGGTGGCACTCAAGAACGTCTCAGCTCCCCAGCGGATACTTTAGGATGCCCGAGCAGTCTCATTATGGGTATATCCTAGCGGGGACTTGGCATTGAAGTTGGACACAGGAAAAAAGTGGCCACACAAGTGTTCCTCTTCTGTATCAGGGGGGCCCAGGGCAGGACAGAGCTGTATCTAAAACATCGCTCCTTCTCTGAGGCTGCCGCCCTCCCCTGAGATATCTGACGGAAGGCGAGGCCAGACCGCTGACTCCACAGGTAACACGGCTGTGCACGGAGCTTCCAGGATGTTCTTAGAGAGCCACTGTGGACAGTGCAGCTTCAGGGACTCTCCACGGACGGACTCCACCCTGTCAGTAGAGAAGCACGCCTCTGCCATCCCCACCGCCATTCTGAGGCTCAAATCCAGTCTGATCCTTCACATAGAATTCTCAGATGATTTTCATCCCATTCGGCAGGACAAGAAGGAAGTGAGCTTTCAAAACCTTCCATGTGTGCTTTCTAACGTCAGGCTGTGCAACAAGAAAAAAGTAACTGAAGAAAGAAACTACCAGTGCTCAGGGTTTTTTTTGGTGTGAGCTGAATTTTTTGTTGGGGTGACTGACTGCAGGTCTCATCTGATCGCCTCCAGTTCCTCAAGCCTGGTTCACTTGCATCTCTTAGCTGAGTCAGGGACAGAAATCCAGGGAAGACTCAGCAGACCCATCCGGAGTTCCCCTCAAAGGAGGCTTCCTTGAACCAGGCTGAGAAAGTCAGGAACATCAGCCACATCTCGTCTTCTTTCACCAAAGTGGGCCTCCCAGGTGGTGTCAGTGGTAAAGAACCTGCCTGCCAGTGCAGGAGATGCAGGCTCGATCCTTGGGTCAGGAAGATCCCCTGAAGGAGGAGACGACATCCCAGTCCAGGATGCTTGCCTGGGGAATCCCAGGGACAGAGGAGCCTGGCGGGCTACAGTCCATGAGGCCTCAGAGAGTTAGACGCGACTGAGCGACTGAACATAGGTTAAATCCAGGCAACGTGTGTGGACTCGTCCCCCGTACACCAGAGGGATGCCCTGAGACCTGAGAACGCTGCATGACTCTGCACAGGGCTCTTGCAGCCCCTCCCACAGAGCCCACGGCTCTCCAGCCCTGCTGGGCCTCGTGGGGCGGGGTCGAGGGGGTGCTGAGCGGCCTTACGGCCCCGGCCCACGGAACCTTGCACATGTGTGTGTGTGTGTGTGTATGTGTGTGCGCGCACGTTCCTGGAGCTTCCTGTAGGAGTTAATGTGAGAAGCCATGTTGTAAAAGCTGGGGAAGGAGCACGTGGCTGGTAGAGATGGCGAGTGTGGGATTTACACACGGAACAGTTACCTGTCTGTGCAGCCAGGCTTCACTTTCATCCTCGTGTTTCTGAAACGAAATAAGAGCATTAGAGGAAGGCATCTGTGTACGCCTTGGGTCTGTGATTGACGGTGCAGAAGCGGTCTGGCTCCCTCCGCAGGGGCCCCATGGGCTCGGGGAGGAGGCTGGCTGCTCTCTGCCTCATCTGGCGCTGTGGCTCTGAGCTGAGCACACGTCCTCGAGCAGGGAAGACGTCACTCTCCCGGCTACGAGGACAGACACCCAGGGTGAGAATCCTCTGCAGGACTGCCATTCAGGGGTTACCCCTGACCAGGCACGTAGGCCCGTTAGATGGTCACCCCCGACCAGCCACGTGCCCGTTAGGCGGTCACCCCTGACCAGGCACAGGCTTGTTAGACGGTCATCCCCGACCAGTCACGGGCCCCATAGACGGTCACCCTGACCAGGCACGGGCCCATTAAAGGCAAAAACTTCTGCGTTGTGTGTGTGTGTGTGTGTGTGTGTGTGTGGACATGTGTCAAATTTCCAGTTCACAATGCTGAGTAACCCTCCTGGCAGACCAAAACATTAAAGGGACTTAGACCACAGGTGAAAAGCCAATCTGAGAACTGTGTGGAAAACACAAAAAGGGAGATGAACAAAGCCACCACGCCAGGAACAGCTGCTTAGCGGCATGGGCTGCAGCCTGTCCCAGAGCTGCTCTGCTCTATAGCCGTGGATTCTGACCATGGGCAGGACTGTCACCGCGGACCCCACAGGGCACAGACCCCAGGGCCCCGGGGCACGAGCCGCCCCAGCCTCTCAGCAGCTCTGTGCCCTCTCCTCCCTTCCTTCTTTCCCCTCAGGAAGTTCATCAGAACAACCCAGAACCTGCTCCAGACTGTATCACAGACAGAGTAAGTCACTGGCCCATGGAGGAAGCTGGTCCCAGCCACAGCTCCCTGGACTGTTCTTGGGCTGCAGGATCAGACTGTTTGGGGGTGTCTCCCAAGTCACGACATGGCTGTTTTGCAAGTCTGTCGCCTCCCCAGTGGGGAAATAAAAATTGAGGGCCTCCCAAAAATAAAAATAAAAGTTTAGGACCAGAAAAGGGTTTCCAAGAGACGAGCCTGGGTTGAGGGGACGTTTCTCGGGGCTCGGGAGTGTGGAGGACACGGCCCAGGGGCAGTCTGGCTGCGGGTCACTCCCTCGATCCTCAGGGGAGTCCGGCCTCCTTATTTACATTTTCTTTGCTCTTTGGGCCCCTTCCTTCGCCTCCTCCAACCGCCCACTGAGCCGGCCTGGGGCCACAGGAACACCGTGGTGACCTGCAGACAGGAGGCTGACTGCCCAGGGGACCGGCTGGCTCTGGCCGGGCTGGGGGCGCTGACGGTGAAAGGGCCAGGCCCGGCTCCAGCGCTGGGCCTGGGAAGTCAGGCCGGGCCACTCCCCGCTCCAGCGCCACGTGGAGGACGGGGAGCAGACCCCTGTGTGGAGTGGGCGGGGCGAGGTGAAGGGAAGGGACAGTTCTGTGAGCTGGTGGCCGCGCGGGTGAGCCGAGTCTGCAGCAGTTCTCAAGTCAGCCACCAGGCGGCAGCAAAACGGAGGCGTGCGAGCCTGGACCAGCCAGCGCTCAGCCTGTGTGTGTGTGTGTGTCTGTGCCTCCACCGCCCCCTTCTCCCCCCGCACCCCCCGCCGTGTGAGTCTCTCTCCCTGGCCCCCACGTGGCCCTGACGCCCAGGGCCGCGCCCGCCCGGCCCCCTACCTTGGTGCAGACCCCCGTGGTGGCGTCGCAGAGGGTGAGGATGGACACGTTCTGCGCCCGGCTCAGCCAGTTCACGGCGACCTTGGTGCTGGTGGCCCACTTGACCATGGTGATGTAGTACTCCCTGCAACAGAGGGCGCGGTGAGGGCGCCGCGCGAGGGCGGGCACACTTCTCTGCGAGCCGCCCCCCGCCTGTGCCCCGCGCTGGCACCTCCCAGCCGCCCCCGCCCGGGTTCTGTGAGCGGCCGGCGGTGCTGCCTGCTGCCCTGCTTTCCTGCCGCGGGGACCCCCAGCGCCACGTGCGGAAGCGGCCAGGACGTCTGAGCCTGAGCCGGGGAGGGCTCCCGGGGGACACCTGCCCCCCACCCCTCCCCCGGCCCCGAGGGAGGGAGCCGGGGCGGGGGCTCCAGTCCCCAAGTTCCCTAATTCTCCCGCTGATTAGGGAAACAGGGTGCCGCGGCTCTGGGCTCGTGGTGGACCTCATCTCACATTTGAGCTGTCACGCACCTGCTTTTACCCAAACCTGAAAACCCCAGACTGTTCTGGGGCACTCTGTACTCAGCCCCAGGTATTGGGGCTTCTGGTATTTAATCCAATTACCCAGGGCACCGCCCCCGCCAAAAAACCCAGGATTTTTAGAGGGAAAATGTACATTGATGAGTTAGAAGGACATGACAAAAAAAAAAAAACAAACAACCAACATCCAAACAAGCAACTTCACAAAAACACGTCCGCCCGCCCGCCCAACTCTATCTGTAATGAGATCTCGTGTTCAGAATGGTGACTTCACGTCTGACAAGATCCCTTATCGCTAAGACGCTGGGCGTTTGCGGGACGATGCCGGGCCAGCTGGAAGGAGACCCGGCACGCTCAGTAATTACTGTCGGCAGAAGGATCTAAACTACCCGGCCCACTGACACAGGCTTCAGCTAGTCAGGGGATTAAATCGCTGTGTCCCCCACTTCTCACGACCGTTAATCACAGCTGTTAATTCAACCAAAGCCGAGAGCACACGACGAACGCTGCAGGGAGGCCTCTGAGCCAGGCCGTCAGCTCCCGCGAGGCCGGCTGGAGGCGGGTGGAGAACGGGCCGGAACCCCGCACAGTCCCCGGACATTTGCTGCGGACACGGTGGAGAGCCGTTCGGCACAGCCCAGCTCATGCTTTCCCGCCGTCTCGGGTTCTGTGAGTTGTTGATCCTGCTCTCACCATCCGCTCCGCAAGCCCTCGGGCTCCGGGGACCTGGGCCTGCATGTCTGTTTACGGGACAGAGTCACGCCGCTTTGCTGTCGTGTCACCGCCGCGAGGCTGGGAGCTGCGTTTGTAACGATGGGACGTGACAGTCTGCCTGGATCTTTGCAGCCAGGAAACGTGTACTGAGCTTAGCTCCTTAAAAAGCCACTCAGGTCTGTGCCAGCCCGGGCTGCACACATAACACTTTGAATTTTCAGTTACTCCATAAATGAGCTCTGGTCCCTGTTGGCCAGACACTGCTGCGAGCTGGGCGGCTGAAAGGCCTGGTTTTTGGACCTGCTTGATGCAGGCGTTCCTGTTGAGGTGTGGGGGAAGTTCACAGAGACGGGCTGCAGAGGTTTGCTATTTAGAAGTGCAACCAAAGAGGTGAGATGAGGAGACTGTAGAGACAGTGGAATGGAAAATGAGAAAATGAAAATGGAAGAAAATTTGGGAAGCTCTCCCAGAAGGCAGAGGAAGCGGTCCCGGCAGGGGAGAGAAGGAAGACAGCAGATGGTCCTCACATTTGAGAATCTAAGTGCTTCTCACAGAGGGACTGGAGTGATGGGAAGAGATGCAATCGCTGAAGGCAGCACAAGATGCCTACATAGTACAGACGTGAACATGCAGATTAAAGGGTTTTCTGATTCCAAGGAAATTAACAAAATGCCTAAAAATATTCTCATAGAATCTTAGAAGTCTACAGGAAAAGAAATGCCACAACAATCCAGTGAAAAGGAAATGAGTTTTGAGAAAAGATATAGATTTATGCTGATCTCAGATTTCTCAGCTATTTTAAGCCTGTTCTTGTTCAGTCACTCAGTCGTGTCCGACTCTTTGCGACCCCACGGACTGCAGCACACCAGGCCTCCCTGTCCATCACCAACTCCTGGAGTTTGCTCAAACTCATGCCCATTGAGTCAGTGATGCCATCCAACCATCTCATCCTCTGTCATCCCCTTCTCCTCCTGCTTTCAATTTTTCCTAGCATCAGGGCCTTCTCTAATGAGTCAGCTCTTCGCATCAGGTAGCCAAAGTACTGGACTTTCAGCTTTGGCATCAGGCCTTCCAATGAATATTCAGGACTGATTCAGGACTGATCTCCTTTAGGATGGACTGGTTGGATCTCCTTGCAGTCCAAGGGACTATCAAGAGTCTTCTTCAACACCACAGTTCAAAAGCATCAATTCTTTGGCTCCTGGCTTTCTTTATAGTCCAACTCTCACATCCATACATGACTACTGGAAAAACCATAGCTTTGACTAGACAGACCTTTGTTGGCAAAGTAAAGTCTCTGCTTTTTAATATGCTATCTAGGTTGATCATAGCTTTTCTTCCAAGGGGCTAGCATCTTTTAATTTCATGGCTGCAGTCACCATCTGCCTCTATGACTGTGTGGATCATAACCAACTGTGCAAAATTCTTTGAGAGATGGGAATACCAGACCATCTTACCTGCCTCCTGAGAAATCTGTATGAAGGTCAAGAAGCAACAATTAGAACTGGACACAGAATAACAGACTGGTTCCAAATAGGAAAAGGAGTACGTCAAGGCTGTATATTGTCACCCTGCTTATTTAACTTATATGCAGAGTACATCATGAGAAGTGCTGGGCTGGATGAAGCACAAGCTGGAATCGAGATTGCTGGGAGAAAAATCAATAACCTCAGATACGCAGATGACACCACCCTTATGGCAGAAAGTGAAGAGGAACTAAAGAGCCTCTTGATGAAAGTGAAAGAGGAGAGTGAAAAAGCTGGCTTAAAAGTCAGCATTCAAAAAGTGACGATCATGGCATCTGGTCCCATCACTTCATGGCAAAATAGATGGGGAAACAATGGAAGCAGTGACAGACTTTAGTTTCTTGGGCTCCAAAATCACTGCAGATGGTGACTGCAGTCATGAAATTAAAAGATGCTTGCTCCTTGGAAGAAAAGCTATGACAAACCTAGACAGCATATTAAAAAGCAAAGACATTACTTTGCTGACAAACGTGCATATAGTCAAAGCTATGATTTTTCCACTAGTCATGAATGGATGTGACAGTTGGACCATAAAGAAGGCTATGTGCCAAAGAATTGATGCTTTTGTACTGTGGTGTTGGAGAAGACTCTTGAGAGTCCCTTGGACTGCAAGGAGATCCAACCAGTCCATCCTAAAGGAAATCAGTCCTGAATATTCACTGGAAGGCCTGATGCTGAAGCTGAAACTCCAGTACTTTGGCCACCTGATGTGAAGAACTGACTCACTGGAAAAGACCCTGATGCTGGGAAAGATTGAAGGCAGGAGGAGAAGGGGACAACAGAGGATGAGATGGTTGGATGGCATCACCGACTCAATGGACATGAGTTTGAGCAAGCTCTGGGAGTTGGTGATGGACAGGCAGGCCTGGCGTGCTGCAGTCCATGGGATCGCAAAAAGTCAGACACGACTGAGCAACTGAACTGAACTGAACTCTCACATCTGTATGTGACTACTGGAAAAACCATAGCTTTGACTAGATGAACCTTTGTCGGCAAAGGTGTTTTAAGCCTAACAGTATTTAATACCTCAGTGAGCTTTTAATAACCCATATCTTCTTGTTTAAAGCATGTCTTCTACTTGAACATACCCTTTATAAAAAGCTATTCAAAACTAAAGGCTTAAAATGAAAAGCTTCACATGTAGGAAGATGATGTCTGATACCAATCCATTCACAGCCAGTCCTAAACTACTACCAATCTGATGAGAAATTTGAATGCAAATATCAAAAGTAATTATTAAGTGATAAAATGATATAAAATAAAATAAACACTGGGTGACTATTTCATAGAATTATAAACATTTCATAAATCTTTTAAAGAAAGATTAAAAACAAAAGTAGCAGACATCACAGATGATGAATCTTATATTTAAGACACAAACATGCTATGTCTCTGGAATAGGAAAC
Source organism: Muntiacus reevesi (assembly GCF_963930625.1). Lineage (NCBI taxonomy): Eukaryota > Metazoa > Chordata > Mammalia > Artiodactyla > Cervidae > Muntiacus > Muntiacus reevesi. The sequence goes on along the minus strand of NC_089254.1, from coordinate 110,316,274 downwards.
TAAACATGAGAAACTTTCAAAATAATTATCAGTCTGGGGATGTTTGCACTGATAGTATTCAAGCTCCATGAGGGCAGCGCTTCACCTATGGTCAATGCCTAACATTTTTTAAAGAAATGAATTTATTTCTAACAGAAAGACCAATGAGCTTCTTTTTTGAGAGGAGGGGCAGCTAATAAAATAATACTAAAGTTCACATATAAGAAGAAATGGATGAAAATGACAAGATAAAGAGGAAGATGGATGAAAAGGGATTTATTGCTAATGATACAGAGTAGCTATAGACTTTGTAACTGATATAACACTCAGTAGATCCATCATGATGGGCAGCTTTAAGTCACAAGGGTTTATATTAGAACAGAATAGTTTATCTAAGAATTTAATATTTAATAATATTAAACTGTCATCCCAAATCAGTAGGGAAAGGAAGATTGATACAATAAATGGTGCTGGGAAAATGATTATTTAAAAAAATGAGCAAATAAAGAACAAGTGTGCATTTCTAGATAAAAATATCAGGAAAATTTATCAAAATACTCAGAACAGTTACCTGTGGGTAGTGGGATGGCAAGTGATTATTATTTTCTATAATGCAGAGATGATTTTTTAAATAAGGAAAAGGTTATAAAGGATAACTGGAAGTTTCCAATTTAAGTTGGTGGATCTATCACATTTATTTCTGTCTTCTCTCCCCAGAAACGCAATCACGATGATAATGAAGGGATAAAGCAGGTATACACCCACATAAAGATTACAGGAACGGTTTTACCACATTTCAGACGTAAGAGTCTTGAGGGATGAGGCTGGTTGAAAAAGCAGCAGATTAAAACACCTGCAGAGTTAGCCCCAGAGAGAATTTTGGGGACCTGGAGGTTCAGGAGCAGTCAGTATGGGGTTGGTAAATGTGGTTGAACAGGAGCGCCATCTGAGAGTGTCTGGATGAGACAGATGGTGCAAGAAAAAACAGAGAAACCTGACCCACATTTAGACACATTAGTTCATCCAAATATCTTTCAGGGGGAAAAAAAAAAGGCATAATTCGCAGAGGAACGAGTGTCAGACTGACATCAGGTTTGTCATTGGCAACACTGGACGTGAGATGGAATTATAGCCCCAAATTTGAGGGAGAGTGGTTTTCAAACTGCAATTCTACATACAACTAAGGTTTTCAACAGGCATGAGAGAGACATTTTAAAATACTGCAAAACTCAGAAAGTTTACCTCCCGTAGTTCTTTCTCAGGAAAGCATCTGGAGGGTGTACTCCAGACGAAAGTGGAAGCACATCAAGAAAGAAGATGATGTGAGATCTAAGGAACAGTGGCTCCAATGCGGAGAGCAGTGAGGGAGACTCCCCGGGTGCCACAGTGACAAGGTTAAAGAGAATAGCTGGTCCAGACTAGAGCTGGGGTGGAGGAGTGGTCTCGCAGAAACCACGTGGGGAAGGAGGCGAAGCATTAGGATATCTGATAGAGTCTGGGGGAGAATGGTGAGGGTGTGATAAAATAAAGTAGCTCAAATAAAAATAAAGGCAATTTAAAACTCAGGGAAAAACAAAAAGCAGAACAAAAAAGAGACACGATCATAGGATGCTATTTAGTGCTACCAAGACAGACAATTACTTATGATAAAGTTACGCTGTTTATTGATTTTAGTCTTTCAGAATCAACCTACAGATAAATAAGGAAAGTTTAGTTATGGGTTTGGGGAAGAACGCAAATGGCATCAACTTCAGGGATACAAAAATATTAAAAAGGCAGAATTTTCTAGGTGGCAGTGGCAGAGAATGGACCTGTAGGAAAGGGCAGGACTTTCAGATCCATTTTACCAATGGGTTGTTAAAAATTCTTGCCTGTAGTTAATGTGATACGAGAGAAACTTGTAAGAGTACTGTTTCAGTTGATAAAGGTAACCAGTAGAGAAAATAAAATGCATATATACATATATATGTATATGTTCAGGTATATATATAGTTCATATATTAGCTCAGGTAGTAAAGAATCTGCTTGCAATGCAGGAGACCCCAGTTTGATTCCTGGGTCGGGAAGATCCGCTGGAGAAGGGATAGGCTACCCACTCCAGTATTCTTGGGCTTCCCTTGTAGCTCAGCTGGTAAAGAATCTGCCTGCAGTGAGGGAGACCGGGGTTTGATCCCTGGATTGGGAAGATCCCCTGTAGAAGGGAAAGGCTCCCCACCCCAGTATTGTGGCCTGGGGAATTCCACGGACTGTATAGTCCAAGGGGTCACAAAGAGTTGGACACGACTGAGTGACTTTCACTTTTATCCATATATATTCATACACGCACACACACAGAGATTAGCTTCCAGGTGGTAAAGAATCTGCCTGCCAATGCAGGAGATGCAAGAGACACAGGCTTGATCCCTGAGTGAGGAAGATCCCCTGGAGAAGGAAATGGCAGCCCACTCCAGTATTCTTATCTGGGAAGTCCCATGGACAGAGGAGCCTGGTGGGCTACAGCCCAGGTGGTCGCAGAGGTGAGACACGGCTGAGCACGCACATGTACACACGCACTGCCACCTGCAAGAGTGTGGGTGTGGATGGAGATGGGGGGCCGGTCACGGGGCCCGAGGGTGGCCTGGGCACACCTAGGCGGCAGGTACCCGCTGTTGTCACCTGCACTTGGGGAGGCGGGGCCTGTCCAGAGAGGGATGACCAGAGCAGAGCTGCTGACCCTGGGCCCTGGAGCAGAAACAGTCTCTGCCCCCCGAGTTTAATGACCAGAGTCAGTGGTCCTCAGGTGGGGGCCCCCAGACCAGCAGCCCCTGGGAAGTGTTGGAAACAACCTGAATCTGAGACTCTGGGTGGGGCCAAGGCACCTAACTGGTCTCACTGGTGCCCCGTTTGAGACCCAGCAAACTAATTGAGCCAAGTGGTTCCGGTGGGCAGACCATGTGGTCATGCGTCCGTGTTCCACATGATCGTCTCCACCTCCATTTCCACTCTCCCTAGACGGTCTCTGAGTTAACGAGCGACCTGGGAGGCAGATAAGGTTCTAAAGAGTAAAGAGAAATCTGGTTACAGTTAAAGGAGAGGAGAAAATAGGATTTGAACTGTGGAAAACTGTTAAAGAGATGGAAATACCAGACCACCTGACCTGCCTCTTGAGAAACCTGTATGCAGGTCAGGAAGCAACAGTCAGAACTGGACATGGAACAACAGACTGGTTCCAAGTAGGAAAAGGAGTACGTCAAGGCTGTATATTGTCACCCTGCTTATTGAACTTATATGCAGAGTACATCATGTGAAATGATGGGCTGGGTGAAGCACAGGCTGTAATCAAGATTGCTGGGAGAAATATCAATAACCTCAGATACGCAGATGACACCACCCTTATGGCAGAAAGCAAAGCGCTTTATCTGCCCATAAATACCGTTATTCATTCAAAGTGCATTTACTTAGTCAGGGGTCAGCGTGGACACGGTTGCAGGTGCTGGCATGCAAAGGCCCAAAGCCTGGTTGTAGGGGAGCTCCCGGTTTGTGGGGAGACAGAGAATCCCCAAGTTTCAGTACAGGGTGAGGACTGCCCTGATAGGAGGAGCCGTGTGGGAGCCGCAGTGGCTGAAACAGCGCAGCTTGGCCGAGAAAATCCTGCAGCCGCTTCACGAATCTCCAGCCAAACGGGCCTTCAAGTCAAAACACAGCGACTCCTCTTGCTGAGCAGTGTATGAATTTTTTATTAGTCCATTTGTTTCCCGTAAAATATTAATAGAGCAGCGTCTCCCGCGCAGGGATTAATGTGCCGTGTCACTTCTCGGCTTTCCAAGTTCTGGCAGGGGTTCTGACAGCCACGCGGCAGCGAGGGCCAGGGGAGCAAAAGGCCTGCTGATCCAGCGAAATCAAGGGCCTGCGACTGATGCTGGCGTTTCCAGTGAGGTTCGGCCCCTGCGTGAGGCTGGAGCGAAAAATACTTTGAGAGGACAGTTTTAAAACAAGGATGATGGTAACAGAAAGCATCACTGAACAAACGAAAACGACATAAATGACAAATGCTGCTGTGATCAAGTATGCGGCTCCGCACCTGAGCCCTGGGAGCAGCCTCTTACTTGGACAAAAACATCTGCAGGCAGACTGCGCTTTGCCAAACATAAGGAGGATGGGACTGTAAGACAAGTTACTATCTGATGTAGAGTTCCATAATTTCACTTTCTTTTTTTTTAAATAAGTTTATTTTTGTCTGTGCCGAGTCTTTGTTGCTGCACGGCTTTCTTTAGTTGTCACGTGTGGGGGCTGATCTATAGCTGTGATTCACGGGCTTCTCACTGCGGCGTCTCCTCTTGTTGCAGAGCACGGGCTCTAGGGCCCTTGGACTCAGGAGCTGCAGCACACACTCGCGGCTCTACGGCACAGGCTCCATACTCGTGGCCCTCACACACAGGCTCTGACGCTCCCCGGCACGTGGGGTCTTCCCGGACCAGGCATCGAACCTGTGTCCCCTGCACTGGCAGGCGGATTCTCTACCGCAAAGCCACCAGGGAGGCCCCAGAATTTCACTTTCAACGTAGGAAGAGACCACGTGACCTCACCTTTCCATCTGAGGGGCTGGCCGCACTGCAGGGCTGGCTGCTAAGATAACGAAAACACGGGCTAGCCTCCTGCTCTGCCTAAATCTGCCAAACACGACTCAGTCCCTGCATATCTAGGGACGTGGTCTTCAGAATGATTTCGCCTCCCTTTAAACACAAACCACAATAATTGAGAACACGTGTTCTTCACCAGAAGTTTCTTTCTGGACATCCATGACCAGACTCCCAGGATTTTAAAGCACGAGACATTGCGATGGATGAGAACCTGGAAACCTGTGATCAACAGTAACGTTGAGAACCCCTTTTGCAAAGCATCAGTGGAATAAAGAAGTGGCATTTCTCCAGACTGGACCTTCCGTATTTCTGCAGTCACCATGAAGGGCTTCTTGCCCTCACGGATAACAAAAAGCATATCCTGATCTGACACCACAAACGCAGCAGCCGTCCAGCTGAGCCAAGCCCCTTGAACGGCTCCCTGAGATGAAGTCATGTGAAGGTTTTGGTAGCCAGTTCACTATATGAGGTAGAAACGGAGTGAGGTCTAGCTCTGTGGGCATTACAGAGCATTATGCATTTCTAATTCATCTCCCAAATGCCTTCGAATAAATTTGGAAATCAAATTCAGATAAAACACGTATCTTCCCACAGTCATTCATATAAAGACAAAAGATTAGAAATATGTTAGTGGGATGGCAGGTTCAGGGATGGGGGTTGGGGATAGCATCTTTGTTTTGAAAATGACACAGGGTTTTCCCGGTAGCTCAGCGGTAAAGAATCCACTTGCCAATGCAGGGGACATGGGTTCGACCCCAGGTCCGGGAAGATCGCACGCGCCTTGGAGCAACTAAGCCCGGGCACTAGGATTCCTGAGCCTGGGAACGGCACCTCCTGAGCTGACATGCTGCAGCTCCCGAAGCCCCTGTGCCTACAGCCTGTGCTCTGCAACAAGAGAAGCCGCCGCAGTGAGAAGCCTGTGCGTCACAACTCGCGACAACCGGAGGAAGCCTGTGCAGCAACGAAGACCCAGCACGGCCAAAATAAAGAAACGGAGTTATTAAAAAAAATAGAAAAATACACGGACTTTCCATTCCAGGTGAAAAACTACGGCTCCCAAGAAGGGCCTTGCTACCTTGCTCACGCTTCCAAGTCACCTGAGGAGGTTTAAAAACCCCCAAACGCAGGCCACACCCCCAGTGGAGAAATCCAGGAAGGGGAGAGTTACAGAAAAGGCCCTCTGTGAGCCACGAGAGGTCAGGCGCCCAGTGAAACACGGCGGATGTGGAAGCTCCGGAACAAGGACACGCGCCGTGGGTCGGGTGTCAGGGATCTTGTGTTCCAGCCTGGGTTCTACCCCTAGTTAAAAAAGAACCACCGGCAAGTCAGGTGATGGTGATGATGGTGGTAGAGGTGGTGGTTGGTGTTGATGGGAAAGTGGAGGTGTTGGTGGAGGAGATAGAGGTGATGATGGTGATGGCAGAGCTGGAGGTCCTGGTGGGGTGTTGATGGTGGGGGTGGTGGTGAAAATAGAAAGAAAAGTGAAAGTCACTCAGTCCATCGACTCTTTGCGACCCCATGGACTATACAGTCCATGGAATTCTCCAGGCCGGAATACTGGAGTGGGCAGACTTTCTCTTCTCCAGGGGTTCTTCCCAACCCAGGGATCAAACCCAGGTGTCCCGCACTGAGGGCGGATTCTTTACCAGCAGAGCCACAAGGGAGGAGGTGGTCGTTAATTGTTGATGGGGGGTGGGGGTTGGTGCTCAGGTCCTCAGGAAGGAAGGCCCTGTTTTTCTGTGACGTTTCGGTTGCTCTGATGACCTCTGTCTTGACCCTGATCCTGAATAAACCCTTGCTCCGGATCCAGTGTGCCAGTCTCCCAGGCGGCCCACACTTCCTACCGACTGGGCAGCAGGAAGCGACCTTTCCTCTCGAGGTTGGAAGGGGGTGCATCATGGGTGGAGGGGGTGCAGGAGCCTGGAGGCAGATGCAGAGGGGCCCCTGAGCGTGCCAGCCTCCGGGAAGGTGCACAGCCGGAAGCGGTGAGCCGCACACAGACACCCGTGCGCTAGGTCTTTACAGAGCCCCGAGAGGAAAGAGAGGCAGGCCCCCACGCGGGCGGCACACGCGCGCCTCCGTATCTGTATATCCCGGCGCCATGTGCGTCAGGCGAGCACGCACCCCTCCGGACGTCCTCCCAGCACTGACCGGGGAAGATGGCAGCTCAGAGCCCATTTTCCGCGCTTTAAAGGCCTAAGGGGTGGGGCCCGGGCACGGGGCAGAGAGTGAAAGGCCCAGGACAAGGAAACCAGAGCTCCTGCACTTACCGAGGATGCTAGCCCCCAGCCAGGCGGATCTGGGTCTTGGTGCTGGGCCGTAAGGTGAACAAACGGAGAGAAACAGAACAGAGGCGAGAGGTGGGGGCCGGGGAGAGCCCGCCTGGCCCGGGGCGCTACCCCCCTTCTCAGGCTCTGTGATCAGCCCCGCGACCTCCGGATGCAGGACGGGCGCGCTGGCCGGCGGCTGGCCGGCGGCTGGCCGGCGCTGACGGCGTGTCTGGAGGAGGAGAGGAAACCCGCACACACCAGCGCAGCTCGACGCCAGTTCAGAATGACCCTGTCGGGGCCCTGCTGCGTCTTCACTCAGCACCCAGCTCAACAGATGCGCAAAGGAAACCGGCAAAGCGCTTCTCCGTGAAACCGCGGGCACCTAGCGCCCGCCGCACGCGCACTGCCTGGAGAGGCGGGGGTCGCGGTGCCGGAGTAACAGGACGCGCCCCGTCGCTGGGCCCAGTGCCCCACCCGCTCCCCGCTCGCGGTTCTCTGTGGGGACCCCCGGCTCTGTGAGCGCGGGGCTGCCTCGCCCTCCCCCGCACGCACCACCTGTGCCCGCCGCCATCGGAGCTGCCGGCGCCTGGGCCCCGGGCCCCTGATGGAGGGGCCGTCACGGCCCGCCAGAGCGCCTGGCGCACGCGGGAGGCGGTAGGTGCCTGCCAGCGCAAGGTCTGGGGACCCCGGAAGTCAGCCTCCCCGCCCCCGCCCCGAGAACTCTGCAGGGGAGGAGCCACAGCAGAGGTGGGGAGTGCGGGGATGAAGGGGAGACGGCTGACAAACGTTTGCTTCCTCCCCTTGAAGGGCCCGGACCGTCTGCAGGAAGCGGCCCCTGGCCTTTGGGGACTCTCCGCATCTCCCGTGGAGGCCGTGTGGGGGGACGGGTGGTCCTGCCTGGCTTGAGCCCCAGGGCACCTTTCAGGCTCTGTGTGGAGTCAGCTGTGTGCTCAGTTGTGTCCCACTCTTTGCGACCCTGTGGCTGTAGCCCGCTAGGCTCCTCCATCCATGGGGTTCTCCAGACAAGAATCCTGCAGTGGGTGCCAGTCCCTTCTCCAGGGGATCTCCCCGACCCCGGGATGGAACCCCTGGGTCTCCTGCATCTCCTGCATGGGCAGGCACATTGTTTACCACTAGCGCCGCCAGGGAAGCTGCAGACCCTGCCCTTAACGTCTGGGTTCTCAGTCCTGCCTCTGTGGAACAGTAGAGGGGGGCGCAGGGCCGGGCTGTGTGAGGCTCCAGGGGACACAGCCGCGTCTGTGAGACACACACCCTGGCATCTGAGAGAAGGGCAGAGGGAAGGACAAGTGTGAGAACAACACACAACCGGAATGGGCCCACGCCTGACCCAGGAACCGCCCTGCACGCTCCTCCTGGATCTGGAATATCTCTGCCTGTGTCCCAGAGTGGCCAAATCCTGCCTATTTCTACCCCTCTTCCTCCCTGGATCTCTCAGTCTTTCAGCAAAATTCTGAACAGAACTGATGCCTATCTTGCAGTACTTAACTTTTGACTATTATGTATTTCTTTGTTGTCTACCTTTGCCTAGATTGTTGAGGGCATTACGTAGGTTTCCTTCCTTTTTCCATCCCTCCACAAATAAGTGTCTTCCTTTTACCTTCTCCAGATTTAGTGCCTCTAGTGTTGAAGGAAACCAGACTAGGTCACCCCAAAATATGCCTTTTTGACAAGACAATTATCTTGAGCTGAAGGCCATTAGGAAGGGGCAAACCCAGCAAAGCTCCTCTGTTTCTGCCTCAAGGCAGGAAATAGCTTCCTCTTCCCAGAGACAGACTCTCACTGGCCCAGAGAGGCACCAGGGAGCCTGTAGACCCATCTTCCCCACGGGGCCCTCTGGCTTATGTACCACCTACAGCTGCCACCCTGGGAACCCTAAACCTGCTTCCTCGTCCTGGTAACTCTTTATAAGTTTGCTGCTCCCGGTGGACGATGCTATAAAAGCTGCACTTGTGGATCGGTGCTTTGAGCTGCTTTGGGTTGAGATGTTTTCTCACACTATGTGCAGGGCATGGTGAATAAGCTGTGCTTCCCTCTTGTTAATCTGTCTTGCTGTGAGGGTCCCAGCTGCAAGGCCAGGACGGGTAAAGGGTGGTCTCCTCTATAGCGTCCTGTGCTGAGACGGCAGAACGTCAGCAAGGGCCAAGTATCTATCAAGCTTTGCTTCCAGGACAACAAAGAAATTCATATCTACAAGGATCCTATTGAAACAGGACTTTATCGGCTAATTTTAAACTTAACTTGCCCGTTCAGCAAACCCAGCTGGTACCATGTGCCGGGCCCAGCCCAGAGCGGGAGCTTGAGCTTCACATGTGCGTGCATGCTCGGTCACTTCAGCCGTGTCCGACTCTCTCTGACCCCCTGGACTGTAGCCCGCCAGGCTCCTCTGTCCATGGGATTCTCCAGGCAAGAATACTGGAGTGGGTTGCCATGCCCTCCTCCAGGGGATCTTCCCAACCCAGGGGCTGAACCCATGTCTCCTGCACTGGAGCTAGATTCTTCACTTCTGGGCCACCGGGAAAGCCCAGTTTAGGATATCATTTAGAGATAGTTAGAGGATTTATCTGAAACCCACAAAGAGCAAGTGAGGTCGCTGAGAATCTTCTTGTGTGATGCCCAGCTTGCCTTGCGATGGCGTGGGCAGCCCTGCTGGGGTGGACATCTCACGTGGATTTCTGTCTAGTAGGTCAGAGAGCCCCAAGGTTACAGTCAGGGTCCTGGGGGATCTGTAACCCTCAAGCTTGTCCTTATATTTCTAGTCAGACTGTCCACACACTGAGCTTCTCAGCTATCCCTGGGACTGGTTCTAATGCCCCGCTGGTTAATTAGTGAGTGGAATGAAACCTCTGACACCTGCTCATTGACCTTCTCTGAGAATCACAACCTGACCAGCTGAAGGGGAGATGTTGGACCGGCAGTTAGAAATGGACCTGAAGCTCTGGCAGGGCTGAGTGCCAACAGCCGGCAGGCAGGATTCACGGGCACGAGATGGAGGACCAGCCTGTGCTGTGTGCACTAATCCTCACGACACCCACAAGAGTGAACCCTTGATTGTTAACATGCATCCCCGTCTTGCAGATGAGGAACTGGAACGAGGCAGGAGAAGGGGAACCTGACCCGGAGCACGGAACCGGGATCTGGACCCAGGCGGCGGCTTATGAGCCTTCGCTCGGAACCAGCGGTTCTCAGTCTGGTTCTGGGGCGTCTTTGATGGTCACGCTGGCATCCAGTGGGGAGGGCCGGGGACGTGCCTGAGGTCTCTGTGATGCAGAAGGCAGCCCCCACCGCAAAGGGTCCCCAGGCCCTGAATGCCGGGAAGAGAAAGCCTCAGACTTGGCAGGGGGCGGTGGGGGGCGGGGGCTCCTCGTCCAGGCCCCGCTCTCAGCACAGCCCCTCGCACGCCTGCAGCCCTCCACGTGCTTGTAATGCTTCCATCAAGGCCAATCCCTCCTCCACGTAATAACCTCCATATTTCATTCACGCTAAATTCTCGGCCTAATGGACGCAAATAATAAATGCTCGCTAAATGGCTGCTCACATTTACTGCGTGATTTCTGACAGATCGGCGCTCACTTTGAAAAATCCCAAGACTGTGACAGGGAAGGAGATGAGAAAGTGCGACATTAACACACCGCAGGTTACAGGGCGCCGGGAAAGCATCGCCGCGTTGAGCTTGGGGAAACGGCGGAGCAGAGGACCCGGGGTCCCCGTCCCGGCAGCCCTGATGGAGGCTAATTTTTCACTGTCCTTGAAGCTAATCAAGCCTGCGGAAACAGCATCACCAAATGGACTAAACGAGATTTTCAATTAACTCAAACAGATGGCTTAAATTTTCCAGGTGACTTTCCATATTAATGCAGAGAGAGTGCTGGACCAGGCCCCAGGCGGCCTGCTCTAAAGTGAGGCTCTGAAAATGGGGTCCTGTGCATGGTAGGTCCAGTTACCAGGACTTTCTTGGAACGATGCATCTGTTCACCTGAGGGATGCCCCCCATAGTCCTCGCCCCCACTGGACACATGTGGTTGACCATCCCCTCTGCCCCCCCTGAAGTCCAGCCTCTGGGGAGCAGGATCTGAGCCTGACATAAGGTAAGACATCATAGAGGCTTTGACGGGTGTTCCTTTCCCAGAATATCAAGCCATAAAGCAGTCAGGAAAGCTTTACAAAATGTGCCTTTTCCTTGGATGTTTAAATTGGCAGTCTGAACCCACAGAGGCCCCATAAGCAGACACGGATCTCACTGATATTGTCATTGCGTAATTGAAGGAAGGATGCAAACCTCATCCTCGGGTCATCGGGCGGCGTCATCTCCAGGTCATGCGTGGGTCCATTCAGGCCAATGACATGCAGGGAGATGCTGGGGTTTTCACAGCCGGCCTGGGAAGAAAGGGAATAGGGGTGAGAGAGCCGCCTCCCGCCTGGACCGGCCTGGGCGCTGAGTCTGCTGGGAGACACGAGAGGCTCAGTGTGGGGAGGACGAAGCTCTTGAGGGGGAGTGTCAGTAGACGGGGCGGTGGCGGGGGGGGATGCCACTCTCCTCTCTCCCCGCCCTGCACAAGTGCTGGCCGGCAGAGCAGACTAGGGTGCTGGCGTGACTCCTGGCTCCTCTGCCCCCCGCAGACGGGGTGTCAGGGTGAGGAAGGACTCGGACCCACAGAGGGCGGGGCTCAGACGGGCCATCAGCTCCTGCCTCCAGTCTGATTCTGTTGGTCAGAACATGCTGACTTTCTGCTAAAACAGGAACCCCCAGTCCTGAGCCATATGGGGTGTCATCATTCCAATTACACAGATCGGTCCCGGAGTTCATGGTAAAATCAGGGGGCTGCACTTTCCTAGGTTTCAGGTCATGCCATCACTCCCAGGTTGGGGGGAATGAAAGGGTTCACCAGGGAAACTGTCCCGTTTCTAGGCGATCTCTGGCTCCCAGCCTCCCGAACCGTGAGACACAAACGTCCGCAGTTTAAGCGGCACGGTCGGTGGTGCTTGTTACAGAGCCTGAGCTAACTGAGACACCTGGCGCTTCCTTCCTCTGCCCTGGGACCCTGGGGCCCGTGCTTGGGCACCGTCGCCCCCTCGCTGCAAACTGCAGGCTGTGTGTCCTGTATCTCCGGACGGCAGGAGGCATCAGCTCCCAGAGCCCTCTGGTGGCTAGGGAGCGAGGCCCAGGGCTGGTCGGCAGAGGCTGGACAGTCCTTCTGGGGCAGCCCTGGGGGGACACCAGGCGGGGCAGGCCGGGCCCTGGCCTCTCTCCAGCTGAGTGGGCGGCAGGCCCTCCCCCGCACTGGGACGATGCGGTTTGCTAACAAAGCCAGGTGTGGCCATCCATGCCGCCCTGCCCTCATCCCCTGCCACCCACCTGCAGCCTTGCTGGCCTGCTGGCTTTTGTGCCAACACAGTGGTCTGGGGGGCCATTAGAAACAGTATAGGCCAGCAGATGGCCAGGCACAGAACAGCCCAGAGCCAAGGGGCTGGGGGCGAACTGCGGGACCCTCTGACCCTCAGAACCTGAAAAAGGAACCACAGGACAGAGTGCCCCAGTGTGGGCAGCGTGAGTAGCACAAGGGAGGTGATGTATTTTGGTTGTGATGAAGCTTAGACAGATGACTAACGGTAGTTCCATTACTTTAAAAAAAGTAAACCTGCCGACAAATTCAACTCAGCAAAGATGGGGATTTAATGCACTGTAATGGGACATAATTAATCCCGCCTCTGTTTACTGTGACGGGGGAGAGCCAGCGCTCCACGATGGGGCGGGGAGGCGGTGCATACATGCAGAGGCTGGCCCGGCGCGGCTTCCCGCCTACCTTGGGGTAGTGGTAGGGCTTCGCGGTGGGGTAGATGGAGCCGGTGTAGGTGGGCAGCTCCATGACCGGCACCCGCGAGTCATTGATGGTGGCGTAGGCGAGCCGCGTACCGTCCGGAGACCACCAGTGGGCGATGTGGGTCTTCAGGATCTCCTCTAAGGAAACAGACAAAGCAGAGAGGCCTGAAGGCACGGGGAAGGATACCCGGGAGCCCCCAGGGGCATCTCCCTCCTCACAGCCTCTGAGGAGGCCTCCCCACACCCAGGTGCACCGTCATTCCGTATGTGCCTGGGTTCACCACCGGACCCCAGTGTAGCAAACCCTGTCAATCAAGGCCCGACCGAACAGAGGTGAACCACCTAAAATCCACTGTCTTGTTTTTTGCACAAATTTGAACACGATGAGCTCATGAGGGCCTTTCTGAGTTGACTCACTGCTGTTGTGTGTGTTGTCGGTTATTGCTTTAAGGGGATCAGAAAACCAAAACTAGAGAAGATCCATTCATCTGAAGCTGGGTGCACCCAGCAGGAACAAGTGAGGACGTAACTGTCTGGAGCTTGAATCCCAGGAAATCAATGAGCAGGAGACGCCGAGGACTCAGGACCGCACGCAGGCCCCCGGCACACAGCCATGTGGGGGGCGGTGCTCAGAGCCCGGCGGGCCCCTCACTCTGACAGAAGAAGGCGATCGCGTTCCCTGCGGCAGAGGCTCAGAACAGCCCCCCTTCAGGGAGACCGAGATGGAAACAGCGATGGGCCCAGCCTCCACCGGGCGCTGCCCCGCACCCCACCCCGTCACGGAGTCTGGGTTAACTGGAGCTCTGACTGGGGATGAGTCCTGTAGGATCTGCCGTCTCCCACCCAGCCTTCTGAACAGGCAGAGAGAGGGCCCCGCCCCGGTGCCGCTCATCAGAGCGCCGGGGGCGGAGGGGCACCCAGGGCTGAACGGCTCTGACGTTGGGGTCCTCCTTGGACACCGTGTATGCATTTTATTAATGAATCCCCCTGATTTGCTTTTAAAATAGCAGTCAGCACTGCTCTACAACCACACAATGCAAGTCCCATTCACCGGTCATTATCTGGGGTAGACCACAAACCAGCTCTGAGAGCCCGCAGGGACAGAAAGGCAGTCAGAACACCTGAAATCACACGGAAGAAACAGAATGAGGGCATCAGACCCCCAGGGGACAGCAAGAATGAGAATAAGGGTGAAGGAGGTGGCGCCGGAGGCGGGGTCACAGAGGAGCCAGGCTGCGCGGCAGGGGGCTGGGCCAGCCTGGCGGCCGGGCCTGGGGGCGGGAGACCCACCGACTGCAGGATGAAGACAGGGTGGGGCTGGGGGGGTCAGGGCCACTCAGTCAGGGCCCTGCTGCAGGGGCCACAAGGGCATCCGCAGCCCAGTTTAGGGGCCCTGCAGCTCCTCCTCCCCAGGGGGGCTGGCCGATGGGTGGGCTCCACCGGCCTGGGGGCTCAGTGGGAGGAACCCCAGCGTCCTGCAACAGGACCTGCAACAGCAGAGCTAGAAGGGACTCCCTTCATGAAGTGCCAGCCTCCCTGTAACAAGTCTTCCGGTGCCCCTGGCCCCACGCCGGGGGCTTCCCTCCTGGTCTCCAGCAGCCTGCAGAGACCATGACCCCTGTGACCGAGGAGCAGCGCAGGACAGCAGAGTCTGTCCCCCAAGAAGCGCCCGGCACGTCTGACTCCCATCACCAGACGCACCCCAGGCCTTCAGGTCTCTGAAGGATGCCGAAGGGGCCCAGTTCTGGGCTCCGCCCCCGTCCTGCCATCCACCGGGGGGCCCGAATGAGCCCCCTGCTGTCACCTGAGGGGCATAACACCTGTCTCTAACACCCCCGCCCTGCCGGTGCTCCGTGACCTTGCAGCACCCCAAGGAACGACTCAGAAGTGTTGCCAGACCCGATAAAGAACCCAAAGGTCTGCTGAGGCAAGAAAAAAAAAAAGCCAGCCAGCCCTCCAGCGCTTGTAATTTTCCAGTGTCTTCGGCAGCCAGCAAAGTGACTTTCAGGTGCGGGTTTGGGAGGAGGTGATGCAGAGATGACTCTCTGCAGAACCACCTGACTTGTCTGCCAGCGTGTGGGGACAGGGAGTGATGGACTCCAGCAGATGGGTTGCTAGAGAAAACAGGCATCACTTGCAATGGTTTGTGGGAGACCCTGCTCCACCGCGCCTGTGCTGGGGGCTGGGGGGGTGGGCACTCAGGTGGGGACAGGAGTGGGGGGAGTCAGCGGGAGCAAGCAGAACGCGTGGGGCAGGGGGTGGGGACACGCAAGCATCATCCACCTGAGATCAGGGGCGTGAGCCTGACCGTGGCGCTCACAGCCTGTTCCTTCAGGACCAGAAAATCCCAGCAAACAGCGGTGGATGCAACTAACGCGCCTAGACAGAAGCGTCACCCAGGAGCAGACAGACAGCACAGCCCTGCAGACACGCAACTCATCCATGGCTTCTCTGACCCCGAGCGACCCCCTGAGAGGGAAGGGACAGAATCAGCAGCCTGCAGGGTACCCCCACCACATTCACCCCCAGATGGGTCTGGGGCTCGGTGAGGGGCATGGATAGGGGCGGGCACACTGCGAGCTTCTCATCCATCCGTCATGCGTCCACCTCGTTCTGAGAACTTGCCTTCAGATGCAGCGGAAACACTGCTGCTGCGGTCTGGCCAGCCCAGCGCCGGGGGTCCCACGTGAGAGGACGAGAGCCAAATCGGGGGAGAAAGGAGCCCCCAGGCTGGGCTGAGAAGCACTGTTTCTGCCCTGTCCATTCGCAGACGCTGAGGACATCACTGAGCTCGATGCACTGCTCAGAGCGCATGGATGCAGAGGACCACAGGCTTCAGAGGAGAGATGTGTTGGTCGGAGGGCAGCTCAGAAACCAGCGCACTCAGGAGTGACAAGGGTCTGGTGTCTGTTGGCAAATCCTCAACGTCCCACAACCAGACGACCGCTAACGAAAGGGAAATGCCTCCGTGCCAAGGCAGGCCATACCACAAAGTGCGGCTCCGGTTTATTCTCTCCAAGTGCCCTTAAACACGTCGTTCCTGGGTGTTTTTATTTTCCTGTGAATTAGTTGCTCATTAAAGAGATAATTAAGTATAAGGAACTGCGGGGAAAAGTACCAGGCAGATGACACCGTGACATTTCCCCGTTCATTACGAATGTCCCCATTCTGCAAACGTTTTCTTCAGGCTTCTAGCTTAATGATGCAGTTGGTTTAAATGCCGTGAACCAAATGTAGTTTATGGGTAGAGTTTTGCAAGGGAAAAAAAAAACCCTAGTTCATCAACTAAATTAATTGCATGAGCCCTTGCCTTGAAACAACAGGAGAAACTGCCTCCTAAATAAGTACAGACAACTCGAGAGTACAGGTTTCCTTCACCTCCCCTGACCCATCCTGGGACCTTCTCGGAATCGAGCAAGAAGGACGCATCTCGGGACAATCACTTGAAAAGGAAGAAATTTCCATCCGTGCAGCTTCAGCTCACAGCAGGATCTGGGTCCACCCCCCTAGGTCTTGTCACTGCATCTTAAAGAAGCGAATAATGTCACTCAGGTGGCACACATATGGGCAGGTCCAAGAGGACAAAGTCCCTTTGGGGCTCAAGCTGACGAAGGCTGGTCCAGGCAAGATGAGGAATTCTCAGATTTTCCAGATTATTTTTCAGATGCAGAACAAAGAGAGGCCACCACAGTCATCACATAATTCTTGCTGGGTGTGCTTTCGAACTGTGGTGCTGGAGAAGATTCTTCAGATTCCCTTGGACCAGTCCATCCTAAAGGAAATCAGTCCTGAATATCCATGGGAAGGACTGATGCTGAAGCTGAAGCTCCAATTCTATGGCCACCTGATGCGAAGAGCTGACTCACTGGAAAAGACCCTCATACTGGGAAAGATTGAGGGAAGGAGGTTGAAGGCAAAAGGAGAAGGGGACAACAGAGGAGGAGATGGTTGGATGGCGTCACCGACTCAATGGACATGAGTTTGAGTAGGCTCCGCGAGATGGCAGTGGACGGGGAGGCCTGGCGTGCTGCGGTCCATGGGGCCACAAAGAGTTGGACATGACTTAGCGACTGAACAGCAATCCCTTAGGGAGGTGCTCAGGGAACGGTGTGTGCTTTTGTTACAGACGCCTGCGTCCCACTCCAGGCAGAATGGTCACGGTTTATGGGGTGGGGGAAGGGCACAAATCCTATTCTGCACAAGCTCGCAGGCTGGTTGATACGTGACATCTGATCAAACAGGCCCTGCATTCTGGAGGTGCATGTCTATGG
Organism: Muntiacus reevesi; assembly: GCF_963930625.1. NCBI lineage: Eukaryota > Metazoa > Chordata > Mammalia > Artiodactyla > Cervidae > Muntiacus > Muntiacus reevesi. The sequence goes on along the minus strand of NC_089254.1, from coordinate 110,299,296 downwards.
TCTGTGGCAAAAAATGTCACCCGCCGTGGCAGTAAACAGAGGATGCTGCAGCTGTGAGGCCAGCAGCAGGGCAGCTGGCCTGATGGTGCAGCCCGAGGGAATTCAGGGTGGAGGAGGAAAGGACGCAGGCCCTAGACAGTGACAACGCCTGTCCTGGAGTGACTTCAGTGAGCCCAGACTCCCACATCATCCGCAAGAGAGACGCACTACGATCACTATCTCGAGAGGTCTGGTCTTGGCGATGAACAGTACTTCTGATGCTTGATCACATTATTTTCTAGCAAAAACGCTTACGTATCCTGGCTCCTTCCTGCCCTCCTTGGAACAGTCCCTCAGAGCCACTGAGAGGCTGTCTCCCAGGCTATTGTCCTCAGTAAGGTCCCTGAATAGGACACAGCTGGTGGTCCAGTGGGAAAGAACCTGCCTGCCAATGCAGGAGACGTGGTTTGATCCCTGGTTTGGGAAGATCCCCTGGAGGAGGAAACCCACTCCCGTGTTCTGGCCTGGGAAATCCCGTGGACAGAGGAGCCTGGCGGGCCACAGGCCACAGCGTGGCAGAGGGTCAGACAGGACTCAGGACTGAGCACCATCCAGGCATCTTTTAGGCCGTGCACTTTAGTTGACAGGTCCATCAGTACATAACAAAGAGGTTGCCAAATTCTTTGGGGGGAGCACACCATCTTAAACAGAACAACGGATTCCACCTAAAGGTGTGCCGTGGGTGAAACTGTGCCCCCTAGAAGCTATGACATCCTGACCCCTGGTACCTGTCAAGGTGACCTTGTTCGGAAACGGGGTCACTGCAGATGTAAGTAAGATGTGCATTAAGACGGGGTCACACTGGACGAGGGTGGGGCCCTAATCCGACATGACTGGCCCCTCCTAAGGACAAATAAAGAGACACAGAGACAGAACAGGAGGGTGACTCTGGGAGCAAAGGCAGAGCCTGGAGTGATGCGTCTACAAGCTGAGGAACAGCAAGAATGTCCCACCAGACGCTGCAAGAGACACCTCAGCTTCAGACTTTCAGCTCCTAGAGCTGGAACAATAAACCCCTGCAGTCTAAAGCCATGTGGTTTGTTGACTTCTGTTATGCCAGCTGCAGGAACCCGCAGAAGGTCATGACCTCCAGGGAGCCTGCTCCTCACCGGGAGGATGATGTAGGAAAGCGCTCCCTCCCCGGTGCTCACACATGCACACACGTGCTCACACGCACGCACACGCACACACACACGATGCTGAGTCTGCCGGGCTGCGCCCCCAGGCCCCGACCTGCAACGCTCCGGCCGCCACTAGGCCGATCCGGTTGGCTGTCTCAGCTTCCCCCAAACATGCCGTGGGCCTGGTCTGCCTGGGACCCTTGCTGAAGCCTGGTCAGATTCAGGTACATCTTTTGGTTGAACAAATATTTAACATGCGCCAGATACGGTTCCGCACACTTTCCAGGTAACAACTCATTTACTCCTCCTGACGGCCCTGAGGGTACCAGGTAAATTGCTCCCCTTCAGATTTAACCACCTGCAATACCAGGCTGAGGGGTTCCACCCACCCTCCGGGCCCAGCGTGTCGCTGCCGAGCTCGCCCCGCACGGTCTTTGACCAGGAGAGCCCCGAGCAGTCAGAGCAGGGACCCGACGCCCTGAGGCGCCCTCGGCCCTCGGACGGCCATCCCCCTGGCCCGGGGTCCGCTCTCACGCTGTGGTCCCGAGGCCCCACCGGGCCTCACTCGGGTCTGCTCGCGATTTGGCACGGGAACCTCCACCCGCCCTTCCCGGGCCCGGGGATCAAACAGTAAGTGTGCACTTAGCTCTGTCATCCCTCATTCTGCAGCACTCAGCCTCGCCACGTGCTTCGCTTATCTTTGCTTTTTCCTTAGATACTCACGAGAACTCTGGATTAAGCTTCGGGTTACAGCCGAGAAACTGAAGGCTGAGAGACATTAATTTGATTGAATGAAGACCGAGGACTCAATCCTTCATAAACCCTATGCCAGAGCACAGTAGAGATGAAGCTCAGATGTCTGAGACATGGTAAATAAAACACGACCGCCACTCTCACCCCTCATGCAAGTGAGCAGAGACCTCAGGACTGGAGGGGCTGGAGACACAGAAGGTCTCCTTCCTTGGGGGTAAATTTGAGAAGGCTCTCGGGGAGGTGGAATGCTAGCTGTTCCCCAGGATCCCATCCCTTCTTTTAGGGAAAGAGGCGATGTATCAGGCTGGGCACACGGCCTTCAAGAAGACAGACTCTTCCCAGCCTCCCATGGACTCAGGGGTGATGGGAGAACTCTCGTCCATGGGCCAAGACAGAAGATCTCAGTAACTCTGTGCATACTAGGTTGCTTCAGTCGTGTCCGACTCTTTGCATCCCTCTGGACCATAGTCCACCAGGCTTCTTTGTCCATGGGATTTCCCAGGCAAGAGCACTCTTGTGGGATGCCTCGCCCTCCTTCAGCAGGTCTTTCCTACCCAGGGATTGAAAACGTGTCGGCACTGGCAGGTGGGTTCTTTGCCATTGATGGCACCTGGTGTGGCCACCTGCTTCCTATCCTGCTGGCTGGAGACAGAGGTGACACTGTGGCCCACGCAGGTGACAAGCAGCGCAGTGTGGACCTAGGAACTCCAGAGAAGCCACAAAGTTCTTGAGGACAACGTCAGACAAGCCTGAGCTGTAGATCAATATCACTCAGAAGAGGAAGACAGAGTGCCGGCCACTTTGGGGGTCTGCAAAGGACCCGCACCCAGAAAAGGACACTCCCCCATCTGTCTTCTGACAGCACTTTAAGAGGAAAGAGATATTTATTTCTACACGTGAGTGGAGGCCAGACCCGCCATCCCCCAGGTGCCAGCTCTGCACCAGGTGTGAACGCTGGGTGGCGAGGATCCACAGGGGTGATGGAGGGTCGTGTGGGCGTGGACCAGTGTGGGCAGAGGGCAGCGGGGAAGGTCCCTGGGGTCCCTGGAGGTCAGGAACCGAGGCTGTCCTGCTGCCTCCCTGATGTTGCAGCCGGTCTTCCCCAGGCCGACAGGCCGCAGGGGACTGAGTCTGGCTGAAAAGAACCCCCGAGGCAGACAAGAGACATGCCCCGAGGGGCCTGGAGGCATGAAGCGGAAGGGAAATGAGAACCTTAGCGCCTCAGCGCCTCTGCGCGCCTGCCGCGTATCCTCCCGGGACTCCTCCACGCACCGGCTCCTGCAGGGCTGGTTCCGGCAGCCCCGTCCTCCTGGTGGGGGCGAGACTCACTCTTAGCATCGGGGCATGGGGCAACAGTGAAAGTGAAAGTCGCTCGCTCGTGTCCGACTCTGCGACCCCGTGGTCTATACAGTCCATGGGATTCTCTAGGCCAGATTACTGGGGTGGGTAGCCTTTCCCTTCTCCAGGGGATCTTCCCAACGCAGGGATTGAACCCAGGCCTCCCGCATTGCAGGCAGATTCTTTACCAGCTGAGCCACAAGGGAAGCCCAAGAATACTGGAGTGGGTAGCCTATCCCTTCTCCAGCGGAACTTCCTGACCCAGGGATCAAACCGGGGTCTCCTACATTGGAGGCGGATTCTTTACCAGCTGAGCTATCAGGGAAGCCTCGCCTCTAAACCCGACCAGGCACACACATGTCTCAGAGCTGCACAGTTCAACTTCTCTGCGTTTCTGAACGGCCAGGGGTCACAGCCCGACGCCCGCCCAGCAAGACCAAGAATCATCGTCCTCCCACGCTGAACCCGGCCATCTGCCGTTTCTACACGGCACGGACTTCCCCGTGTCTGAGACTGCAGCTCAGCGTGGGGTGGGCCGGCCACACCATGGACTCCTCGGGAACGCGGAATTTCGGAAGCAGCTTGTGTTTTCTTAGAGACACAATGTGACGTCACAGGCGGCTTCCAAAGGCAGAAGATGAGATATTCCCGAAAGCAGAACTGCCGCAGAAGCTGTTTGACCGTTGCTAAAGCAGGAGGTTCAGAGGAGGCCTTCTACATCTGTGAGTTCCAAAGCTCCAGGATCATGGTCCTACGACGGCTGGAGAACAGGAGCCGCACTTGCTGACACAGACCCCTGGGGGAGCGCTTTAGAACACCGCCGACAATCCAGATCCAGGTTCAGTTTTGAAGTAGGGGCTCCTCGGCCGGGACTCAAACGAGTGAGGAAGGCAGGAGACGCTGCTAAGAGCTGGACTTCTGGGGTCTGGGGGAGGTGGTGAGCAGGGCCAGGCGGTCTCTGGTCTCTGTGCTGTCCTGCGCCCCGCTCTGGGGTCAGAGCCGCACCTCCCGTGGCCTCCTGCCCCCGCCTGCTGGGCAAGAAGGCAGCCGCTCCTGGACGGAGGTCCCATGCCCGCGAGCCGTGGGCCTCATGTGTAGGAGAAAAGCCTCCCCAATTCCCGCTCCTCATCCCTCCCTTGCTCTCCATCCCCGCTGATGACACTGAAAGACACAAGTGGGTCCGCGTCAGGAAGATCACGGAGTGACGATGAAACACACGCTAGGACGAGGGAGCCCTGAGCTGGAGGCTGCGCTTTCTGGGGGGAGGACGCCACGGCTGGAGAGCTCGCGGGAAGATGAGCTGGGGGGGGATGCAGGCCAGAGGAGGAGAGGACCCCAGGGCCCCTCCTCAGGCCCAGTCTTATGTTCAATATCGGAGTCTTTATTTCCAAACGGGGTCCCCCAAGTCACATAAGCGTTAGGCCCCACAAAGCCCCACAAAGTTAAGACATGTCCTAGTAGAAAGAAAAGTGACTTTGGGAGAAAAACCTACACAAAATAGCATCGCCCAGGAAAACGGTTTCCACCTGCCACTCCACCGGCCACGAGCTACTCAGGAAGACCTTGACCCAGCTCTGGTACCCGCACCCCCTCGGGGCCTCTCCTCTTCACCGGTGAAACCGGGGTGTGCTGACATCACTTTTTCTCGACCTTTTTGAATACAAGCACCCTTTCTTAAAGGAAAACACTGTGGACACCACATTTTCGTTCAGCTTGAAATAGTCCACAGGTCTTGGCACAGATAGTAAAGCATCTGCCTGCAATGCGGGAGACCAGGGTTGAGAAGATCCACTGGAGGAGGGAACAGCAACCCATGCCAGTACTCTTTCCTGCAGAATCCCACAGACAGAGGAGCCTGGTGGGCTATAGTCCATGGGGTTGCAGTTGGACACGACTGAGCTGCTAACACAATTTCTAAAATGATTTGTGCTTCATTCATCACGACAGCATCTGCACAGACAGCGCCAACGTTTAAGTGTACGTCGACACATCATTTGTCTGGTCCCACATATGACGGGTCATGGGCACGGGTTCACAGACGCCCTGACGTTGCACCATGGCCTGTTCCTAATCCATGGCTTAGATGTGGACCAGCTTGCTTTGAGCAGGTTCTAGGACGTCCACCAGCAGAGCCCACACTGCCCTGTTTCCTGAGTTCCTGGCAAAGTACCCGCCAGCTGTGAGCAGAGGGTTGCCACGGCTGCATGCACCAGAAAACGGTGAGTTTGGACCAGCCTGGCCGCAGTGGGCACACTCGGGAGGCACAGACCGCAGCAGGTGCCTGGGGAGGACACGTGTTCAGGCCATTCCTCCTGGGCTCGCGGCCTCTCTGAGCATCTCCTGACCTTCCCCCTGACCCACCTGCAGATGACCTGGAGGAACTGGAAGCGGCCTTCAAATGACCCATGGCCTCTGGTAAGTTCTGCAGCCCCCAGCGTGCTGGTGTCAGCGAGTGGGGTCATGGGCCCTTGTTTGAGGTCGACGTTCCCGCCTGTGTGCCCAGGACCTTCCCCCGGAGACCATCCTGAGCACCAGCTCCTCAGGCGCTGGGATGCACGCTCTGGGGGCAGAAGAGGCTTGGGAGGTTGGCTTCTGCCTTGAGCATCTCACACAAGAGGGGAAACTGTACCAGGGACCAGGAAGAACGCGCCCTGAACACAAGCGTCTGGTCTCCTTCAACCTCGGGGCAGGTGGACAAGGGAAGGGGGGGCTCTCACTTCAGGATCTCGGCCTGCATTTAAAAATCATGCTAGGGACTTTGCTGGTGGTCCAGGGGTTAAGAATCTGCAGGCCAAAGCGGGGGACGTGGGTCTGACCCCTGGCCCAGGAAGATCCCACATTCCAACAGAGCGACTGAGTCGTGTGCTGAAACTACTGACTCACGTTCTGGAGCCTGTGAGCCGCAACTGCTGAAGCCCACGTGCCCCAGAGCCCGCGGTCTGCAACACGAGAAGCCGGAGCACTGCGACTAGAGAGGCGCCCACGCAGCAGCAGTGAGGACTGTGCTACCGAAAAAAATCATTCAAGACCCCAAGCCGGTCAGCCCAGTGTCAGCTGGGCCCTGTCTCTGGGTGTGGAGGACAGGGGTGCGGGAGAGAAGGGGGGCCCGTGGCAACCGGGCAGGGCCTTCTGCTGACAGCAGGGGCAGCCCGGCAGGGCGGTCCCCTTCCCAGTTGTGGGGGGTCGGGGACGGGGAGAGGCTGCCTCCGAGCCTTGGAGGGGCCACAGGTGGGTGGGGAGGACGGGGCTGCCCGAGGTGCCAGACCTCGTTCTCCTCTGCTCTGATGTTCTCGGGCAGCAGGCGTGTGGAGCAGTTATCACATGGGGCTGACCCCCGGGCGGAGGTGGGGACGGGAGAGCCACCCTGCCCACCCTAGAAGGCGTCCCGGAGAGGGACCTGGAGGGAGTCATGTGCACACCACACGTCCCGCCCTACAGACGTGTGATGCTCAGGAGGGACCGCTGAGCCAGCCTCTCCAGGGCACTCGCTGACGGTGTGACCCCAGGCGAAGTCCCTGCCTCAGTTTTCTCGTCTGCAAAATCCGTCTCTACCTCGTGGGTTGCTGTGAGAGTGATGTGAGTTCTTATACTGGCAAGCCTGCCACAACATCTATTATGATCACGGAACGCGTGTCTGCCTGGGCCACTGGAGTCAGGGACCCACTGAGGGAGCAGAAGAGGCTCAGATGGAGGATAAGCTTGGACCGGATTGATGTGGCCGCCAACCATGGGCCACTGTGGTGTGGCCTCGCTCCTGGCAAGCCCGGGCACCTGGGGACAGACCCACTAAGCCATCGGGGAACGCTCACTGTTGAACACCCTCGCTGTGGCTCCTGGTAACTGGAGGAGAGAAAAAGCAAACAGCTCAGGCTTCCCGGAGGCCCTGGCGGATCGTCTCTGTCCTGTCGGGAACAGCAAGCGCGGCAGACACACCGGATACTCAGGGCAAGGGGGGTGGCTGCTCCTCCAGTGTTCATTTGGTAAAGCGCCTGCAAAACTGACCCTGTCTGCCACAGAACAACCCTCAGATCACCCCCATGCAAGTCCTCCCACTTCTCTGTTTTTGTAATTAACAAGACCCCAGCGAGGATAGTAAGCTAGGAAGGCAGGGCTGATCCAGGCAAAATGGAGAGGAAAGCGGAGGTTTACCTTGTCTGGCAGCCCAGACGCAGAAAGCACTTCATTGTGACCCTTAACCCCCGGTCTGAGTCAATCATCCTTCTTTCCTTCTTCCCATCAAAACCTACAGGCCAGACGTTCATGCATGTGTGCACGTGTGTATATGTGCATGTGTGTGTGCACACGCATGTGTGTTTATGGGTATGTATGTACATGTACATGTGTGCTTGTATGTGTGTGTTTCAGTAAGTTCATTTACCACTCCAAACAGCCACTCCGAGTAGGTGTTCCTATCTTTACCTTTCTCTTAAGGAAATTAAAAGGATAAAGGTGCAGATAACTGGCCCACATCACAGAGCGAGGCCCTGAGAAGAGCATGTCTGTGGGATGCCTGAGAGAGACGACGTGACACTGTCTGGCACCTTTCCATCTCCTTCGGCTCCATCTTTCCCCGGTTCTGGATGGGGTCTGAGCCACTGACTGGGCCTCCCAGGTGGCGCCAGTGGTAAAGAACCTGCCTGCCGATGCCGGAGATGCAAGAGATGAGAGTTCGATCCCTGGGTCGAGAAGATCCCCTGGAGAAGGAAATGGCAACCCACTCCAGTATTCTTGCCTGGAGAATCCCATGGACAGAGGAGCCTTGCGGGCTACAGTCCACGGGGTCACAGAGAGTCAGACATTTCCGACACTGTCTGAGCCACTGAAGAAGAAATGAATGAGCTGGGCCACTGGGGACTTCGGGCAGATATCAGACCTCCCCCCACCCCGTGACACTCCACCTGCCAGGCGGGCAGGCAGTCCTGCAGACTGTCTGCCATCTGTGCCTGGGTGCTGACCGAAAATGATTTTAAATTCAGCTCCTAAAACTGTTCCATTTAAAAGAGAATGTTCCACCATAATATTCTTTGATATTAACTTAATAATCTATAATAGTGACTGGAGGTAGAATGTTATCACCCAACTCTACAATGATTTTTAATGCTCTTAGACAGTTCTATTTTTCTTCCTGATATTTTGCTGAAGCTGATCATCTTGTTAATAATATTCACAAAGAAGTTAAAAATGATTGAGATTCTGAAATTTGAATTTTAATGAGACAGTTACTTAGCTATCAACTGCTACAACCAAAACTGTTTGTATTTATGAAGGGTTTCTTAAAAGTGCTGACTCAATTGTGTCCTCTTCTGAAAGTTAGAATTTTTCATCACAAAGCAAAATTACTGCCTTACAATTACATGTAACATTTCTTCTATACACTGGCTTTAGCTTTAAAATTAGACAACAGGAATGTTTTCTTGTAGGATGCCCTGCACAAAAGCTCATTATAATACATATTTTCAAAGAAAATCCTAACAGAGGAACAGTCACCTTAATCAGTCTGAGATAGTCTGCATAATTATTTCTTAATATCAGTGGAGACATATTTAAAAAATAATGGATATCGAAAACAATGTGTATCAAAAAATTAGGTCTCAAGTTTTTGTACTTCTTTTTGAAGAGGAAGGTTAATTAACTGTGAATTATAAACAGCACTCAGAACAGTTTCTATACCCAACTGCATCGAATTATTAAGTATTCTTGGTTCTACTGTTCAAAGAACAAGAGTCTGCCTTTTGACTTGTACAAATAGATCCTGACTCTGGAGACATAGCTCAGGGGTTCAGTGTGATTGACAGGAGGGGAATCCTGGTTACCGTGGCTACAGATACCACAGGTACCGTCACCATGGGTACAGCCATCATAGGGAGTGTCACCGTGGGCACAGTCATCCCAGGTATAGTCACCACGGGCACAGTCGTCACAGGTACGGTCACCACGGGCACAGTCGTCCCAGGGAGGTTCACCACGGGCACAGTCATCACAGGTACGGTCACCACGGGCATAGTCATCACAGGTAGGGTCACCACGGGCACAGTCGTCACAGGTATGGTCACCACGAGGACAGTCATCACAGGAACAGTTACCATGGCTACAGCCATCACAGGTACAGTGTGCCGTGGTGATGTCTTAAAGATGGAGACGGCAGAGCCACAGCACACAGCCCACCCCAGTCCCCACCTGATTTCACTCCCAGGATGTCCCAGGACCGCGTTTGGCCTTGACCTGAAGCTGCTCAGAGCCATCCTGAGGCTGGGAGTCTTGAAACGGGTCCGTCCACACAGGGCGCTGGTCAGCGGGCCTGGACCAAGCCCTTCTGGTCCCGCTCCCCACTCCTCACCTGGGAGGCAGGAGAGCTCAGCGCGGCCCCACTGTGAGCCATGCGAGGAGGGAGAGCGTCCCCAACCCGGGGCTGCTCCCCGCCCCCAGGCACAGTGGCTCCAGGGGGCGCTCGCTGTTGAGAATGTTGGGAACAGTCCCCTCCAGGCCCTGGCCACGAGGAGCATGGTGTGGGCAGGACAGGAGGGGACACCGAGGAGGCGAGGAGGGGGCTCCGGGCTGTGCCTGCCCTGGGGGACCCCACCCTGCCTGTGCTTCATGTGAGTCACGGGCTCCCCACCGCCCACTTCCATGGCTTTTCACACCTGCCGACACCTCCAGAAAGGGGAAGGTGGGGGCTTTGGGTTCCAGGTGCCTCTCCTTTTCAGAAGATCCCTTAGACCAGCAAACAACTGTCGGCTGAGGGCCCCCCTGCCTGGTCACACTCATCGTGACACTGGACCGATGACGGGGGGAGGGGGTGTGTCAGGCAGGACCGACTGGATCTGAGCGCCAGCATCAGCTCTGCCTGCAGCCGTGAGGCCTCCCCACAGGGCGTGCAGACTCACCAGGGTGACATCTGCCCCCCGTACCCCACCTCTGGGCCTTGAGCACCCTGGCCCCTTCTGTGGTGGCCATGCTAACAGGCCTGCTTCCTTCCGGGAGGGTCTCGGACACCTGGTGTCAGAGAGGTGAAGTGGAAACCCTTCTCTTTGTCACAGGTCTGGCATCTTCCGGGAGCCTGGCGATGAGTACCAACAGCCGCAACTTGGCCAGAGCCTGACCCACGCCTGGGAGCTGGCTGCATGAGCACCCTGCTCTTTGCCGCAATTACCTCCCAGAGGAGGCGGCTGAGGCTCCTGCAAGGGGTTAACTTGCTCCAGCTCGGGCAGCGGCTAACTGGGGGAGGCAGTCTTCTCCCAACACCCTTCTCACTGGACGGTCGGCTCCACCTCGACAACTGCAGGCCTGCAGGCTTCGGACAGCCTGTGATTTTAGGGCCAACTGACCTGCAAGTATCCATGCTGTAAGGCAGACAGCCCTGGAAGGCAAATGCAGATGAAGTAACTCGAGGCCAATTAAAGAGCAGCTCTTCCGCGGGCTGAGGTTGGCATTGGCCTCCCCGGGGCCCCTGGGCCAGGCGGGCGATGCGGACAGCAAGCACCTGCTCCGGGTGAGGTGGCGATGGCCCCGGGGTACCCTGCCTGCTCCCTTCTTCCAGCGCGCTCGTCCCCGGCCAACCTCCTGCACGGCTTTAGTTATTTATTTATTTTTTAAATTTTATTTTATTAGTTGGAGGCTAATTACTTCACAACATTTCAGTGGATTTTGTCATATCCTGCACAGCTTTAAATGCAGCGGGAAGCGCGAGGTCCTGTGGGCCCTGGGAATAACTGGGGGCAGGAGACAGAACTCCAGTGACGAGGCGCTTCTCCCCGAGTCAGAGAAGTCAGGCTCCCAAGGGAGACCTCATCCTCTAACAGAGCGGGCTTCCGAGATACGATATATTTTAGTCCTGTTTTGTAGGGTCAGCGGTTCTTCGAATGAATCTTCTCAAATTTGCTCAGTAGCTGGCAAAAAATGTCAGCTTCTCTTTAGAGTGAAAAGCAAGTCACCATGAGTTAATTCTCCCTTTGCCAAAATCCAAACAGCATACAGAAGTTAAAAATCAAGTGAATTCTGCTGTTTTCTCTGATCATCTTTGGCCAAGTATGGTCCAAAGCGAGGGACTGCCAGGGTCTCTCTGTTGATAAAATAACCACGGGGAGAAGTTTCCAGAAGCCTGAGAAAAGTGTGCTAGTACTTCTGGGGTTGGGAGGATCTCACACAGGAGAGGTTTGGTCAAATAGCCCCCAACTGGACAGGCTGCCAAATGACGTGAAGAGAAGGCAGAACCCACTGGGGCTGCATCCTCACTGCACAGACGGGGCTCCGCTTTCTCCCAGGGGTTAGGGGGGCTTCTTTCCCAGTTGAGAGACAGGGCCTCGGGCTTCCCAACGCTCCAGATGCCTTTCCCACGTGGCGCCCTTGGAGCCTGGAGGGGAGGTGCCTCCCCGGGAAGAGAGGTCCCAGCTCCGCTCATCGCCCTGGTCCTCCTCAGGTTCCGACCCACCTGAGGTTCCCTGCGTCTCACGGCCGCGCTCACGTGGGTCTGAGCTCACTTTCTCCCAGCCCGGCGGTGGCTTCTGGCCTGGATGAATGCTGCAGGAAGGAGTACATTCACAACCAGCCGGCACCCAGGCTCTGGGACTAACGGGCCTGCATGTGGTGAGCCGTGACCTGGGCAGGGCAGGTACGTCGTCTGTCCCTCTAGGAACCCAACGCGCACCGTGCCCACCCTACTGCCAAGGTTGCAACCATGCTTCTGTGACTCCACTTCACGGAGAGAGCTCAGACCCAGAGGTAGGGGCGGCTCACCCCAAGGGCCTGCCAGAGCCTTGAGTGGATTCTGGTCTTGGGGTGTGTGCAGCGGGCACTGCCGTGAGGACACAGGGCTGTTTCCCAAGCTCACAGAAGGGCGGAGGGTGGGGCTGGCTCTGGTCCTGATTCCTGGTCCACAGCTCGTCCCAGCGCCACTGGGGTCCTGCCAACCAGGCGCTGAGCCTCCGGCCCGTCTCCCCTGCCCACTCCGCACTGTCCGGCAGCTCGAGCTGTCTCTGCCTTGAAGGCCTCATCTGCCTGAGTCATGTCAGCATTACGACTGTCTCCTCTGGATGGGATGGCAAGAAGCAGATCAAAACAGTGCGGGCAGTCGAGACAGGGTTTGGGATCGCCCCTAAAACACAGGCCCCGTGTGTTCTCACTGCCGATAAGTACCTGCCGCCCGCACCCCCACTGCTGTGTCGACTGGGAAAACATCGAAGCGTCTGGAGAAATCTGGGTCCTGGAAAATTGCAAAAGACATAAATAACATGCCTGATAGATCTGCACTCAGAAATAAATGGCCTCGTTCTAAATACGGGCAACCTTATTTATTCCCGCCTGCATCTGCAGCCTTTTTCCTGCCACTAAATATTTCATCCGAGGTGCCGGGAGTGGAATTAAATGGGGGGCTAAAGAAGAAATCGGCCAACGTCAAGCCAGGAGGTGGAAGGAGCTTCTCCCTTGCTGCCCGCTGCCTCCCTGGCTAATCAGCGCCGTGTGACTTGCATATTACCCACAGCACACACCTCGTCACCATCCCGGTGGTGTGACACCTCCCACAATTCAGCACCCGAGCCCGGGGACAGCGGACCCGCCGTGCCAGCGCTGGCCACCAGGGGGCAGCGTCCACCCCGCCACGTCCTCACGCCCGAGACAGGCAGGAGTCTGGGCTTGATTTTTATTCCATGGCCTCGATCGCTGAGATGTTCATTATAACCTTGCCGGCTGCTAACTTGCAGCTTCTACAAACACTGATGGATCGCCTCAGTTCTCCTGTCCTCCTTTTTTCATTCCAGGGGAAAAAGAGACCGAATGCATTTCCAGGGGCTGGAGACCTTTGAGGAGCAAACTGTCAAGAAGCTGCTCCCGTGGGGTGGACACCCAAGACCCCTGATGGCCCCGTGATGACCACCTGCAAGCCTGCCTGTCGCATAAAAGCACCCCAGCGGCTCCCCGTGTCACTGTCCCGCGTGAAGGGCAGTGTTTCAGGACTCTAGCCGTCCTGAAAGGAGACAGACATACCGAGGGCAAGGAAAGTCCTCCAACTTTTGTTACATCTCTTTTTTTTCTTTCGGTAAAGTCTCTCTCTCTCTCTCTCTCACGAGTCTGAGCATGCTCCGGGGGTCGGTGATGCACAGGGAAGCGTGGCATGCTGCAGTTCACGGGGTCACAGAGTTGGACATGACTGAGCGACTGAACTGAACTGAAAGCCTCTGTCTCTGCTTCATTCTGTCTGTCTCTGAGTTTCTCTCGTTGTCTGTCTCTCTCCTCTCCCACACACACTCTGCATCTCTGGCTGAGCCTCATTTGTTTTAGCATCCTCTGCTTTGGGAGATCACAGTGTGGGAGTAATGAGTTCCTTTTCCCTGTTCCTAAAACATCAGAGTCAATAAAGGCCCATTACCCCAGAAGGCCATCTCCCCAGCAGCCGGAAAGGTCTGTTTTACATAGTTTCCAGTTCCTCCTTCAGCTTTATGTTCCCTTAAGGATGACTTTCCAGACTCAGTTAAATGTTGCAGTGAAACAAAATTACTCATACAAAGCTGGATCGCACGGAAAGAGACATGCATGGCTCAGCCTGAGTGGAGAGCAGCTGGACATCAGGGCAGGTGGCGAGCCCCCCACCCTGGCTCCACCCGGTCTTCTGCAAATCTCGGCTGTGACCACTCAGGGCTGGTTCTCATTTCGGGCTTTCATCCCTGCAACCTGCATGGCCACCAGAGCACGGTGTTCTGTGCTCTCTGAAGAGTCCGATGAACGTTCCATTGGCCCAGGAACACAGGGCGCTGTCTGGGGGCTTCCGGAAGAGGTCTGTGCCTCTGTCCTTCAGTTCTGGGGCTTTGACCCCAACACCTGTAGGCCCCAGAGCCTGCTGCATGCGAGGCAGGTGGCGAGACCAGAGGCTGGAAGCGGTGAATGTCCGAGTGGAAGTGGCCGCGGTGCCGGCATGGGAAGGCACTGCCTGCCCTGCCCGCCATCTGTGCCCGGCTCATGGGAGCGAGCACGTCCCTCGCTGGAGCTGGGAGGGAAGGGCCCAGAACGTCCCCCGACTTTACCAGCTGGTGTCACGATGCAGAGGGGCAGCCGTGGATTTTCTAACCATCAGCGTTCCCCAGCTATTTTAAAGATCTCCCCCTCAGGAAAAGCTTATGCGGGTTCACATCTTGCAGGATCTCAAATCAGCAGTAGATCTCAAAACACAGAAATTGGAAAAGAGATTGGAGACCAGGCACTGATTACGTCCTGGGAGAAGGCAACTAGCGACAAATGTTTAAGGAATCAGCTCTGCTGCTGCTGCTAAGTCACGTGAGTCGTGTCCGACTCTGTGCGACCCCATAGATGGCAGCCCACCAGGCTCCGCCGTCCCTGGGATTCTCCAGGCAAGAATACTGGAGTGGGTTGCCATTAAGGAATCAGCTTTGGACTCTATAAATCAGTTAATGGGTTAGCGACTGCTTGGTTTTCTGATTTTCACGGGTCTGCAGTCTTCAACCAGAACGGGTCACTCTGCCAGTGTCTGAATGGTGCTGGAGATGAGCACCCCGTGCTGAGGGTGTGATTCAGCTCCATCCCGAAGGCAAGCCTGGGTCACAGTGCAGCCTCGTCCCCCGGGGGCCTGTGGAGCCTGGCGCAAGACGCACGGTGCGTCCCTGGAGGCCGCTTCACACGATGCGTCCTGGCTTCCTGGGGGGCTCCTCCGTGCTGGCTCCCGAGAGAGGGCTCACGTCTGCCCCGTCACACTGCAGGTCACCGGCCCCGGGTTCCCTGGAGACCCATTGGTTCTGCGCCCATGAGAGAGGTGGGGCTTATCGTTCTAGCACCAGAGGGTGGGCGGGCCGGGCTAGGTGTCCATGCAGCCTCCTTGTGGAACGAATTTCGTTCCCTGCAGACTCTTCATACGCCTCACACCCGGGTAGGCACACGGGCCCAGGGACTGGGGGGGGAGAGTCAACCCTCACCAGAAGCTGTGCAATGGGGGGCAGTCTTTCGGACACTTACAAGAACCAAGAACATACGGTGTGTGGGTCTAGAACCTCGTGGCCCGGTGGTTTGGCCCCGAGGGCCGGGCAGGCGTGACCCCGTAACCTCCTGGAAGGCTGGGCCCCTTCTCGGGAACATCTATTTAAACTCCCAACACTTCCTGGGTTTCTGTTCCCACAGCTGTTGGTTTTTCTATGAATAAAGCGAGTGCCGTATGAACAAACTCCTGCGGCAAGGACAAGGTGCTGGACGGGAGCTCTCCATTAAGACCTGCACGGCCATCTGCTCTTTGGGGACGGCTGGCACCTGGAGGCTCCCGGCCCGGGGCCCATTTTCAGTGAATGGACAAGTCGTGGCCTCGGGAGGA